>NC_048580.1:66753697-66976197 GCF_013265735.2 Oncorhynchus mykiss | reverse complement strand
GAGGAAGGAGGTGTGGGGATGTTGGCTGGGGCCGAAGGAATCACAGGCCAGGTGCTGCTCCTCTATTGTGGGGTGTCTCTTCTCCTACAGACATACAGAGCTCTGTTGACACAGACGGTTTTTGTCTTAACTCTAACTTCACACATCAGATAGGGGTGTAGGGGTTTTACGTGTTAGATGTCAGAGGCACACAAAAAGCCCAGGCTCAGGGGTGATAGTGTTTCTGTGAGTCTGTGTTGACTAGGCTGACATGCTGCTATTCAAGTTAAGGGCGTACAAACTCCCCCTTTCCCATAGAGCGGAGAGAGACAGAGGTTCAAAGGGCCAACCAATGTCAATCATTTACAGGCGATGACAAACACACACTTTTTATTTAACTAGGCAAGTCAGTTAAGAACAAATTCTTATTTACAACGATGGCTTACAGAAGGATAGAGGGATATTCACATGCACTGATTGATTCAGGAGTTCAAGCCAAGACTGTGTGTGCTAAGTAACAGGCCTATACGAAAAAAGGTAAGAAAATGTATGCTCTCACTACTGTTAGTGGCTCTGGATAAGAGCATAAGAGCATCTGCTAAATGACTAGAATGGAACTATCCCCCTGGAGATGAACCAATGATTTATAGTGTCTATACACAAGATGACTGATAGGGGGCGCTGTGTTGAAGCCACCGTGCCTCCACCATGCCACTTCTCCACCAGAAATGCATTTATTAATGTCAACATTCGTTGGGCCACACCTTAATGCATACTTCAAAATTGAATTATGTGAGATAAACATTAACAAAAATATAAAGATATATATAAAAAATATTTCCCTTAAAGTAACATATTTAGAGATGACTAATGTTACTGTCCCCACTACAACAAAGTTCATACTTAAATACCTGTACTTTTGTCCTTGAAACATTTGATTGAAATAGTGTAGAATTCCATTCATTCCTATGGAGGACTGCTCTTCCTGGGTAGTGTCAACATGGCCGACCGGTGGCTTCATTTACGGTCAATTTGAGCTGCGGACCAAGAATGTCACGTTGCCAGCAACAACGAAAGGTAAGACAAGGATTTAATGTGAATTGAAAAGTAGAAATCTCCTTTGCCACTTCATCCCTCGTAGTGGGAATAGGATCTTACTGACACACCTCAAATGGTCCTTCTATGTCTTTCTTCACTCCTCCCTCTCTGCTGCCACAAACGCATGGGGGGGGGCACTGGAAACTACAGCCAGATCTTTGGAGATGGACTAAATTAGATCACAAGGCTTCCAAATGTCTCAAATGTCATTATTTAGTGCACAGACACCGATTCGGGTCAGCCACAAATATATAGGATGACTTCAAATAGTTTATATAGAGGTCGTGTTTTACATTGTAACTGGAAGGTCATACATCTTGACCAGGAACACGTTGTAAAAGGTCAGCTGGTTGGGGTGTTGCAGGCCCACAACCCTCTTGAGTCTGTGTTCTAGAAGGGAGTAGAACCATGGACATGGAATCCATAGAACTCCCCATTCATGTCAATGATGGCAGAAAGGTTCCAAGCCTTTTCTAAGGATTCTATTTATACGAGTTGAACAACAGGGTGCTGATGTGACCCACTGCGTGGATTCCTATCCGCTCAACACAAACACTGACAACATTCCTGTGTCGGTAGGATTGTTTAGTTCTCAGTGTTAATCATGGGGTCGGATGAATGTATGTGAAGAATATGTGGTGTGTATGCAGACAAAATAATTGAATATTACTAATGTTAATTAATGTTATTATATGTTATTCTACCTATTAGCAGCGACACCACTGTATGACTGCTTTAAAACACACACACACACACACACACACACCACACACACACCCACCGACCCACACACACAAACCCACACCCACCCACCCACCCACACACACACACACACACACACACACACAATTAAATTAAGACCAATAAATCAAACAAATTCCTCATACACACTCATGACAAACGGCAACGTAAATAACAATGTGTCTCCAGCACAATCAACAGTACACTACGCTGAGTAAGTGGAATGCTACCAGACACCCAGGTAGTGTAAAGAGTATAGAGTCTATGAACCCACGCAGATTAATGGATGTGGATATCTACAGTAACAGAGTCAGTCTCCACCACTGGCAGCTGGTCATTCCCCGTTTAGGGTGAGGAGGGAGGGCATTCATGGTCTCGCACCAGTCACAGACGTAGAGCGAGAGAGAGGGAGAGAGAGAGACAGAGAGGGAGAGAGAGAGACAGAGGGAGGGAGAGAGAGGGAGAGAGAGAGACAGAGGGAGGGAGAGAGAGGGAGAGAGACAGAGAGGGAGAGAGAGAGAGATGAGAGGGAGAGAGAGAGAGAGAGAGAGAGGGAGGGAGGGAGGGAGAGAAAGGAGAGGGAGGGCGAGAGACAGAGAGGGAGAGAGAGAGAGATGAGAGGGAGAGAGAGAGAGAGAGAGAGAGAGAGGGAGGGAGGGAGGGAGGGAGGGAGAGAGAGACAGAGGGAGAGAGAGAGACAGAGGGAGAGAGAGAGAGAGGGAGGGAGAGAGAGGAGAGAGAGACAGAGAGGGAGAGAGATGAGACAGAGAGACAGAGAGGGAGAGAGAGAGAGATGAGAGAGAGAGAGAGAGAGAGAGAGGGAGAGAGAGAGGGAGAGAGATAGAGAGGGAGGGAGGGAGAGAGAGAGAGAGACAGCGAGGGGGAGAGAGAGAGACAGAGAGGGAGGGAGAGAGAGGAGAGAGAAAGAGGAGAGAGAGA
Organism: Oncorhynchus mykiss; assembly: GCF_013265735.2. Taxonomy (NCBI): domain Eukaryota; kingdom Metazoa; phylum Chordata; class Actinopteri; order Salmoniformes; family Salmonidae; genus Oncorhynchus; species Oncorhynchus mykiss. The sequence goes on along the minus strand of NC_048580.1, from coordinate 66,973,440 downwards.
GAGACGGAGAGGGAGACAGAGAGGGAGGGAGAGAGAGAGGGGATAGAGAGATGGAGAGAGAGAGACAGAGAGGGAGAGAGATGAGAGAGAGAGACAGAGAGGGGAGAGAGAGAGGACAGGGAGAGAGAGAGGGGGGAGAGAGAGAGAGACGAGGGAGAGAGAGAGACAGAGAGGGAGGGAGGGAGATAGAGAGAGAGGGAGGGAGAGAGAGAGAGACAGAGAGGGGGAGAGAGAGAGACAGAGAGGGAGGGAGAAAGAGGAGAGAGAAAGAGGAGAGGGAGAGAGAGAGACAGAGAGGGGGAGAGAGGGAGGGAGACAGAGAGGGAGGGAGAGAGAGAGAGGATAGAGAGAGAGAGAGACAGAGAGGGAGGGAGGGAGAGAGAGACACACACACAGAGAGGGGGAGAGACAGAGAGACAGAGACAGAAAGGGGGAGAGGGAGAGAGAGAGACAGAGAGGGAGGGAGAGAGAGACGGAGAGGGGGGAGACAGAGAGAGAGAGGGGGGATAGAGAGAGGAGAGGGAGAGAGAGAGGAGAGGGAGAGAGAAGAGAGAGAGACAGAGAGAGAGAGAGGAGAGGGAGAGAGAGACAGAGAGGGAGGGAGGGAGGGAGGGAGAGAGAGAGAGGGAGAGGGAGAGAGAGAGGAGAGGGAGAGACAGAGAGGGAGAGAGAGATGGAGAGAGGGAGAGAGAGAGAGAGAGAGGGATAGAGAGAGGGAGGGAGAGAGAGAGAGAGAAGAGAGACAGAGAGAGAGGAGAGGTAGAGAGAGGAGAGAAACAGAGAGAGATGAGAGGGAGAGAAGAGAGACAGAGGGAGAGAGGAGAGAGAGAGAGAGAGAGAGAGAGAGAGAGGACAGGGAAAGAGAGAGGGAGAGAGAGAGAGAGGACAGGGAAAGAGAGAGGAGAGAGAGAGAGGGGAAATGTTCTAAGTGTTCCATCCCGTCTGAGCTACAGAACCTGAGTGCATGGCATTCCTGTCTAGTAACCCTACACCTCTGGGTTGGCAGGCATAGGGTGTGGAGAGTAGGACACCTGGATTCCTTCAATCTCTGTTTAATTGTTTTGTCAAGGCCTCACATTACGGAGCTCTCAGGCAGGGCCAAGCCAAACACAATAAATGTGTTAAGTGAATTTTAAGTGAATTCTGTCTCTGATGCTTCGAAAAACACATTTTTTTAAGTGAAACTAAGATAAACGGAATACTATTTCAGACACTGATATACATTACCAGTCAAAAGTTTGGACACACCTACTCAAGAGTTTTTCTTTATTTGTACTATTTTCTACATTGTAGAATAATAGTGATGACATCAAAACTATGAAATAACACATGGATTCATGTAGTAACCAAAAAATTATTAAACAAATCAAAATATATTTTATATTTGAGATTCTTCAAAGTAGCCATCCTTTCCCTTGATGACAGCTTTGCACACTCTTGGCATTCTCTCAACCAGCTTCACCTGTAATGCTTTTCCATCAGTTTTGAAGGAGTTCCCACATATGCTGCTTTTCCTTCACTCTGCGGTCCAACTCATCCCAAACCATCTCAACTGGGTTGAGGTCAGGGGATTGTGAAGGTCAGATCATCTGATGCAGCACTTCATCACTCTCCTTCTTGGTCAAATAGCCCTTACACAGCCTGGGGGTGTGTTGGGTCATTGTCCTGTTGAAAAACAAATTATAGTCCCACTAAGCTCAAATAGTAAAAAATAAAGAAAACTCCTTGAATGAGTAGGTGTGTCCAAACTTTTGACTGGTGCTGCAATTTACCGCTCGGGGCCCCAGTCAAGCTATTTCTATTTCTTTGATCATACGATGAAGGTGGATGACAAAACTGATCTTTATTTGCAAATTAATTCAACCAACTTTCCGAAATCAACTTTACGAATAGAGATGATGGAGAATGAGCACTGGTTGTGTCAACACTGTACTCTACTGTGCCGAAGCCCTGTATTCCTGACAGTCAGTGAGAGATTCAACACTGTACTCTACTGTGCCGAAGCCCTGTATTCCTGACAGTCAGAGAGAGATTCAACACTGTACTCTACTGTGCCGAAGCCCTGTATTCCTGACAGTCAGAGAGAGATTCAACACTGTACTCTACTGTGCCGAAGCCCTGTATTCCTGACAGTCAGTGAGAGATTCAACACTGTACTCTACTGTGCCGAAGCCCTGTATTCCTGACAGTCAGAGAGAGATTCAACACTGTACTCTACTGTACCGAAGCCCTGTATTCCTGACAGTCAGTGAGAGATTCAACACTGTACTCTACTGTACCGAAGCCCTGTATTCCTGACAGTCAGAGAGAGATTCAACACTGTACTCTACTGTACCGAAGCCCTGTATTCCTGACAGTCAGAGAGAGATTCAACACTGTACTCTACTGTGCCGAAGCCCTGTATTCCTGACAGTCAGAGAGAGATTCAACACTGTACTCTACTGTACCGAAGCCCTGTATTCCTGACAGTCAGAGAGAGATTCAACACTGTACTCTACTGTGCCGAAGCCCTGTATTCCTGACAGTCAGTGAGAGATTCAACACTGTACTCTACTGTGCCGAAGCCCTGTATTCCTGACAGTCAGAGAGAGATTCAACACTGTACTCTAATGTGCCGAAGCCCTGTATTCCTGACAGTCAGCGAGAGATTCAACAACAGCACAGAAGTGTTTTAACCAGGAGAGTGCCTCACGCTAAACTCCATGAACTCTGTTTGTGTTTAAACATCGGGACATACAGTATCTGTTGTATACCCTTCTAGACAGTGTACACCTTTTCTACTCAAAATGACTGAAATGAATCTGACAGATTAGAACTGGCACTTGGATGATTACAGCGTAGCTTGTCAAGCAGATACTGTGTACACATCTGGGGATAAACCTTGTATAGGCCAGGGTTTAGGCCAGGGGTTAGGCCAGGGATAAGGCCAGGGATTAGGCCAGGGATTAGGCCAGGGTTTAAGCCATGGGTAAAGCCAGGGATAAGGCCAGGGATTAGGCCAGGGGTTAGGCCAGGGATTAGGCCAGGGTTTAGGCCATGAGTAAGGCCAGGGATTAGGTCAGGGATTAGGCCAGGGGTAAGACCAGGGTTTTAGGCCAGGGATTAGGCCATGGGTAAGGCCAGGGATTAGGCCATGGGTAAGGCCAGGGATTAGGCCAGGGTGAAGACCAGGGTTTTAGGCCAGGGATAAGGCCAGGGGTTAGTCCAGGGGGAAGACCAGGGTTTTAGGCCAGATCTCAAATGTTGGTCTGTCAAACGGGGGAAAAAATGTAATCAGAGTAATTGCAGGATTTTCTGAGTTACCTCAAATGAAGCTGTAATTTAAGGTTTTTCATAGAAAAACATTACATGAATATTGACGTCTTGATTTTGTCTAAAGTAATGTTTAGCAAAATTTGGTAATTGAGAAAACACACTTTATTTAACCTCAATGTCTACTTGTTTTTACATTGCATTGTTGTTTTTAGCTGTATAGGTGATGTATGTGGGATGTTTTCAGTGAATTTTGAACACTTTCAGACAATGCGATTAAACAAGATTAAAAAATATTTCTGCACTAAAATAACAGATTGACTCTGACAGCCCCAACAACAGATTAAACACATTTTGGACAAGGGATCGGTGTAAAAAGTGTACAGTTCAATACAATACAATATTATCTATCCACAATGTATGTTCTTAACCCTAAATATACCAACAACTAAAAGCATTGTATTTGGGACAAATCATTCTCTAAACCTTAAAGCTTGTAATGAATAATGTGCCAATCGAGCAAGTTGAGGAGACTAAAGTGCTTGATGTAACCCTAGATTGTAAACTGACATGGTTTAAACAATCTTTATGCAATGGAAGCTGGTACGGGGCGAGGTGATGAAGTGCTACGCTGCTTTTTTGATATCACAATCAACTACAGGCCCTAGTTTTATCACACCTGGACTACTGCCCAGTTATATGGTCAAGTGTCTCAAAGCAGAACATAGGGAAATTCCAGTTGGCCCAGAACAGAGCAGCACAGCTGGCCCTTAAATGTACATGGAAGGCTAATATCAATAACATGAATGTCAATCTCTCCTGGTTCAAAGTAGAGAGATTGACTGCATCACTACTTGTCTTTGTGAGAGGTATTGACGTATCGAAAGCACCGAACTGTCTGTTCAAACAGCTAACAAGCAGCTCAGACATCCATACATACCCCACAAGACATGCCACCAGGGGTCTTTTCACAGTCTCCAAGTCCAAAAACAGACTCTGGGAAACACGCAGTAGTATATAGAGCCATGACTACATGGAACTCTCTTCCATATCAAGGAACTCAAACGAGCAGGAAAATCAGGGTAAAAAACAGCATACAACTACACCTCAGGGCACAATGCGGACTGAGAAGAGACACAGATACTCTACTGTGGTGTTGGACATTTTATAGTGTACATTTATAATAAGAGAGTAATAATGTATTAATGTATATTATGATGTATTGTGTGTGATGTCATTGTTTTCACCCCGTTTGGACACCAGGAAGAGTAGCTGCTGCCAATAGGGATCCTAATAAATAGGAACATATACTACATATTAAACAGTTAGAAAGCTCACAGGGATATTGGTATCCACAGTACTCCATCAATAATCGGTTTCTTCAATTCAATTCTTCTTATATTCCCCAAATGTTTTCTTTTGAACATACACTAAATACACTGTGATTTAATCTTTAAACAACAGAACAATTGTCTCTCTGCCCCATGGCAAAATGTGTAGAATTTCAAGAAATTTGCTTTAAAACTGCAATATTTTCTCTCTACCTGGGGGCAAAATGTAGAATTTCAAGAAATTTGCTTTAAAACTGCAATTTGTTTTCTCTGCCCAGGGGCAAAATGTGTAGAATTTCAAGAAATTTGCTTTAAAACTGCAATATTTTCTCTCTGCCCAGGGGGCAACATGTGTAGAATTTCAAGAAATTTGCTTTAAAACTGCAACATTTTCTCTCTGCCCCATGGCAAAATGTGTAGAATTTCAAGAAATTTGCTTTAAAACTGCAACATTTTCTCTTTGCTCGGGGGCAACATGTGTAGAATTGCAGAAAATGTTCTCTCTGATTCCATTGTGCTTTCCCAGGGCCTGAGACTTGTCCAGCCATGCACTGCAGAAGTCTTAGTAAAAGTGCTTGTATACTCTTTGTATTGCACTCTTAAGTAGAATCATGTGTTCTGAATAACGTGTCCCTGATGTATTTCCTTTCACAAAAGGGATCCCTGATGAATTTCCTTTCACAAAAGGGATCCCTGATGAATTTCCTTTCACAAAAGGGATCCCTGATGAATTTCCTATCACAAAAGGGATCCCTGATGAATTTCCTATCACAAAAGGGATCCCTGATGAATTTCCTTTCACAAATGGGATCCCTGATGAATTTCCTTTCACAAAAGGGATCCCTGATGAATTTCCTTTCACAAAAGGGATCCCTGTGTTACGGGGTCGGATTCTTCTGTTAAGGTGCGTGAATGAGGACCCAAAAGCGAACTAACGTAAACAGGGCTTCTTTAATGACAAAACATACGTAGGCTCAGATGGACCGGCAGATTCCGACAGGACAGGACAAGGTTGCAGCAAACATGACGATAGTCTGGTTCAGGCATGAATAACACAAACAAGAATCCGACAAAGACAGGAACAAAAACAGAGAGAGATATAGAGGACCTAATCAGAGGGAAAAAGGGAACAGGTGGGAAAAGGGGTGAACGAGGTAGTCAGAGAAGACAAGGAACAGCTGGGGGAAAGAGGGGAAGAAAAGGTAACCTAGTACGACCAGCAGAGGGAGACAGGGTGAAGAGAAAGGACAGAAACAAGACACAACATGACAATACATGACAGTACCCCCCCACTCACCGAGCGCCTCCTGGCGCACTCGAGGAGGAAACCTGGCGGCAACGGAGGAAATCATCGATCAGCGCACGGTCCAGCACGTCCCGAGAGGGAACCCAACTCCTCTCCTCAGGACCGTACCCCTCCCAATCTACTAGGTACTGATGACCACGGCCCCGAGGACGCATGTCCAAAATCCTACGGACCCTGTAGATGGGTGCGCCCTCGACAAGGATGGGGGGGGGGGGGGGACGAGCGGGGGCGCGAAGAACGGGCTTGACACAGGAGACATGGAAGACCGGGTGGACGCGACGAAGATAACGCGGAAGAAGAAGTCGAACTGCGACAGGATTAATGATCTGAGCAATACGGAACGGACCAATGAACCGCGGGGTCAACTTGCGAGAAGCGGTCTTAAGGGGAAGGTTCTGAGTGGAGAGCCAAACTCTCTGACCGCGACAATATCTAGGACTCTTAGTTCTACGCTTATTAGCAGCCCTCACAGTCTGCGCCCTATAACGGCAAAGTGCAGACCTGACCCTCTTCCAGGTGCGCTCGCAACGTTGGACAAAAGCCTGAGCGGAGGGGACGCTGGACTCGGCGAACTGAGATGAGAACAGCGGAGGCTGGTACCCGAGGCTACTCTGAAAAGGAGATAGCCCGGTCGCAGACGAAGGAAGCGAGTTGTGGGCGTATTCTGCCCAGGGGAGCTGTTCTGACCAAGACGCAGGGTTGCGAAAAGAAAGACTGCGTAAGATGCGACCAATAGTCTGATTGGCCCGTTCTGCTTGACCGTTAGACTGGGGGTGAAAGCCGGAAGAGAGACTGACGGAAGCCCCAATCAAACGGCAAAACTCCCTCCAAAATTGAGACGTGAATTGCGGACCTCTGTCCGAAACGACGTCTGACGGAAGGCCATGAATTCTGAAAACATTCTCGATGATGATTTGTGCCGTCTCTTTAGCAGAAGGAAGCTTAGCAAGGGGAATAAAATGAGCCGCCTTAGAGAACCTGTCGACAACCGTAAGAATAACAGTCTTCCCCGCTGACGAAGGCAGTCCGGTGACAAAATCTAAGGCGATGTGAGACCACGGTCGAGAGGGAATGGGAAGCGGCCTGAGACGGCCGGCAGGAGGGGAGTTACCGGACTTAGTCTGCGCGCAGACCGAACAAGCAGCCACGAAGCGACGCGTGTCATGCTCCCGGGTGGGCCACCAAAAACGCTGGCGAATGGAAGCAAGCGTACCCCGAACGCCAGGGTGGCCGGCTAACTTGGCAGAGTGAGCCCACTGAAGAACGGCCAGACGAGTAGGAACGGGAACGAAAAGAAGGTTCCTAGGACAAGCGCGCGGCGACGGAGTTTGAGTGAGTGCTTGCTTTACCTGCCTCTCAATTCCCCAGACAGTCAACCCGACAACACGCCCCTCAGGGAGAATCCCCTCGGGGTCAGTGGAGGCTACTGAAGAACTGAAGAGACGAGATAAAGCATCAGGCTTGGTGTTCTTAGAGCCCGGACGATAAGAAATCACGAACTCGAAACGAGCGAAAAACAGCGCCCAGCGCGCCTGACGCGCATTAAGTCGTTTGGCAGAACGGATGTACTCAAGGTTCCTATGGTCAGTCCAAACGACAAAAGGAACGGTCGCCCCCTCCAACCACTGTCGCCATTCGCCTAGGGCTAAGCGGATGGCGAGCAGTTCGCGGTTTCCCACATCATAGTTACGTTCCGACGGCGACAGGCGATGAGAAAAATACGCGCAAGGGTGGACCTTGTCGTCAGAGAGGGAGCGCTGAGAAAGAATGGCTCCCACGCCCACCTCTGACGCGTCAACCTCGACAACGAACTGTCTAGTGACGTCAGGTGTAACAAGGATAGGTGCGGATGTAAAACGATTCTTGAGGAGATCAAAAGCTCCCTGGGCGGAAACGGACCACTTAAAGCACGTCTTGACAGAAGTAAGGGCTGTGAGAGGGGCTGCCACCTGACCGAAATTACGGATGAAACGACGATAGAAGTTCGCGAAGCCGAGAAAGCGCTGCAGCTCGACGCGTGACCTAGGGACGGGCCAATCAATGACAGCTTGGACCTTAGCGGGATCCATCTTAATGCCTTCAGCGGAAATAACAGAACCGAGAAATGTGACGGAGGAGGCATGAAAAGAGCACTTCTCAGCCTTCACAAAAAGACAATTCTCTAAAAGGCGCTGGAGGACACGTCGAACGTGCTGAACATGAATCTGGAGTGACGGTGAAAAAATCAGGATATCGTCAAGGTAAATGAAAACAAAGATGTTCAGCATGTCTCTCAGGACATCATTGACTAATGCCTGAAAGACAGCTGGAGCGTTAGCGAGGCCGAAAGGAAGAACCCGGTATTCAAAGTGCCCTAACGGAGTGTTAAACGCCGTCTTCCACTCGTCCCCCTCCCTGATGCGCACGAGATGGTAAGCGTTACGAAGGTCCAACTTAGTGAAAAACCTGGCTCCCTGCAGGATCTCGAAGGCTGAAGACATAAGAGGAAGCGGATAACGATTCTTCACTGTTATGTCATTCAGCCCTCGATAATCTATGCAGGGGCGCAGGGACCCGTCCTTCTTCTTAACAAAAAAAAACCCCGCTCCGGCGGGAGAGGAGGAGGGGACTATGGTACCGGCGGCAAGAGCTACAGACAAATAATCTTCGAGAGCCTTACGTTCGGGAGCCGACAGAGAGTATAGTCTACCCCGGGGGGGAGTGGTTCCCGGAAGGAGATCAATACTACAATCATACGACCGGTGTGGAGGAAGAGAGGTGGCCCTGGACCGACTGAACACCGTGCGCAGATCGTGATATTCCTCCGGCACCCCTGTCAAATCACCAGGCTCCTCCTGTGAAGAAGAGACAGAGGAAACAGGAGGGATAGCAGACATTAAACATTTCACATGACAAGAGACGTTCCAGGAGAGGATAGAATTACTAGACCAATTAATGGAAGGATTATGACAAACTAGCCAGGGATGGCCCAAAACAACAGGTGTAAAAGGTGAACGAAAAATTAAAAAAGAAATGGTTTCGCTATGATTACCAGAAACAGTGAGGGTTAAAGGTAGCGTCTCACGCTGAATCCTGGGGAGATGACTACCATCCAGGGCGAACAAGGCCGTGGACTCCCTTAACTGTCTGAGAGGAATGTCATGTTCCCGAGCCCAGGTCTCGTCCATAAAACAGCCCTCCGCCCCAGAGTCTATTAAGGCACTGCAGGAAGCTGACGAACCGGTCCAGCGTAGATGGACCGACAAGGTAGTGCAGGATCTTGAAGGAGAGACAGGAGTAGTAGCGCTCACCAGTAGCCCTCCGCTTACTGATGAGCTCTGGCTTTTACTGGACATGAAGTGACAAAATGACCAGCAGAACCGCAATAGAGACAGAGGCGGTTGGTGATTCTCCGTTCCCTCTCCTTAGTCGAGATGCGGATACCTCCCAGCTGCATAGGCTCAGCACCCGAGCCGGCAGAGGAAGATGGTAGTGATGCGGAGAGGGGGGCAACGGAGAACGCGAGCTCCTTTCCACGAGCTCGGTGACGAAGATCAACCCGTCGCTCAATGCGAATAGCGAGTTCAATCAAGGAATCCACGCTGGAAGGAACCTCCCGGGAGAGAATCTCATCCTTTACCTCTGCGCGGAGACCCTCCAGAAAACGAGCGAGCAAAGCCGGCTCGTTCCAGCCACTGGAGGCAGCAAGAGTGCGAAACTCAATAGAGTAGTCTGTTATGGATCGATTACCTTGACATAGGGAAGACAGGACCCTGGAAGCCTCCTCCCCAAAAACAGATCGATCAAAAACCCGTATCATCTCCTCCTTAAAGTCCTGATACTGGTTAGTACACTCAGCCCTTGCCTCCCAGATTGCCGTGCCCCACTCACGAGCCCGTCCAGTAAGGAGAGATATGACGTAGGCGACACGAGCAGTGCTCCTGGAGTAAGTGTTGGGCTGGAGAGAAAACACAATATCACACTGGGTGAGGAACGAGCGGCATTCAGTGGGCTCCCCAGAGTAACACGGCGGGTTATTGATTCTGGGCTCCGGAGATTCGAAAGCCCTGGAAGTGGCCGGTGGATCGAGGCGGAGATGGTGAACCTGTTCTGTGAGGTTGGAGACTTGGGTGGCCAGGGTCTCAACGGCATGTCGAGCAGCAGACAATTCCTGCTCGTGTCTGCCTAGCATCGCTCCCTGGATCTCGACGGCTGAGTGGAGAGGATCCGAAGTCGCTGGGTCCATTCTTGGTCGGATTCTTCTGTTACGGGGTCGAATTCTTCTGTTAAGGTGCGTGAATGAGGACCCAAAAGCGAACTAACGTAAACAGGGCTTCTTTAATGACAAAACATACGTAGGCTCAGATGGACCGGCAGATTCCGACAGGACAGGACAAGGTTGCAGCAAACATGACGATAGTCTGGTTCAGGCATGAATAACACAAACAAGAATCCGACAAAGACAGGAACAAAAACAGAGAGAGATATAGAGGACCTAATCAGAGGGAAAAAGGGAACAGGTGGGAAAAGGGGTGAACGAGGTAGTCAGAGAAGACAAGGAACAGCTGGGGGAAAGAGGGGAAGAAACGGTAACCTAGTACGACCAGCAGAGGGAGACAGGGTGAAGAGAAAGGACAGAAACAAGACACAACATGACAATACATGACACCCTGATGAATTTGCTATCACAAAAGGGATCCCTGATGAATTTGCTATCACAAAAGGGATCCCTGAGGAATTTGCTATCACAAAAGGGATCCCTGATGAATTTGCTATCACAAAAGGGATCCCTGATGAATTTGCTATCACAAAAGGGATCCCTGATGAATTTGCTATCACAAAAAAGGTCTCTGAAGCAAAAAACGTTTGAGAACCCCGGTATAGGCTACTGTAGTTAATTCCCCACGAAAAAACAATTGTAACGTCTTGCATTTACTGCTACAGGTTTGTAAGTCAACGACATACAGAATATTATTTTATTACAACGATATGACTGCACATATTTTGTATTTATTTTTTTTAAACCTCTAAATGCAAGAACAATTCACCGACCTGCCCGAATATTAATAATGTTTCAAAAAGTACCCACATTCTTCCCTGGAACAGGTAGTAGATTCATTCGGTGAAAGTCAAGTTAAGAGCTCTGGCATTTCCTGCTTTTGTTGGTTCACACATAACGGACCATAAAAATGGGTACTCACTCCATTTTAATCTCAATGTTTCTACACATAAAGAGTCTCAATTGATTTCCCTAGCCCTAGGACAGTCCTAACAGGCCCTGTGGACAGCCGTGTGCTTTTAATACTTCACACTGTTCACGTTGTAGACAGTGGGAGAGCTGTCAAACATTGTTAAAGATTAAGTTCCCTGGACTGTGGTCCTGATAACATAAACACTGTCGGTCCACTCAAAACAGCCCTCAGCTCAGACAATGTGCCAGTTCACTTTTAGGGGTGAATTCCTAACATGGGGATGAGCTAAACCAACAAGCAATTTCCTGCTTAATTAATTCCCAAATTAAGTGCAGTATCATGTTTAGCGTGTTTGTGGCTGGCCTGGAGGTGGAAAGTGGATTGGCTTATTGGAATTTTAGGAGTCTCGTTGGGGTCGTAGACAAAAGTTTAGCTCCTTTTTGCTGGAGCCTTGACAGAGACTCTCCTGATTGAGTGTGTGTGTGTGTGTTTGTGTTAGTGCGTGTATGGGCTTGTGTGTGTGTGTGTGTGTGTTTGTGAGTGTATGTGTGTGTGTGTGTGTGTGTGTGTGTGTGTGTCATATTCCTGCTGTGAGATGGCTGGGCAGTCCACTGTCAGTCCGTTGGCTCCAGCCCAGTACCTGAGGAGTCACTGCTGGCCGCTCGTTCCTCTGAGATCACCGGTGCCTGACCAGACTCTGCTTCCTGACAGCACTTCCTGAAAGGGAACATTCTTGGAACACTACTTCTTCGAGGCCTGAGTGGAATTCACAGCCCATCACTGACTGGTTCTCTGGTTCAAATACAGTCCTTATTTTAGAACAAACAGGAAGCAAGATCTCACCACCACAGTTTTGATCCATCTGCAACCAATTGACACGTTGGCTTCCTACAATAATAGAACAATGATAGGTTAAGTAGCAAGGATAGCAGATAGAGACATGTTTTGGTGAGATCATGATTACTCAGTCGTTTGCGTACTGATTGTGATTAAGGGATAGTGACTCAGCAATTTGACCGACGTGCAACACTTGGACATGTACAGTGCATTCGGAAAGTTACAGACTTTTTCTAAAATGGATTACAATTAATTTTTTTCAAATCAATCTACACACAATACCCCATAATGACGAAGCAAAAACAGGTTTTTAGAAATGTCTTCAAATATATATATTTATATATAAATATAAATATATATATATTTAAAAAAATGTTTTTTAAAGAAGTTTACTTAAGTATTCAAAACCTTCACTCTGTATTTTGTTTAAGCACCTTTGTCAGTGATTACAGCCTCAAGTCTTCTTGTGTTTGACGCTACACGCTTGGCACACCTGTATTTGGGGAGTTTCTCACGTTCTTCTCTGCAGACGCTTTCAAGCTCTGCAAGGTTGAATGGGGAGCGTTGCTACACAGCTATTTTCAGGTCTCTCCAGAGATGTTCTATTGGGTTCAAGTCCGGGCTCTGGTTGGGCCACTCAAGGACGTTCAGAGACTTCTCCCAAAGCCACTCCTGCATTGTCTTGGCTGTGTGCTTAGGGTCTTTGTCCTGTTGGAAGGTGAACCATCGCCCCAGTCTGAGGTCCTGAGCGCTCTGGAGCAGGTTTTCATCAAGGACATCTCTGTACTTGGCTCCGTTCATCTTTCCCTCGATCCTGACTAGTCTTAGTCCCTGCTGAAAAACATCCCCACAGATGCTGTCACCACCATGTTTCACCGTAGGGATGGTGCCAGGTTTCCTCCAGATGTGACACTTGGCATTCAGGCCAAATTGTTCAATCTTGCTTTCATTAGACCAGAGAATCTTGTTTCTCATGGTCTGAGAGTCCTTTAGGTGCCTTTTGGCAAACTCCAAATGGACTGAAGTGCCTTTTACTGAGGAGTGGCTTCCGTCTGGCCATTCTACCATAAAGGCCTGATTGATGGAGTGGTGCCGAAATGGTTGTCTTTCTAGAAGGTTCTCCCATCTCTGTCAGAGTGACTCCAATTAAGTTGTAGAAACATCTCAAGGAGGATCATTGGAAACAAGATGCACCTGAGCTCAATTTCAAGTGTCACAGCAAAGGGTCTGAATACTTATGTAAATAAGGTAGTTCAGTTTAAATCTGGTATTGTGTGTAGATTGATCAATAATTGTTTTTATTTCAATACATTTCATAATAAGGCTGTAACGTTGTTACATTAACTGTGTTAACTGTGGAGAAAGAGAAGGGATCTGAATACTTTCCCGAACGCACTGTATCTCTGAGCAGCTCGAAACGGCTGTAGGGTCCTATAAAAATCTGTGTGGAAGAGAACGAGAACGGAATCACGGAATTCAGAACGGAATCACGGAATTCAGAACGGAATCACGGAATTCAGAACGGTATTCAACAATATAAAAAAAACATATTGAACTTAGTATGAAATCAGCTACATGTATTGAACTCATTAGAAAATGCATTAATTTGCCCAAGTGAATCATAAGACATGAACATAATGCATCAGTGATTGGTATTTTCATGCAACTTTCTGAAAGGCACAGGAAAGCAAGGAATTTGTTCTTAACTGACTTGCCTAATTAAATAAAAGTTAAATAAATTAAATAAAACCTTCTTAGTTAAATGTTAACCACAAAGTAGCCTATGCCTACCTGGCAGAATGATATCATGATTATTTGCATCAATCCAGTGGCCATTTGATTTGCAAACTCTGCATGAGCGCTACAGCAACACTGCTTAACCAAACAATGGTCTCTTCCTGGCACCCTTGCGTCAATCTAACTAACATCATACAAAAAAATCCCCATTAAAATGTGTCAGTTTAAGCTAGAGATAGAATGTTTTTTGCATCTTAATCCACAGCATCAGCCTATGTCGGCGTTCCGCATCTGCGGTGAAAGGTGGCATAGCTAGAGTGGTGTTTGTCAGACCTTGAGACATCCTGAAAATTGGTTTTCTCATGATAACGTCTGTAGCATCCGAACGGGTTGGCCTACAATCTATTATGATCCCTCTATGGAAAGGGGAGACTCATGAACGTAACCCAAAAATAAGGGGTTAAATATGTGTACAAAAAAAACCATTATATATATATATATATATCCTGAGCTTTCTTATCTCTCCTAGATGTAGGACAGACACTTTAAAACCTTGTTTCTTATGATTTATTTTTGATTGTCTTTTTTGGCCATTTATGAATGCTTTGTTCACTGCGTTTCTATGGGCTATAGTAGTAAGGGCCAAATTCAAAATTGCATCAAATAATATTTATATATTTTATATATATATATATATATATATATATATACCTAATGGGGTCCTAAAATTAAAAATCAAATAGTTAAATGATCCATGGTATGACCATCTTAAAACAATTCCATATGTTAGACTTATACCCCCCCTTAAGAGGCTACACCTACACCTTATTCCCAGACCTCAAAAATAGTCTTCTGATGTGGTTTAAACATTGGTGTGGACTTAGGGAGAGAGAAAAAAGTGATTTTGAGATAGAACAACAAAAAAAACAGGGTAAAACTCAAACCTGGAAAAACAAAACGGAATTGGGGGAAAAATTACGGAATCAGGTAAAAAAAAAAGTGATTTTATCGGGCCCTACTAATAAACCAACCTGTGTTGCACCAGTGCTGTGTTTTTGCTGCAGGCCATTTACAGTAACCATGAATACTTCTCCGTAATTGCTCCTTTTGTGATGAGACCTGATGGATGCTGATAAGGACCATAGAGAAAGACTGTAGTTATGGTTGTTGGTAAGATAGATAAGAACCATAGAGAAAGACTGTAGCCTGGTGAGAGCCTCTCTATGATGTTTGGCTGGTGGAGGACCTCTATGTGGTAGCACACAGATTCCACCCTCGCGTCCTAGGGTCAGAGAGAGGACTTCTGGGAATCGCATGATGACAATACGCCAACCAAGAGCTGCTTGGCCACTGAAGCATGCCAGTATGGAACAGAGAGACACTACAACATGGTTGGTTGGAGATGAGGACCAACATATTAAAGAGATACTTCAAAAGAGGCCTTGTTTCACCTTAAGTGCATCTCTTGATGTCGTTAGAGAAGACGCTTGTGTAAGTAGTGTGAAGAGTCTGAGGACTGTGTCACATAGAAGAAAAATGTGTGTCACTCAGACATTTGTTTGACACCCTTCATAATTAGGTTTTTGCTGTGAACATAGTTGTTACAACCAATATTTGCTGACTTTGTTCAAACAAGATTTAATGTCTATTGTACCGCAAGGCATGCACACTATTACACAACTTTCGGTAACAAATTGGGGTCAATATCATGTCTGTGTAGCTGATGTTCTATATGAGGCAGCAATTTGAGAATCATGTTGGCCTCTACACACTGCCTACAATTAGGTTTAATGAAGACTAATTGAAAAAAAAAAAAGACAAGACAATTAATTGTCTGTACAAAAATGTGCTGTGTGTCTAACCCTGTTCCTTCCTGTTACTTCCTCATTGTCATAAAACAGACATACCACAGATCCCTGTTGACAGGGGGTTCAGAGGTCAGGACATGTCAGGGCTCACAGAGACACAGCCACATTAAGGTGGAAGAAAGGAATGGGCCATTTGTTTTAAAACTTTGAGCTGGTCCTCAGGCTATGTGGCCGTGGAGCTGTGGAGCAGAGATGGGACAAAGCAGGTGTTGAGTGTTGAGTGTTGAGTGTGAGCGGAGATGGGGAGCCACCTCTGTTTTCTGGGTCTGTAGTGCTTTTAGCCTGATCTGACTAGCTGGCTGGGGGGGGGGGGGAGAGGATAAGGCTCCTAATTGAATCATCGGCCCTGCGTTCGGTTCCTGGGGTGCAGGGCTTTGTGTCCTCCCTTCTCTTAAGAGGATAAATGGGCAGATTGAGGATTTTGACCTCGTCTCACGGACCAAGAGCTTTCAGGTTTAATGTAAAATAGATTTCCCTCTTACACAAAAGGGTAGCCATTTTTTTTGAGAAAATGAAACTAAGTGCAGTAGTGTATCCCAGGCTTATAATCTGATAAGGAAACAGTGTTTTTCACCCCCTCTGTTTTCAAATGTCTAGTAACAGCATGTAGAGGTGTGTTTCTGTTCAATAGTATGGCACATGAAGACATACATTCTGAACATAGAATACATATTACTTCACCTAAACTGCTGCTTCTATGTTTTCTGCAACTGGAATATACTCAGTAGACTTGTATTCTTCAACTGGAATATACTCAGTAGACTTGTATTCTTCAACTGGAATATACTCAGTAGACTTGTATTATTCAACTGGAATATACTCAGTAGACTTGTATTCTTCAACTGGAATATACTCAGTAGACTTGTATTCTTCAACTGGAATATACTCAGTAGACTTGTATTCTTCAACTGGAATATACTCAGTAGACTTGTATTCTTCAACTGGAATATACTCAGTAGACTTGTATTCTTCAACTGCAATATACTCAGTAGACTTGTATTCTTCAACTGGAATATACTCAGTAGACTTGTATTCTTCAACTGGAATATACTCAGTAGACTTGTATTATTCAACTGGAATATACTCAGTAGACTTGTATTCTTCAACTGGAATATACTCAGTAGACTTGTATTATTTAACTGGAATATACTCAGTAGACTTGTATTCTTCAACTGGAATATACTCAGTAGACTTGTATTATTCAACTGGAAAATACTCAGTAGACTTGTATTCTTCAACTGGAATATTGTTACGGTTTTCTTTAGGTGAAGGAGAGGCGGACCAAAATGCAGCGTGGTTTCTATTCATGGTTTTTTAATGAAGAAAACTACACATGAATAAACTAACAAAACAATAAATGTGAGAAAACCTAAACAGCCTCTCTGGTGACAACAAACACAAAGACAGGAACAATCACCCACGAAACACTCAAAGAATATGTCTGCCTAAATATGGTTCCCAATCAGAGACAACAATAAACACCTGCCTCTGATTGAGAACCACTCCAGACAGCCATAGACTATAATAGATACTAAGCCACAAACCCAATACCTAACAAAACCCCAAGACAAAACACACCACATCCAAAACCCATGTCACACCCTGGCCTGACCAAATTAATAAAGAAAACACAAAATACTAAGACCAGGGTGTGACAAATATACTCAGTAGACTTGTATTCTTCAACTGGAATATACTCAGTAGACTTGTATTCTTCAACTGGAATATACTCAGTAGACTTGTATTATTCAACTGGAAAATACTCAGTAGACTTGTATTCTTCAACTGGAATATACTCAGTAGACTTGTATTATTCAACTGGAAAATACTCAGTAGACTTGTATTCTTCAACTGGATTATACTCAGTAGACCTGTACAGTTGTGGCCAAAATCACTGAATCACCAAAAAACATTTCCACTGCATTTCCACTGCATTCAGCCCTGCCACAAAAGGACCAGCTGACATCATGTCAGTGATCCTCTCGTTAACACAGGTGTGAGGACAAGGCTGGAGATCACTCTCCAATCAATGCTGATTGAGTTCGAATAACAGACTGGAAGCTTCAAGGGAGGGTGGTGCTTGGAATCACTGTTCTTCCTCTGTCAACCATGGTTACTTGCAAAGAAACATCATTACTTTGCAAAAAAGGGCTTCACATGCAAGGATATTGCTGCCAGTAAGATTGCACATAAATCAACCATCTATCGGATCATCAAGAACTTCAAGGAGAGCGGTTCAATTGTTGTGAAGAAGGCTTCAGGGTGCCCAAGAAAGTCCAGCAAGCGCCAGGACTGTTTCCTAAAGTTGATTCAGCTGCGGGATTGGGGCACCACCAGTACAGAGCTTGCTCAGGAATGGCAGTAGGCAGGTGTGAGTGCATCTGCACGTACTGTGAGGCGAAGACTTTTGGAGGATGGCCTGGTGTCAAAGAAGCCACTTCTCTCCAGGAAAAACATCAGGGACAGAATGATATTCTGCAAAAGGTACAGGGATTGGACTGCTGAGGACTGGGGTAAACTCCTTTTCTCTGATGAATCCCCTTTCCGATTGTTTGGGGCATCTGGAAAAAAGCTTGTCCGGCGAAGACAAGGTGAGTGCTACCATCAGTCCTGTGTCATGCCAACAGTAAAGCATCCTGAGACCATTCATGTGTGGGGTTGCTTCTCAGCCAAGGGAGTGGGCTCACTCACAATTTTGCCTAAGAACACAGCCATGAATAAAGAATGGTACAAACACATCCTCCGAGAGCAACTTCTCCCAACCATCCAGGAACAGTTTAGTGACGAACAATGCCTTTTCCAGCATGTTGGAGCACCTTGCCATAAGGCAAAAGTGATAACTAAGTGGCTCAGGGAACAAAACATTGATATTTTGGGTCCATGGCCAGGAAACTCCCCAGACCTTAATCCCATTGAGAACTTGTGGTCAATCCTCAAGAGGCGGGTGGACAAACAAAACCCACAAATTCTGACAAACTCCAATCATTGATTATGCAAGAATGGGCTGCTACCAGTCAGGATGTGGCCCAGAAGTTAATTGACAGCATGCCAGGACGGATTGCAGAGGGCTTGAAAAGAAGGGTCAACACTGAAAATATTGACTCTTTGCATCAACTTCATGTAATTGTCAGTAAAATCCTTTGACACTTATGAAATGCTTGTAATTATACTTCAGTATTCCATAGTAACATCTGACCAAAAATATCTAAAGACACTGAAGCAGCAAACTTTGTGGAAATTAATTTTGGCCACGACTGTATTCAAGTGATACTGTTACTTTTCATATCTGATTTTAATTTTTTTTACAAAATCCTTTTCTTTGATGACGTTTAACATAAAATACAATACATGGCAAACTAAAAAGGAAAAAGTAATAGCATTCGTCTCTCATTCCTTCCTCACGTGTCATTGTTGCATTCCATATTGTACTTGAGCTCCAACCTGACAGTTATTGCTAAATACTCTCCAGGACCTCAGTCAGATTCCCTTTAGACACTTAAAAGCGTCGGCACTCTCCAGCGAGGGAAACTGACCTCCGCCAAGGGATCGAGACATCTGTCATTCCTATCCCCAGTCACACATTTAGCGGCAGGAACGGACACATGTGGCCCAGGTCCCCAGCTTTTATTGAGCGCTTTGGAGAAAAAGTTAGATATTTATGATCAGTAGTATCAGTATCATAGGGCTCGTCCAAAGGGCTCGTAGGGCTCGTCCAAAGGGCTCGTAGGGCTCTTCCAAAGACAATGCTTTTAATGTCTGTTTTACATTTATTACATAATGCTGAGGCTGCTGGGAGTTTTTTTTGTTTTTTTTTGCAAAGTTGACCTGGGTGTAAGGCAAGCTATATGCAACTTTGAACAGAAACCAGAGGATTGAATAAACAGTACCAGTCCAAAGTATGGACACAGCTGCTCATTAAAGGGTTTTTCTTTATTTTTTACTATTTTCTACATTGTAGAATAATAGTGAATACATCAACAATATTAAATAACACATATGGAATCTTGTAGTAACCAAAAAAGTGTTAAACGAATCAAAATATATTTTATATTTGAGATTCTTCAAAGTAGTCACCCTTTGCCTTGATAACAGCTTTGCACACTCATGGCATTCTCTTAACCAGCTTCATGAAGTAGTCACCTGGAATACATTTCAATTAACAGATGTGCCTTGTTAAAAGATAATTTGTGGAATTTCTTTCCTTCTAAATGTGTTTGAGACAATCAGTTGTGTTGTGACAAGGTAGGGTGGTGTACAGAAGATAGGGGCAGTAGTGTATCCCAAGCGTATTCTCTGATCCTCCAGAATGTTCCTTAGCTATAGTCACATTGTGGCAGCAGGAATGATTTTGTCAGGATTTAGAGGGCATAGACCATGGTTATTGTGTTCAACTCTTTTATTATCTACACTCTGTTTTTTCGGTACACCACCCCGCTCACGAAAATGGATCGCCCCTACAGGCAGTGACTCACGTGACCGTGGCCTGCTATATAAAGCAGGCAGACAGGCACTGAGGCATTCAGTTACTGTTCGATTAAACCTGAAAATGGGCAAAACTAGTGACCTAAGCGACTTTGAGCGTGGTATTATCGTCGTTGCCAGGCATGCCGGATCCAGTATCTCAGCAAAGACTGGCCTCCTGGGCTTCTCACGCACAACAGTGTCTAGGGTTTACAGAGAATGCTGTGACAAACAAAAAACATCCAGTCAGCGGGTCCTGTGGTTGTTGATAAAAGAGGTCCAAGGTGAATGGAAAGAATCGTTCAAGCTAACAGGCGGGCCACAAACAGACAAATAATTGCGCAGTACAACAGTGGTGTGCAGTACAACAGTGGTGTGCAGAACGACAACTCGGAACGCACAACTCATCAATCCTTGTCAAGGATAGGCTATTGCAGCAGACTACCACACCGGGTTCCACTCCTATCAAGAATAAGTGGCTTCTGTGGGTACGCAATCACTAACACTGGACAATTGAGTAGTTGAAAAACACTGCCTCGTCTGCTGGATTCCAGTTCCGTCAAACTGACGACAGAGTCAGGATTTGGCATAAGCAGCGTGAGTCCATGGCCCCATCCTGCCTGATGTCAACGGTACAGGCTGTTGGCAGTGGTGTACTGATGTGGGGAATATTTTCCTGGTCCCTTGATACCAATTGAGCAACAAACATTTCCAATGCTTTGTAGAATCCAGGCTGTTCTGGATGCAAAGGGGGGGGGGGGGGTTAATCATTTAAACCTTTATTTACCTTGGCAAGTCAGTTAAGAACAAATTCTTATTTTCAATGACAGCCTAGGAACAGTGGGCAATGCTTTGTTCAGGGGCAGGACGACAGGTTTTTATCTTGTCAGCTCGGGGATTAGATCTTACAACCTTTTGGTTACAAACCCAACACTCTAACCACTAGGCTACCTGCCACCCCGTAAACTGACTAGTCAGTGGATTTTCTTGTACGAGTAACACTGAGCATTTCATTTGCAGCTTTAGGATGCAAATGTTATACTGGCTGAAACATGGGTTGCAAAGATATTGGTAATTTAACAAAGTTACCGGAATCTACAGTAATTTTGGTAATTAACAGAAAATCTATATCAATCCTATCGTAAATTTGTTAATTTACACTTGAATAACTTGTTAAAAAAATATTCATATATAGTATTCATTTTTTTAATATCGATATCCATATTACCCTTGAGGTTCTATTTACAAAAATAAATCTAAAGGATATTTCATGCTGAAACACTCATATTAAACACCAATGATATTCACTACGTTGATGGTTTATATTCAGGATAATATTTTACAGTTTTGTTATTGTATTTTATCATATTATTTAATTATTTTAGATATTTTACATGTGATAAGGCCAGAGAGAGGGCCAGAGATGATAATGTAATAATCTAAAGTACCCAAAATGGCCACTAGATGTCTTGTGATAGAGTACATCAAATCCAGATTTATATTAAATGTTTTATTTAACCTGGATTTAAGTAGGCAAGTCAGTTTAGCACAAATTCTTATTTACAATGACAGCCTACCCCCCGGCCAAACCCTACCCTGGACAACGCTGGGCCAATTGTGCGCCACCTTATGGGACTCCCAATCACGGCCTGTTGTGATACAGCCTGGAATCAAACCAGGGACTGTAATGACGCCTCTAGCACTGAGATGCAGTGCCTTAGACCGCTGTGCCACTCGAGAGCCCCATACAAAAATTCCCAGTAATATACCCACCCTTTGCAACCCAAGGCAAAACAGACAATATAAATAGTTGGAACAGTTCAGTACAGCTGCATTCAGTGCTTGCTGTCTGCGGTAAGAATTCTATATAGAGGGCAACTAAATGAAGAATTACATTGAGTTGATCTAATATAAAACATTTTCTGCATTCCCTTTGTGGAAAAACACTATAGTATGTTCCAGTCTCCCTCCACTCAATAAAAACAATCCTACCAAAGGATTATTATCAAGACATTTCTTAATATGACCACATTTAGAGTCCCTGCCATTTTTCACAGGCACAAATGTGACTGATATTTATGTAAGGATTTGACAAAGGGACTGTAAAGCACGTTAACCATTTCAGTGTTTGCAGTAAATGTCTTCCTGTCGATGGAAGGGGGAGGTATTGTACCTTCCCTCTTAAGTCATTTCTATTTTCATTTTACAATGAAGGACTAAGATGGTGTAATTTCTCTCATTCTTCATCCTCCCTCTTTCTCTTCACCCTGATGAATGGCGTCCTCCTTCCTCCTAAAGGCAGACAAGACACGCTGTTCTGATAGGCAGTTAAGTCAACAACCCCTGGCCTGACCTCTGATTCATAGTGCTCCTTACCCTATCCAGTTCCACCTTTATTAATTCACATGTTTGTTGCCCTTTTTCAAATGTCATCACTTTCCCACATTTAGCTTGTATGGCTGCGCCCTGGGCCAGCGGCCTGTGTATTCTCACAGCCCTGGAACACAGACAGATGCATCAGGCCCATAGGGGGCACGTGCCCCCTCAGAATGTTCAACTTTTTGTTAATGTTGTTTCTCTAATACCACTAGCCACTTAGACATTTTAGGAAGTTGGCTTAAGCTAGCCCATATACAGTGGGCAAAAAAGTATTTAGTCAGCCACCAATTGTGCAAGTTCTCCCACTTAAAAAGATGAGAGAGTCCTGTAATTTTCATCATAGGTACACGTCAACTATGACAGACAAAATGAGGGAAAAAATCCTGAAAATCACATTGTAGGATTTTTAATGAATTTATTTGCAAATTATGGTGGAAAATAAGTATTTGGTCAATAACAAAGGTTTATCTCAATACTTTGTTATATACCCTTTGTTGGCAATGACAGAGGTCAAACGTTTTCTGTAAGTCTTCACAAGGTTTTCACACACTGTTCCTGGTATTTTGGCCCATTCCTCCATGCAGATCTCCTCTAGAGCAGTGATGTTTTGGGGCTGTTGCTGGGCAACACGGACTTTCAACTCCCTCCAAAGATTTTCTATGGGGTTGAGATCTGGAGACTGGCTAGGCCACTCCAGGACCTTGAAATGCTTCTTACAAAGCCACTCCTTCGTTGCCCGGGCGGTGTGTTTGGGATCATTGTCATGCTGAAAGACCCAGCCACGTTTCATCTTCAATGCCCTTGCTGATGGAAGGAGGTTTTCACTCAAAATCTCACGATACATGGCCCCATTCATTCTTTCCTTTACACGGATCAGTCGTCCTGGTCCCTTTGCAGAAGAACAGCCCCAAAGCATGATGTTTCCACCCCCATGCTTCACAGTAGGTATGGTGTTCTTTGGATGCAACTCAGCATTCTTTGTCCTCCAAACACGACGAGTTGAGTTTTTACCAAAATGTTATATTTTGGTTTCATCTGACCATATGACACTTTACCAATCTTCTTGTGGATCATCCAAATGCTCTCTAGCAAACTTCAGATGGGACTGGACATGTACTGGCTTAAGCAGGGCGACACGTCTGGCACTGCAGGATTTGAGTCCCTGGCGGCGTAGTGTAGGCTTTGATGGTAGGCTTTGTTACTTTGGTCCCAGCTCTCTGCAGGTCATTCACTATGTCCCCCCGTGTGGTTCTGAGATTTTTGCTCACCGGTCTTGTGATCATTTTGACCCCACGGGGTGAGATCTTGCGTGGAGCCCTAGATCGAGGGAGATTATCAGTGGTCTTGTATGTCTTCCATTTCCTAATAATGGCTCCCACAGTTGATTTCTTCAAGCCAAGCTGCTTACCTATTGCAGATGCAGTCTTCCCAGCCTGGTGCAGGTCTACAATTTTGTTTCTGGTGTCCTTTGACTTTGACCTTTGACTTTGGTCTTGGCCATAGTGGAGTTTGGAGTGTGACTGTTTGAGGTTGTGTCTTTTATACTGATAAGTTCAAACAGGTGCCATTAATACAGGTAACGAGTGGAGGACAGAGGAGCCTCTTAAAGAAGAAGTTACAGGTCTGTGAGAGCCAGAAATCTTGCTTGTTTGTAGGTGACCAAATACTTATTTTCCACCATAATTTGCAAATAAATTCCTTAAAAATCCTACAATGTGATTTTCTGGATTTTGTTTTCTCATTTTGTCTGTCATAGTTGAAGTGTACCTATGTTGAAAATTACAGGCCTCTCTCATCTTTTTAAGTGGGAGAACTTGCACAATTGGTGGCTGACTAACTACTTTTTTGCCCCACTGTAGGTTCCCCATCTCATAACTAGCTTCCACGTACCCATTTCAGGCTATCAAGTTAAAGTAGCTATATAGCTTGTCTATCTGTTATGCGGAGTGGAACAGGGGAACCCAAGAGCAGACTCAGATGAGAAAACTGGGATGAAGTAACCAAGGCATTTATTGAAACACAGAGGGAGATGGAGTACAGGCCAGGGGAAGCTCAGGTGGGTTGTTTAGAACCAGGTGCGGAGGCTGAGGCTGGAGCGAGAGGGGTTGGGACAGGGTAAGCAGGTCCGGAGGGGAATCAAAAGGAGTAGTAGAGTGGGGAATCCAGGACAGAGTAGCAGGATGACGATACGTTGAACTGGAGACAAGGACCCGAGTCAGAGCGGGCGGAACTGTAGCGGAGAGGAAAACAGCATCAGGCCTGGAAACCAGGCACACCAGGCTCTATCAGTAACAACCAGCTAGAAGCATAGACTGAGCAGAGATTATGATCTGGCAGCGTGGAAGTGGCAGGACTGAGTATTTGTAGAGGTCTTGATTATGGAGCAGGTTGCAGCTGGTGTGTATCTGCTCTGACTCCAGCACACCTGTCTCAGCCCACACAATCACACAGACAGAGAGAGGGAGAGGGAGAGAGTACTGGGGGAGTGGCGGCAGGTTAAGGACACAGGATGAGCAGTAGAGGGCGTGGCAGGAGCAGATGTAATACTATCTTAGCTGGCATGCCTGCCATCAAGGTTGGTAGACTTTAGGAAAGCAACCAAGTGAATAGGACTCACTGTACTGAATAAGACTGACATTCCTTTCAATCTTTTGAGCAGAGATGCAGAGGCATATTTCGTTTCTTTTAAAAAATGACAACCAGTCAGTAGGATACAAGTAGCTCAAAAGGTATACTTAGATATGCAGAAAAATAAACATGTTTTTTACGTAGAATTAAGCATAATGATTATTGCTCGAGCTTGCATGAAAAAGCTGTTTCAGGTGTTTGAAAATTGCTAAATTATCCAACTTCCACCCACCAGCCATCCTCACATACAGTAGTACTTTGTGCTCCCTTAGATTTTTGTGGTGCATGCCGCCCCTGGACAGAGATCAGAACTCTCACAACGCCCTGATCTCTCTAAAGTGTTTCTATTCTGGTGCATGGAGCACCATATACGCAGCTACACTGATTTACTCTTACCCCTGTCACCCCATCTGGAGGATATGGAGACATTTAAATTAAAGGATTAGGGGAAAAATTCATGTTTTTTTATATATCTCAAATGTAATCAAAAATGAAGATTATCTCTTTCATTAAATACAATTTTACAGAACATTCAGTGTTGTTACGGAAATAACCAATTGATTTTCATATTTGCAGAAAACATGCAAGAATGTCTAAATAATATACAGTATCTCTCACCATATTCATGATACAGTGCAAAAATCTAAGCAAACTGAAATAAGAGAAAGAGAGAATACAGATTCACAGAGAGAATAGAAATCAGCCTAACTAAACATGATTGGCCCTTAGAAAGAAGTCCTGATGAGCGATCCAAATCCATAGCAGACGAGCAACCGAACAAGCAGACCTATACCTCCTCTTTATTCCCTGTTACCATGACATCATTGTTTCCCTGGTACCATGACATCATTGTTTCCCTGCCACTATGACATCATTGTTTTCCCTGTTACCATGACATCATTGTTTCACTGCCACCATGACATCATTGTTTCCCCGTTACCATGACATCATTGTTTCACTGCCACCATGACATCATTGTTTCCCTGCCACCATGACATATTTTTTCCCTGCCACCATGACATCATTGTTTCCCTGCCACCATGACATCATTGTTTCACTGCCACCATGACATCATTGTTTTCCCTGTTACCATGACATCATTGTTTCACTGCCACCATGACATCATTGTTTCCCTGCCACCAGGACATCATTGTTTCCCTGCCACCATGATATCATTGTTTCACTGCCACCACGACATCATTGTTTCACTGCCACCATGACATCATTGTTTCCCTGTTATCATGACATCATTGTTTCACTGCCACCGTGACATCATTGTTTCCCTGCCACCATGACATCATTGTTTCCCTGCCACCATGACATATTTTTTTCCCTGCCACCATGACATCATTGTTTCCCTGCCACCATGACCTCATTGTTTCCTTGCCACCATGACATCATTGTTTCCCTGGTACCATGACAGCATTGTTTCCCTGCCACCATGACATCATTGTTTCCCTGGTACCATGACATCATTGTTTCACTGCCACCATGACATCATTGTTTAGCTGTTACCATGACATCATTGTTTCACTGCCACCATGACATCATTGTTTCCCTGCCACCATGACACCATTGTTTCCCTGCCACCATGACATATTTTTTTCCCTGCCACCATGACATCATTGTTTCCCTGCCACCATGACATCATTGTTTCCCTGCCACCATGACATATTTTTTTCCCTGCCACCAAGACATCATTGTTTCCCTGCCACCATGACATCATTGTTTCCCTGCCACCATGACATCATTGTTTCCCTGGTACCATGACATCATTGTTTCCCTGCCACCATGACATCATTGTTTCCTTGCCACCATGACATCATTGTTTCCCTGCCACCATGACATCATTGTTTCCTTGCCACCATGACATCATTGTTTCCCTGCCACCATGACATCATTGTTTCCCTGCCACCATGACATCATTGTTTCCCTGCCACCATGACCTCATTGTTTCCCTGCCTCCATGACATCATTGTTTCCCTGACACCATGACATCATTGTTTCCCTGCCACCATGACCTCATTGTTTCCCTGCCACCATGACCTCATTGTTTCCCTGCCTCCATGACATCATTTGAATCACAGGGAGACAGGAGGAAGTGTAATATTTATCTAAATTCCAATTACCTTCATCTGAGCTGTTTGATGTTGTCAAGAGGTCAGCACTCAGCAATGACTCTGCATTTCAAACACTCCAACTAGACCGAGGAGGACATTAGCCTCCCAGAGACTCGGCTGTAGTTGCAATATGCCATTCTTCATTATCTCCTGTTCTCTGGAGGCTTGTGTAGGGTAGTTTCAGTGTACTGACTGCAGACAACTAGACCCACACTGTGTACTTTAGCTGTGTTATCTTCATGAAGCATTGCTGCAGGACGGCCAGTGCAATTCTGAAATGGCTTGGGGACTGGTCACAAATAAGAAGAATAGTAATTTAGAATTTGGCAGATTTAATCAAATTGTTGTTCCATTAAAACAATACAGTGCTTTAATTTAGTCCAATGAACCTTGATTTATGACATCAGTGGTATTGTTCTGATTTAGCATGTCATATTCCCACAGGGCTAGCTAACTGTACTGTACCATCAGGCCTGATAAACTGTATGCCACATGGTGTTACAGCATCAACCAGGGCAAGGACTTCACTCTGCTGTGTTTACATATTCCCAGGTCTTTAAACAGGCACAATAAAAGGTCAACTGGGGCTTACTATGTACCTGGCAGGTCCTGCATGGTGTGCAGGTTGGCAGGTTCTTTATCTTTACCTGCTTCAATGGCAGCAGTTTGCTAACTGTGAACTGGCTTTTTTTTCTGTTGTTCTTTGCTAGTTGTTTTGTAATGCTGCAGTGTTTCAGTTATGTTATTGCAGCCTAGTTTCAGTTACATTTCCTTGTCTTTACGCTATTCTGGAATTGGCACGAAAATACAGTTGGATGTAGTTTTTCTCCATAATTCCAACCCACTACATTGAGAGGATGAGTCCATGAAATGGGATTCTGAAACTATTGATCACGACATCAACGACTTATGAGTAAGATTTTCTCCAGCGAATCAGAGCATTTTGCATCATAGCAATGAATGCCTGGATAGATTTGCGTAACAGCCATGGAAAGTGGTTTAACATCTCTTATTTGATCATGTGTCAGACGTATAAGCCCCAGGATCTATTTCACAAATTATCAGATGCCCTAGATAGAAAAAAGAGAAGAACTTGCTGGAGGAAAATGCTAATTGTGTCTGTTGTGGTAAACGCAGGCATTTGGAAGTTGTGAAAATGAGGAACGTAACAGCAGATAGCTGGGTGTGAGATGACTGCAGCTGGTATCACTTGAACTGACAAAGCGCAGACAATGACCATCATATTTTCCTCCCTGCTGTTTCACTGCTGTGGGGGATATGGTCTCCGTCTTGGCCAGCAACTCGTGACACCCAATATGGCAGCATTCAACTAATGGATGCCACCTTGTCAACACTAATTACTAAGACTGCAGCAACGAGGAGGCAGCTAATTAACAGACTAACGATGTTTGTCACTTCCGGCTGACCCAGATATTTAGGAGAAAGCCAAGCTTGTCACCCTCACATTTTCTCCTGTTTATCTTTCCACAAATGTCTACATTTCTATTCCATGTTTTTTCAAAATGGATTCCTCTATATTTCAGCATTAATTTGGTTTATTTACCATTCTCTTCCTGTCTCTGCCATATTTCCCTCAGAATTGATTAGGACAGAAAAGCAAGGTGTCATTTTTTTTCCCTCTGAAATGAAGAATGTGAAAACAGGTGAGCTTTGCAGCAGCCATAACTGCAGTTGTCAGAGCTCAGAGTATTTATTCCCAATCACATCAAAGATTAGAACTCCTTTCCCCGCTCAATGTTCTAATTATCAGTGTAAGGAAACAGAGACGGTGCTAATGATGAAACAGTGGGGGTTGTGTGTGTGTGTGTGTGTGTGTAACTGTGTATAGTAAGCATAATACATTTTTTACTGATCTTACATATTGAGACAATTCCTCCTCACCAGCCCCCCCCCCCCCCCCCCCCCCCCATACATATTCAGTATCCCTCAGAATGTATTTTCTAGGTCAGTGAAAGAGCTGAGGATTTGTGGGAGGTTTGGGGAATGTTGTTTGTGTCTGATTCAAAGCCAAATTAAAATAATGTTTCTGTTTTCAAACTTTGAAAATGTTCCCCACGTATAGTTTGGTTCGCAAAAAATATTCCCAAAAAATATTACATTGTCGTGACTCTTCAAATAATAATCTGAAAAAAGTATGAAATTATTTAGCAATTTGTTTAAACATCTGTCTCATTTTCCCTCAGATCCGAGTAGATGGCATACCTCCCCCGTCCCAGAGTGCTTTGCTGTATGAGACTGTTACAGTGGATGAAGGGAAACCTATTCTGCGTGACATGGTCTTCAGCCCTGACTACCAACACATCTACATGCTAAGTGACAAACAGGTGAGACACACACACACACACACACACACACACACACACCAGATAGAATAAAGCACTGACCACCAAAGCCGATCCATAGGTTTATTTCAGGATGTGAAAATGGAACATTATGAACTTTTCCATTGTGGAATGTTCCAGAATTACCCACCACTGAGTTTAATACAGTCCTACTTTCCGAGATTCTCAAACCTTTATGTAACGGTAATATAAGTCGAATGGGCTATCTCTACACAGACTATCTCTAACTGATTTACTTCTCCAGATATCTCCTTTTGTTTCACAGTCCCATTCATAATGCGTGTGAAAACATTTGTTCTGCGCTATGAAGACCTATCTTGGAATTCTTAAAAATACGTTTGTCAAAAGGAATTGAATTAGACCCAGGCACTGTCAACAGTCTGCTTTGTTTTAAAACCCAACCGGAATTTCAGGTATGTTGTTTTAACATCTGCACGACTGGAAGACAGGATATGAAACACCAGTTCTGTCTTTGAATTCTGCCTCAGCTGGTTCACTATTAGGAAACTTTAGGGACGTGTCTCCATGGAGAGGCTTGCAGAATATCTCTATTCTAAGAGGTCTTATTGTACAGAGGATAGGAAGGTTAACACACCAAGTTCCTCTGCAGTTGACGAGAATAAATCCTCCTACATACAGTACATACAGCTGCACGTAATGCCGGTTCCCTGCATAATACATCTATCAGCTTATTCGTTTTCTTCATAATCAAGCAATTTATTGAAAGGAAGGATGAATTGCTGTCGTTGTGCAATTATCACAAAGATTTGATCTTTAACCTTTCAGTTTTTACCGTCAGAATGCATGTCTCAGGAACAACGAAGTAAAGAGAGACAGTCCTCCAATGAGAAGACTTGTCTTTCTGATTTAGAAAAGGTCTGTGTAGTCCAAAGGAAGAGATGTGATTTTGGTGCATTGTTATTTAGATATATATATATATATATGTGTGTGTGTATATATAAATATATATATATGAATACATGTATAAACTCAGCAAAAAAGAAACATCCTCTCACTGTCAACTGCGTTTATTTTCAGCAAACTTAACGTGTGTAAATATTTGTATGAACGTAACAAGATTCAACAACTGAGACATAAACTGAACAAGTTCCACAGACACGTGACTAAAATAAATGGAATAATGTGTCCCTGAACGAAGGGGGGGGTCAAAATCAAAAGTAACAGTCAGTATCTGGTGTGGCCACCAGCTGCATTAAGTACTGCAGTGCATCTCCTCCTCATGGACTGCACCAGATTTGCCAGTTCTTTGCTGTAAGATGTTAACCCACTCTTACACCAAGGCACCAGATATTTCTGGGGGGAATGGCCCTAGCCCTCACCCCCCGATCCAACATGTCCCAGACGTGCTCAATGGGATTGAGATCCGGGCTCTTTGCTGGCCATGGCAGAACACTGACATTCTTATCATGCAGGAAATCACGCACAGAACGAGCAGTATGATCAATGGCATTGTCATACTGGAGGGTCATGTCAGGATGAGCCTGCAGGAAGAGTACCACATGAGTGAGGAGGATGTCTTCCCTGAAACTCACAGCGTTGAGATTGCCTGCAATGACTCAGGACAATTGAGTCTGCAAAATTGACTTGCATAAAGCTGGAAAGGGTTACAAAAGTATCTCTAAAAGCCTTGGTGTTCATCAGTCCATGGTAAGACAAATTGTCTATAAATGGAGAAAGTTCAGCACTGTTGCTACTCTCCCTAGGAGTGGCCATCCTGCAAAGATGACTGTAAGAGCACAGTGCATAATGCTCAATGAAGTTAAGAAGAATCCTAGAGTGTCAGCTAAAGACTTACAGAAATCTCTGGAACATGCTACCATCTCTGTTGACGAGTCTACGATACTTTAAAACACTAAACAAGAATGGTGTTCATGGGAGGACACCGCGAAAGAAGCCACTGTTGTTCCACAGCGTTACTGGCCAAATATTCTGTGGACAGATTAAACTATAGTTGAGTTGTTTGAAAGGAACACAACACTGTGTGGAGAAAAAAAGGCACAGCACACCAACTTCAAATCCTCATCCCAACTGTAAGGTATGGTGGAGAGAGCATCATGGTTTGGGGCTGCTTTGCTGCCTCAGGGCCTGGACAGCTTGCTATCAGTGATAGAAAAATGAATTCCCAAGTCTATCAATACATTTTACAGGAGGATGTAAGGCTATCTGTCCGCCATTTGAAGCTAAACAGAAGTTGGGTGATGCAAAGGATAACGACCCAAAACACAGAAGTAAATCAACAAAAGAATGGCTTCAACAGAAGAAAATACGCCGTCTGGAGTGGCCCAGTCAGAGTCCTGACCTCAACACGATTTAAAATGCTGTGGCATGACCTCGCGAGCGGTTCATACCAGACATCCTACGAATATTGCTGAACTGAAACAATTTTGCAAAGATAAATGGCCCAAAATTCCTCCTGACCGCTGTGCAGGTCTGACCCGCAACCACAGAAAACATTTGGTTGAGGTTATTGCTGCCAAAGGAGGGTCAGCCAGTTATTAAATCCAAGGGTTCACATACTTTTTCCACCCTGCACTGTGAATGTTTACAGTGTGTTCAATAAAGACATGAAAACGTATAATTGTTTGTGTGTTATTAGTTCAAGCAGACTGTGTTTGTCTATTGTTGTGACTAAGATGAAGATGTTTGATGACCAATTTAAGCAGAAATCCAGGTAATTCCAAAGGGTTCACATTATTTTTTTTGCTGCTGTATATAAATAGACACAGTATATATAGATATATACAGTACCAGGCAAAAGTTTGGACACATCTTCTCATTCCAGAGTTTTTATTTGTTTCTACAATGAGTAAAAATAAACTGTCACAGGAAAAGAAGACCCAGAGTTACCTCTGCTGCAGGGGATAAGCTCATTAGAGTTAAAAGCATCAGAAATCGGCAATTAACACCTCACAGAGTTCAAGTAACAGACACATCTCAACATCAACTGTTCAGAGGAGACTGCGTGAATCAGGCTTTCATGTTTGAATTGTTGCAAAGAAACCACTAATAAAGGAAACCAATAAGAAGAAGAGACTTGCTTGGTCCAAGAAACACGAGCAATGGAAATCTGTCCTTTGGTCTGAAATTTGAGATTTTCGGTTCCAACCGCCGTGTCTTTGTGAGATGCAGAGTAGGTGAACGGATGATCTCCACATCTGTGCTTAACACCGTCAAGCATGGAGGAGGAGGTGTGATGGTGTGGGTGTGCTTTGCTGGTGACACTGTAAGTGATTTATTTAGAATTCAAGGCACACTTAACCAGCATTGCTACCACAGCATTCTGCAGCGATATGCCATCCCATCTGGTTTGTGTTATTATTTATTTTATTTATTTATTTATTTCACCTTTATTTAACCAGGTAGGCTAGTTGAGAACACCTTTATTTAACCAGGTAGGCTAGTTGAGAACACCTTTATTTAACCAGGGAGGCTAGTTGAGAACACCTTTATTTAACCAGGGAGGCTAGTTGAGAACACCTTTATTTAACCAGGGAGGCCAGTTGAGAACACCTTTATTTAACCAGGGAGGCTAGTTGAGAACACCTTTATTTAACCAGGGAGGCCAGTTGAGAACAAGTTCTCATTTACAACTGCGACCTGGCCAAGATAAAGCGTAGCAATTCTTAGTGGGACTATCAGTTATTTTTCAGGACAATGACCCAACACACCTCCAGGCTGTGTAAGGGCTATTTGACCAAGAATGAGAAGAGTGATGGAGTGCTCCATCAGATGACATGGCGGCAGGGTAGCTTAGTGGTTAGAGTGTTGGACTAGTAACTGAAAGGTTGCAAGTTCAAATCCCCGAGCTGACATGGTACAAATCTGTCGTTCTGCCCCTGAGCAGGCAGTTAACCCACTGTTCCTAGGCCGTCATTGAAAATAAGAATTTGTTCTTAACTGACTTGCCTAGTTAAATAAAGGTAAAAAAATAAAAATAAAAGATGGCCTCCACAATTACCTGACCTCAACCCAATTGAGATGGCTTGGGATGAGTTGGACCGCATAGTGAAGAAAAATCAGCCATCAAGTGCTCAGCATATGTGGGAACTTCTTCAAGACTATTGGAAAAGCATTCCTCATGAAGCTGGTTGAGAAAGCTGTCATCAAGGGAAAGGATGGCTACTTTGAAGAATCTAAAATATTAAATATATTTTGATTTGTTTAACACTTTTTTGGTTACTACGTGAATCCATGTGTTATTTCATAGTTTTGACATCTTCACCATTATGCTACAATGTAGAAAATAATCAAAATAAAGAAAAACCCTTGAATGAGTAGGCGTGCCCAAACTTTTAACTGGTACTGTAGATGTATAAATATAAATAGATATATTTAAATATACAGTGGGGAGAACAAGTATTTGATACACTGCCAATTTTGCAGGTTCAAACAGGTGCAGTTAATACAGGTAATGAGTGGAGAACAGGAGGGCTTCTTAAAGAAAAACTAACAGGTCTGTGAGAGCCGGAATTCTTACTGGTTGGTAGGTGATCAAATACTTATGTCATGCAATAAAATGCAAATGAATTACTTAAAATCAGACAATGTGATTTTCCTGATTTTTGTTTTAGATTCCGTCTCTCACAGTTGAAGTGTACCTATGATAAAAATTCCAGACCTCTACATGCTTTGTAAGTAGGAAAACCTGCAAAATCGGCAGTGTATCAAATACTTGTTCTCCCCACTGTGTGTGTGTATGTATGTATATATATATATATATATATATACACACACACAGTATATACATCAGGCAGCTCATAAAGCTCTTGTGAAACCATAGTACTACAGTCTTAGAAAAAAGAGTTCCAAAAGGGATCTTCGGCTGTCCCCATTGGATAATCATTTTTGGTTCCAGGGTGCAGCTGAAGAACCAGTTTAGCACCTTTTTTTCTAAGAGTGTACAGTTTAGTGTGCAGCTAAGTTTACAACCTTTCTCTAAACTCACAGCTATAATCCAGTGTTCTCATTTAAGAGTTGTTACAGAGAGAGACTGATGTTACAGAGAGACCCGATAATACAGAGAGAGACTGATGTTAGAGAGAGAGACTGATATTAGAGAGAGAGACTGATGTTACAGAGAGAGACTGATGTTACAGAGATAGACGGATGTTAGAGAGAGAGACTGATGTTACAGAGAGAGACTGATGTTACAGAGAGAGACTGATAATACAGAGAGAGACTGATGTTAGAGAGAGAGACTGATGTTACAGGAGAGACTGACGTTACAGAGAGAGACTGATGTTACAGAGAGAGTGATAATACAGAGAGAGACTGATGTTAGAGAGAGAGACTGATGTTACAGAGAGAGACTGACGTTACAGAGAGAGACTAACGTTGCAAAGAGAGACTGACGTTGCAAAGAGACTGACGTTAGAGAGAGAGAGACTGATGTTACAGAGAGAGACTGATGTTACAGAGAGAGACTGACGCTACAGAGAGAGACTGACGTTACAGAGAGAGACTGACGTTACAAAGAGAGACTGACGTTACAGAGAGATACTGACGTTAGAGAGAGAGAGACTGATGTTACAGAGAGAGACTGATGAGAGCGAAGAGAGACTGATGTTACAGAGAGACTGATGTTACAGAGAGAGACTGACGTTACAAAGAGACTGATGCTACAGAGAGAGACCGACGTTACAGAGAGAGACTGATGTTAGAGAGAGACAGATGTTACAGAGAGACTGACGTTAATAGAGAGAGACTGACGTTACAGACAGAGACTGACGTTACAGACAGAGACCGATGTTACAGAGAGAGACCGATGTTACAGAGAGAGACCGACGTTACAGAGAGAGACCGACGTTACAGAGAGAGACCGACGTTACAGACAGAGACTGACGTTACAGACAGAGACTGACGTTACAGAGAGAGGCTGACGTTATAGAGAGAGGCTGACGTTACAGAGAGAGGCTGACGTTACAGAGAGAGGCTGACGTTACAGAGAGAGGCTGACATTACAGAGAGAGACTGATGTTACAGAGAGACAGATGTTACAGAGGGAAGGGGAACATGATAGAGCAGCCCCTCCCTCCTGGGTGGGGTGGCCACAAGGACAGACTCACAGAGGAGAGGAGGAGCCCTTATGAATTAACAAAGGTATTCAGATATAAGGAGAATGGCACCGCTCTGTGCTGCCTGACTCATTCACTCAAACAATGGACTTCCTCTTGCATGGGAGAGTAAAACTGGACAGGTCTGCTCCAGATATTGATATTTTCCATAATAATTCAATATGAGGCACTCCGATGCTTAAGCATGTGTCAAATTATTCCTTATTGATTTGTTTTGTATACAGGATGTGTATTAACATATATTTATATGTAACTGATTAAAGAAGAGTAGACCCGCCCCGCCGGGCGTAGACGTCAATTCAACATCTATTCTACATTGGTTCAACGTAATTTTATTGAAATGACGTGGAAACAACGTTGATTTAACTAGTGCGTGCCCAGTGGGTTCTTCTCATCTCCTCTAAAGCCGCAGCAATCTGTGGCTGAACTCCTGCACTGAGATGTATGCTTACTAGACAGTACATCCCTCTACAGAGCCTGCCTCCTGCTTATGTCTTTGGTATTCATGAAATTAGAATGAATTGCGGTAGATTAATAATTAATAGGTAACACTGACCGGCAGAGCGTTGCAGGGAGATTTGGCGTGAGTGACACTGACCGGCAGAGCGTTGCAGGGAGATTTGGCGTGAGTGACACTGACCGGCAGAGCGTTGCAGGGAGATTTGGCGTGAGTGACACTGACCGGCAGAGCGTTGCAGGGAGATTTGGCGTGAGTGACACTGACCGGCAGAGCGTTGCAGGGAGATTTGGCGTGAGTGACACTGACCGGCAGAGCGTTGCAAGGAGATTTGGCGTGAGTGACACTGACCGGCAGAGCGTTGCAGGGAGATTTGGCGTGAGTGACACTGACCGGCAGAGCGTTGCAGGGAGATTTGGCGTGAGTGACACTGACCGGCAGAGCGTTGCAAGGAGATTTGGCGTGAGTGCACCGTAGCCCCATAATAACCCTCTTGTTGTCATCCCAGGGAGGTACATACTGTGGATCAAAGATGAACTGAAGATAGAGCTCTGCTTTTCACACTGGCCCACTGTAAACAACTGTGGCAGTTGATGATGCTATTTTCATGCACCAACAGTACTGTGCATATACACTGAGTATACAAAACATGGACACCTTCCTAATATTAAGATGCAACCCCCCCTTTTGCCCTCAGAACAGCCTCAATTGATTGGGGAATGGACTCTACTAGGTGTTGAAAGCACCACAGGGATGCTGGTCCATGTTGACTCCTATGCTTCCCCACAGTTGGCTGGATGTCCGTTGGGTGGTTGACCATCCTCGATACACACGGGAAACTGTTGAGCGTGAAAAACCCAGAAACGTTGCAGTTGGTGCGCCTGGTACCTACTACCATGCCCCGTTCAAAAGCACTTAAATCTTTTGTCTTGCCCGTTCACACACTTAACGGCAGACATACACAATCCATGTCTCAGTTGTCTCAAAGCTAAAACATCCTTCTTTAACCCGTCTCCTCCTCTTGTGCTACACAGATTTGAATTGGATTTAACAAGTGACATCAATAAGGGATCATAGCTGTCACCTGGATTCACCTGGTCAATCTTTCATGGAAAGAACAGGTGTTCCTAATGTTTTGTACACTCAGTGTATAATGTTACACCATCATGACTATACATGAAGAGATATGAGTTTAGAGCATAGTCTTCAGTGGGCAGCCTGCTTTATTTTACATCTAATAAAATGTTGGATTTTAGTCTCTTGAATCGACCTCCACTTCAGAGTTGACTTGTTTAATTCCATCCCTTTGTGAGCTGTCTGTCCACAAGGACCTTGTGGGATGTTGCGTGTCGAACCGAGCATCGTGCCAGAGACACAGACTTGAGGGCAGAGGATTACAAAGCGGTGTCAGTGGTGGGATGGTGTGTTTACGCGCTGGCACTTTGCAGCATAAATTAGCATGGGACAGGAAGCGCAGCGCTCGGCATAACACCTCGCCCACCCACAGCCTGCGGCCTGACTCCCTGACACTGGAGACAGAGTCAGAGAGGCAGGGCCTGCCAGGGTTAGCGGTTAGTGCTAATGCTAGTAGCATTCTTCACTGCAGCAGTGCCAGGAACCAGGAACTCAACAGCAACTTGAAAGGCAACGCCACATCCCTTTTTGGCGGGATTGTGTTTTTCTCTGTTACAAAATTCATTTTTAAAGACTATCCAAGGTTAGGTCCTCTCAGAGTCAGCATTTCAGCACTTTAGGAGAGCTGCAGTGAGCTGTGAGGAGATCGTTGTCCATGTCCTTTAAGGAGACAGGGTTAGCATGCAGAGAAAGAGAATGGGCACCTGTGGTCCATTGCCCTGAGACATCTGGTCATCTCTTACTGCCAAAGGGAGGGGGAAGGTCACTCAAACAGAATTTATTGTTTTATTTAAATCCATCGTTCAAGGCAACCTATTAGACTGCATGTTTACGACGAGGGAACGACCGTAAATGACGCTCCCCACTGAGTCTGTCCTGAGCCATTTAGTTGCTATCTATAAGCCCTGGGTGATGAGCTGAATAAGTCGTCTAGCGCTTAAAGTTTTGAAATGTTTACTAACACTGGTGAACTGACCCACTCTCTCTATCACTGCAGTGTAATAATGAACTGACCCACTCTCTCTATCACTGCAGTGTAATAATGAACTGACCCACTCTCTCTATCACTGCAGTGTAATAATGAACTGACCCACTCTCTCTATCACTGCAGTGTAATAATGAACTGACCCACTCTCTCTATCACTGCAGTGTAATAATGAACTGACCCACTCTCTCTATCACTGCAGTGTAATAATGAACTGACCCACTCTCTCTATCACTGCAGTGTAATAATGAACTGACCCACTCTCTCTATCACTGCAGTGTAATAATGAACTGACCCACTCTCTCTATCACTGCAGTGTAATAATGAACTGACCCACTCTCTCTATCACTGCAGTGTAATAATGAACTGACCCACTCTCTCTATCACTGCAGTGTAATAATGAACTGACCCACTCTCTCTATCACTGCAGTGTAATAATGAACTGACCCACTCTCTCTATCACTGCAGTGTAATAATGAACTGACCCACTCTCTCTATCACTGCAGTGTAATAATGAACTGACTCACTCTCTCTATCACTGCAATGTAATAATGAACTGACCCACTCGCTCTATCACTGCAGTGTAATAATGAACTGACCCACTCTCTCTATCACTGCAGTGTAATAATGAACTGACCCACTCTCTCTATCACTGCAGTGTAATAATGAACTGACCCACTCTCTCTATCACTGCAGTGTAATAATGAACTGACCCACTCTCTCTATCACTGCAGTGTAATAATGAACTGACTCACTCTCTCTATCACTGCAGTGTAATAATGAACTGACCCACTCTCTCTATCACTGCAGTGTAATAATGAACTGACCCACTCTCTCTATCACTGCAGTGTAATAATGAACTGACCCACTCTCTCTATCACTGCAGTGTAATAATGAACTGACCCACTCTCTCTATCACTGCAGTGTAATAATGAACTGACCCACTCTCTCTATCACTGCAGTGTAATAATAAACTGACCCACTCTCTCTATCACTGCAGTGTAATAATGAACTGACCCACTCTCTCTATCACTGCAGTGTAATAATGAACTGACCCACTCTCTCTATCACTGCAGTGTAATAATGAACTGACCCACTCTCTCTATCACTGCAGTGTAATAATGAACTGACCCACTCTCTCTATCACTGCAGTGTAATAATGAACTGACCCACTCTCTCTATCACTGCAGTGTAATAATGAACTGACCCACTCTCTCTATCACTGCAGTGTAATAATGAACTGACCCACTCTCTCTATCACTGCAGTGTAATAATGAACTGACCCACTCTCTATCACTGCAGTTTAATAATGAACTGACCCACTCTCTCTATCACTGCAGTGTAATAATGAACTGACCCACTCTCTCTATCACTGCAGTTTAATAATGAACTGACCCACTCTCTCTATCACTGCAGTGTAATAATGAACTGACCCACTCTCTCTATCACTGCAGTGTAATAATGAACTGACCCACTCTCTCTATCACTGCAGTGTAATAATGAACTGACCCACTCTCTCTATCACTGCAGTGTAATAATGAACTTGCATCTGTATGCGTAAAAAAGATTGAGAAGGTGAGGAAAGCACAGTGAACAGTGTCTGTGTGAGTCTGAAAGTGTGTTGAATAAAGATGATAAGCTCAGTTGTGTTCTGCAGGTCAGCCGGTTACCTGTGGAGAGCTGTGGCCAGTACACCACCTGTAAAACCTGTCTGGGCTCTGGAGACCCCCACTGTGGATGGTGTGTACTTCACAACAAGTAAGTGGCTCACTTTACATATGCTCTTATCTTCTCTGTGGGTAGATGAACTTAATGGGAAAACTAATAGCGTGGTTGTTTTAGTGTGATCAAGTTGCCTCAGTCGATACCAACTATATGAGAATGAATTGATTCCTGAGCGGCTGCACGGATTTTCAAGGTGACATTTTGATACCAATCAAAGGGAGAATAAAATGGGCTCTGTTAAACATCGGGAGGCCAGATGCTGTTGGAAAGTAGCAGTAATACATCTGGTAGATTCTGAACTTTTAATGGACCACTGAGAGGTTCGGGGTTCAGCCAAACTAGTGGGAAGCTGCGTGCTGTTACCCAGTCCACCTGGTCCGCTCCACACAGGAAGTGACAGGTGACAGCTGCCCCAAATGTGCTCCTTCCTGTTGACCCTTTTGGGCTGACCCTTCGGCAGCAGCTGGTAGGTCGGAGCTCAGGAAACGTCTGGATATTGCTGGCCCTCTGCCACTCCTCCCTCACTCCCTCACTTGTCATCAGGCACATTTTTCCTCCAGTCCCACTGTAAATGAATTGGCTGGGAACATCATGAGAGAGTGCTGTGTCCTGCCACGGGGGAGAAGGGAAGCCTGCGAAGGGGGAAGCATGTGAGGCTGAAGAGTGTGCCCTTTATCGAGTGTAATGGCCACAATATGGAGGGTTTTTCTCTGACATAGGCCATGATTAATGGAAAAACAAAGTAACTCTAAAGGTAGGGAAATAAAGGGGACAGGAAATTGAAGCACATGCCTTTTAAACAGCAAGCTATGGGTTTTATATGAATTATAGAGAGTCCTGAAATTGTTTCATTATGTGACATTTCTCACACCAGGGCCTGGTGTCAGCAGTCCAATGTTTCCCCTGTGTTGCACATCTAGATAATGTTCAGAGGTAGATGAAAATATTTTTCTGAGCCTAGGACCTCAATGACGACCATTGTGGAATTTTCATTCAGTCCTTTATCAAGATAACAATATTTAATTAAGATTAGAATCTGGGACTGATAATGGAATAATTTGCATAGATATTTGCCAAACTAGTTTGAAAATGATATTTCTCTGCATAGCAATTCAGTATTCCGCGCAAATGTTTTTTTTTTTTTACACAAACTTGTGACAACCACTGCACAGCACAATTAGTGTGAGATCAGGCAAAGTGATGAGAAGATTGAATGGCTAAATTGTGCCCGATTCACATGTCAAACCTCTGTTCCTCTCTGGTGAAGCGACATCCCAGAGTGACACAATCCTCTTCTATTTCCATCCTCTCCGGTTCGGCACCTTTATGTGGCTTCAACCTGCTGTCTGTCTGTCAGGTTGTCTGTCTGTCAGGTTGTCTGTCTGTCTGTCTGTCTGTCAGGCTGTCTGTCTGTCTGTCTGTCAGGTTGTCTGTCTGTCTGTCAGGCTGTCTGTCTGTCAGGCTGTCTGTCTGTCTGTCTGTCTGTCTGTCAGGCTGGCTGTCAGGCTGTCTGTCTGTCAGGCTGTCTGTCTGTCAGGCTGTCTGTCTGTCAAGCTGTCTGTCAGGCTGTCTGTCTGACAGGCTATCTGTCTGTCTGTCAGGCTGTATGTCTGTCTGTCAAGCTGTCTGTCAGGCTGTCTGTCAGGCTGTATGTCTGTCTGTCAAGCTGTCTGTCAGGCTGTCTGTCTGACAGGCTATCTGTCTGTCAGGCTGTCTGTCTGTCTGTCAGGCTGTATGTCTGTCTGTCAAGCTGTCTGTCAGGCTGTCTGTCAGGCTGTATGTCTGTCTGTCAGGCTGTCTGTCAGGCTCTCTGTTTTTTCTGTCTGTCAGTATGTCTACTTGAACCCCTCTGATGCTTAAACAGAGAAAGAAAGGGATGTTTATTGAGTCAGATTGAGATGGGTGACATTCGTTCTGTGGGACAACACACACACTCAGGTCAGGTCACATGATGAGTGGAATCTGAATGTTGGGGCTCATGAGAAACAGAGAGCAGGGTATTGTTCATCCTAGCAAGATGCAGGCCAGGCCAGGCAACCTCAGACTGCTCATTCATGTACAGGCGCGAGCTCAAATTACTCCAATGACTCGCTTCCATGGACCACAATGGGCATCTCCTATTCAACCCCAGTCAATGAGCCACGTTTTCAGACAGCACACACTTTACTTGGTGCTTAACTTTAGATTGTGTTTCATTTTTGGGGGTTTCTGACCGGACTACTAAAACTCAATGTGGTTTCTTCAATATCTTCGATATGACCTTTTCTAGGCCAGTGGATGTGGTCACAGGTCCTGAAATGAAACTAATAATATACTGACTTTTGTAAAGCATACTGACCTTTATGATTCCTGTGGGGACATAGCTTTTTGACCATGAGGTAGCCACTTCAGCGGAGTTACATTAAACAGTAATGCCAGAGGGGGTGTGGTCCAACTGCCTGACATTGCCAAGGTGCGGCCGTTTCTCTCTCAGGCGGATACATAGAGACTCATCCATTATTTTATTTCAAGCAGGTTTGACTACTGTAATGCTCTCCTGTCTGGTCTACCCAAGAAAGCCATTGATCAACTGCAAAACATACAGAATGCTGCAGCATGGCTACTGACCAAGACCAGACGAAGAGCACACATTACACTGAAGTCTTTTCACTGGTTGCCTGTGAGTTTTAGAATTAATTTTAGGATTATTCTGTTGGTTTTTAAATCAACCCACGATTGTGCACCCCAACACATCAGACATGTTTTTAAGTTCTGTATCCAGTAGGTCCCTCGGGTCCTCTGGCCTTTTAACTATCCCAAAGCCTAGGACCAGGAGGCATGGAGAGGCAGCCTTTAGTTACTACAGTATGACCCCAGCCTCTGGAAAAGCCTGCCAGAGAACCTGAGGGGAGCCCAAACTGTGGAAATATTTCAAAGAGATCTTAAAACACATTTTTTTTGCTTTGATTTTCCTCGGGGTGCTTTTTAGTTGTTCAGTTTGTGTCATTCTTTAGTTTTTTATGTTGTAAATATTTTACCTTTTATTTCATTGTTTTTCATTTATTTTATTTCCTGTAAAGCACATTGCATTGCATTCCATGTCTGTATAAATAAAGCTCTATAAATGTGCTGTATAAATATAGCTCTATAAATGTGCTGTATAAATATAGCTCTATAAATGTGCTGTATAAATATAGCTCTATAAATGTGCTGTATAAATATAGCTCTATAAATGTGCTGTATAAATATAGCTCTATAAATGTGCTGTATAAATATAGCTTTATAAATGTGCTGTATAAATATAGCTCTATAAATGTGCTGTATAAATATAGCTCTATAAATGTGCTGTATAAATATAGCTCTATAAATGTGCTGTATAAATAAAGCTTGATTTGATAAATAAAGCTTGGTTTGGTATATGGCCAATATACCACGGCTAAGGGCTGTTCTTAGGCACAAAGCGAAGTGTCTGGATACAGCCCTTAGCCGTGGTATATTGGCCATATGCCACAAACCCCTGAGGAGCCTTATTGCTATTATAAACAGGTTACCAGCATAATTACAACAGTAAACAAGTTTTTTGCATCATAGCCATGGTATATTGTCTGATTTACCACTGCATTCAACCAATCAACATCCAGGACCCAAACGACCTGGTTTATAATTCAATGTTTACCACAGATGTCTGCAATGGCCCCATTCACCTCCTTGCTCTCATTTCACAGATAGAGAGCTTTATTTTGGTACATCGATGTGACATAACTCTCAAGACCTCATTTAAATCACTTATCAATCTGAATGCACTGCCTGATTTATGACTTTTCATATGAAAGCTGTGGTGGGTGTCACCATGTGCTCCTCTCATCTGTAATATCTACATTTATCAAAGCACTTATCGCTTGTCGTGTTACTGTCTTGACACATATGGGAGTGATGCTCCGAAAAAAAGATTCAGGGAAATTTGGCGGGGTTGTTAA
Source organism: Oncorhynchus mykiss (assembly GCF_013265735.2). Taxonomy (NCBI): domain Eukaryota; kingdom Metazoa; phylum Chordata; class Actinopteri; order Salmoniformes; family Salmonidae; genus Oncorhynchus; species Oncorhynchus mykiss. The sequence goes on along the minus strand of NC_048580.1, from coordinate 66,929,635 downwards.
ATCTTAATTCTTAATCTGTGTTGCCAGAGCTCCCCTTCCCTTGGGGAGATGGGTTGCCATGAGGGATGGCTCTTAAAAAATACAAATAAAAGCCAAACACACTCTGGATTGGGAGACTAGCTTTGACCTGCTTCCTTTCTTTTACCTGTTGTTGTCTGGGCTTTGTCTGCTTTTCCCCCGGGGCTCTTTAGCCTCTAGCCATCATGTTAGTGGAGCCAGGGTAGTAGAGGAGGGGGAAAAAACTAAGTGCACCCTGGGAAATGGTCTGTGTCCATGGCAACAACAGGAAACTGGAAGATGGACTTGCTGTGTGATTCAAATCAGACTTATTTTGTGTATTTGTCTGCTACTGTATCTGTTGAGGGGGCCCTTGGTTAGAGTGTCTCGTGGCATTTATCTTGTGGAAACACCCCTTACTCAAGATACTTCATTAATGTTCTATAAACGATGAAACCTCTGCCTTCATTTAAATATAACTGGGATTGTCAGCGTATTCTTTTAATTAGAGCAACTTTTATTACATGAAACTCTCATTTGCAGTGTTTGCTGTCTTGACAAATGTCTTTCTTTAATCCGGCATTTGCAGAACCCAAATGCACATTCTGAACATGTCTTTGAGGGACGGTGTTTCAGATTAACATGGTTGAAGGTTATAGTAAAAAGGACAGTAAAAAAGCTGGCGATAAGTGACTGTCCTGTCAATATGGTTTCACCCCTTCAGCAGACTTGATCGTCTCTTGTGTCGCCTTTCTCACTAATCAAAGTCAACTAGATAATTAACCCAGACCCTTAGAGGCAGTTACGGCCCCACCCTCCCCAATATCAATTAATGTGCTCAATTGATCCTTGATCCTGTCTCTGTGTCCCAGTGCTTCCCAGTTAACCCCAACACTCCCATTTGAATTATGTAATGCCATTATCATTAGATCATTTACATGTGTTATGAAAGGCTTTTGTCTTCTGCTTTGTCCAATGAATGATTTGAACAAGGTGAATCTCTGCCTTTTAGAGTCAGAATCAACAGGGAGCTCTAAGCATAATGTGATTTAGACTATCGTGTGAGCATATATCCTTGGATTCATTTGACTTTGAGGATACGGAATAAGGGCAGGGTAATAGAATTTGTGAAACCTGAAATGGTGAATTGCCGTAAGGAATGACTCAATTTGAACTGAGAAAAAAAAAGTTTCAAAAAAAGAACGCTAGTTGAAATGAAGTGATATGCTCAGCGTGATATGCTCACATTAACCCTTTCTCTTAGGGTTAATGTGACCGCCCAATCTCCCGTTTCTCACCCACGTTCCTCGGGCCTCTAGCACCTCGCTACATTCTCCTCTGACAGTTTATAGCCCTATTTCACTTGATCATATATTACAGAGGCCTCATCACCTGCTAATTGAAGATGTGGTGAGTCCATTTTGTCCCCACAGAGAACAGAAGATGAACCTCACTAATGCAGGTCCTTGATCCCCTGGCTTTCTCATGGTGTCATGGTGGGGCTGAGAGAGAGAGGGAGAGAGAGAGAGAGAGAGGGGGAGAGAGAGGAGGGAGGGAGAGAGAGAGAGAGAGAGGGAGAGAGAGAGAGAGAGCCTTCACCCCAGGGGGACAACGTTTCACCATAAATCACATATCTGCCATTCCACTAGGAAGAGGCCTGCAGTGTAATTGAATGAAATCTAATTTCTGGGAACTGAAGGAGAAGATATGACAAAGCAACAGAAAGAATCCCAGTGATCTGAATGGTTGGTGGCTTGTGAGGAGACACCACAGTTCCACTTACTGTACAGAGAACAGTCTTGTCTGGTGCTAGGCCCTGCATTTTTAATTAAGCCTACCCCCATTCTGTCCCCAGACATATGGCTTTAATTAGAAGTAAACAAATCATTAATGGTGTGTTGCGTCTTGGGTGAAAAACAGCCCTGGAACTTCAGCGGCTTCTTAATTCTTTTAGAAGTGGTTCCTCTAAAGGAAAATAAAAGAACTTTCCTTCCACAGACGATCCAAATTCAATTATCACACGCTTAAGTTGAATGGTAACCTTCAAATCACCATTTCTACTTCACTGCTTCTGCTTTCTCACATTTAATGGCTTGTATAATATAAGTAGGCATGTGATACATTTCAGGCTTGTTTTTCTTGCCAGTATTTTTTCCATTGATGTTTATTTTTCCTTAAATTACATTTTCATCACTTTCTAGTATTTGATATAATAGTTTTTGGTGATGTTGTTAATGGAGATTGTAGGGAAGTGGTGCTGTCATCCTCGACCCTGTTCTATCTGATACTCTGCTTTGCTCTGTCTGTCTCAATGTGAGATGATCCCTAGTCGTGTGCAGTAATATCCAGTGGCTTATTGGTTGGTGCATAAGCAGGAGTTTTTATTGGTGATAATCCACAGCCACTTTCAGTGCAGCTGTCAAGCTTAAAGGAAAACTCCATCCAAAAGCTATCTTTTGGTATTTGTATCATTCGTCCATTTTTGATATAGTCCCAAAATGTTTTGGATGTCAGCAATCAAGTTTTCAAGATACGTAACTTTCAATCAAGTCATAAAGATATATAACTTTCAAAATACAGAAATACAGTCTGTATGACTATTGAATTGAAACCAGAAGATAGTTTTGGGGGTGGAATTTTCCTTTAAAGCGGCAATTAGCAGTCAAAACAATAAATACGTTTTTCCCCCTGCCACTGTTTCACTAAAAAGCTGAGGGATGGGGCTGGAGAAATACAACCATTCTCAAGTTCATAAACAGAGCTATTGATGAAAGGACTGACCATCCATGATATCAAAATGATATATTTGAGTCTCTAGAGTGCTTGTTTACATTTACATTGTTTACAATCATTGGAGTAAAACAAGCTTATATTTTGGGTTCTGATGGGGTACGACAGTTGAACTAAGCTCATGAGGCATTTGCAATTTATATTCTTCAAGATTCAATGGGTTTATATAATTAGTTTATAAGTTAATAAATGAATGTAGCGAAATGCAGATCGCCCCTTTAACAACTACACTGACATTAACGCCATGTTTAACAAATGTGTTGCTGTTATAAATGTTTTCATATCAGGCTGCTCCTTAGAATCTGTTTGGAGAAAAGTAGGACATTTTCTTCCACAGCAGAAAATAGCAGGTTTAAAACCACTTCGAGCGGAGATCCCGCTAACGGGATCAAATTCGACAACATCCGGTGAAATCGGAGGGCGCCAAATTCAAATTCAAGTGTCATACATGATTCTTTAGCATAGAACCTTGGTAATCGAACTGCATTGTCAGATTTCAAAAAGGCTTTACGGCGAAAGCATAGCATTCGATTGTCTGAGGACCGCACCTTATATTAGCATATTTTTCAAACCAGCACAGGCGTCACGAAATAACAAATAGCGATAAAATAAATCACTTACTTTTGAATATCTTCCTCTGTTTGCAATCAAAAGGGTCCCAGCTAAATAATAAATGGTTGTTTTGTTCGATAAAGTCCTTTATATCCCAAAAACGCCATTTAGTTGTCGCCATTGAATTCAATAATCCAGTCCTTCAACATGCATATAGAGGATTCCAAAAATTTACCAGCCAGCAAAGTTCGTCCAAACGTGTCAAACAATGTTTTTTATTAGCCCTCAGGTTGTCTAATATCTAAATAAATTATAATATTTCAGACGGAGATTACTATGGTCAATAGCAAAGGAAAAGAACAAAGAGCGCGCCCACATTCACGCACTCAAAAGACTACTTTTGCCCCGGCACTCAACTTGGAACGACTACAAATACATCTTCATTTTTCAAAAAAACAAGCCTAAAACCTTGAATAAAGACAGTTGACATCTACTGGAAGCCATAGGAACTGCAATCTGGGAGGCGGAAATTAGATCTTTCAATAGCATTGCATTGCAAGTCATTCTGAGCTCCAAAAAAATATTCCCGGGTGGATTATCCTCGGGTTTTCGCCTGCTATATCGATTATGTTATACTCACAGACATTATTTTAACAGTTTTATAAACTTCAGCGTGTTTTCTATCCAATTCTACCAATTATATACATATCCTAGCTTCTGGGCCTGAGTAACACGCAGTTTACTTTGGGCACGTCAGACAGGCAGCAATTCTGGAAACTAGCCTTACTCGCAGACAGGTTAAAATAAAACCGCAATGAGAGAGAGAATGGCTGCTATGTGGCATTAACCTGAGATGTTCTGGCTTCAATAGGAATATATGAAACAATTGTTTCCAATAATCCATGTGGTCCTGTATGGCTCAGTTGGTAGAGCATGGCATGTGGGTTCGATTCCCGCAGCCACCCGTAGGTAAAATGTATGGATGACTGTAAATCGCTTTGGATTAGATCTGTCACATGGAATGACGCTTGAGAGACGAAACCGGTATGGGGAGTAAAACTTTTCATAAATAACAGACATGAAACAAGACAGGAATAGCGTCAGCATACAAGAAAATAAGGACAAAAAAAACAATCAGAGCGGAAGCAGACGTGACAAAAATCGTCTGCTAAACGGCATATATTATTATTATATACAGTTGGAAGTTTACGTACACTTAGGTTGGAGTCATTAAAACTCATTGTTCAACCACTCCACAAATTTCTTGTTAACAAGCTATAGTTTTGGCAAGTCGGTTAGGACATCTACTTTGTGCATTACACAAGTCATTTTTCCAACAATTGTTTACAGACAGATTATTTCACTTATAATTCACTGTATCACAAATCCAGTGGGTCAGAAGTTTACATACACTGAGTTGACTGTGCCTTTAAACAGCTTGGAAAATTCCAGAAAATGATGTCATGGCTAATTGACCTAATTTGAGTCAATTGAAGGTGTACCTGTGGATGTATTTCAAGACCTACCTTCAAACTCAGTGCCTCTTTGCTTGACATCATTGGAAAATCAAAAGAAATCAGCCAAGACCTCAGAAAATCCTGAAAGGCCGCTCAGCAAGGAAGAACATACTGCTCCAAAACCGCCATAAAAAAAGCGAGACTACGGTTTGCAACTGCACACTGGGACAAAGATTGTACTTTCTGGAGAAATATCCTCTGGTCTGATGAAACAAAAATAGAACTGTTTGGCCAAAATGACCATCCTTATGTTTGGAGGAAAAGGGGGGAAGCTTGCAAGCCGAGGAACACCATCCCAACCGTGACGCACAGGGGGGGCAGCATCATGTTGTGGGGGTGCTTTGCTGCAGGAGTGACAGGTGCACTTCACAAAATAGATGTCATCGTGAGGGAGGAAAATTATGGGGATTCATTGAAGCAACATCTCAAGACATCAGTCAGATAGTTAACCTCTAGTTCGAGCAATCCCGTATCCAGGAGCGTAATCATAGCCTCAAGCTCATTAGCATAACGCAACGTTAACTATTCATGAAAATCGCAAATGAAATGAAATAAATATATTGGCTCACAAGCTTAGCCTTTTGTTAACAACACTGTCATCTCAGATTTTCAAAATATTATTTTCAACCATAGCTACACAAGCATTTGTGTAAGAGTATTGATAGCTAGCATAGCATTAAGCCTAGCATTCAGCAGGCAACATTTTCACAAAAACAAGAAAAGCATTAAAATAAAATAATTTACCTTGATGTTTTCAATGAGGAGACTCTCAGTTAGATAGCAAATGTTATGTTTTTCCAAAAATATTATTTGTGTAGGAGAAATCGCTCCGTTTTGTTCATCACGTTTGGCTAAGAAAAAAACCTGAAAATGCAGTCATTACAACGCCAAACTTTTTTCCAAATTAACATAATATCGACAGACACATGGCAAACGTTGTTTAGAATCAATCCTCAAGGTGTTTTTCACATATCTATTCGATGATAAATCATTCCTGGCAGTTTGGTTTCTCCTCTGAACCAAATGGAAAAATGCACGCAGCTGGAGACTACGCAATCATTTTGACGGAGGACACCATGCGGGCACCTAGTAAAGGTAGTTTCTTATGGTCAATCTTCCAATGAGATGCCTACAAATACGTCACAATGCTGCAGACACCTTGGGGAAACGACAGAAAGTGTAGGCTCATTCCTGGCGCATTCACAGCCATATAAGGAGACATTGGAACACAGCGCATTCAAAATCTGGGGTACTTCCTGTATGAAATTTCATCTTGGTTTCGCCTGTAGCATTAGTTCTGTGATACTCACAGACAATATCTTTGCAGTTTTGGAAACGTCAAGAGTGTTTTCTTTCCAACGCTGTCAATTATATGCAGGGTCGAGCATCTTTTCGTGACAAAATATCTTGTTTAAAACGGGAACGTTTTTTTATCCAAAAATTAAAAGAGCGCCCCCTAATGCATAACTGGTTAAAGCTTGGTCGCAAATGGGTCTTCCAATTGGACAATGACCCCAAGCATACTTCCAAAGTTGAGGCAAAATGGCTTCAGGACAACAAAGTCAAGGTATTGGAGTGGCCATCACAAAGCCCTGACCTCAATCCTTTAAAAAATGTGTGGGCTGAACTGAAAAAGCGTGTGCGAGTAAGGAGGCCTACAAACCTGACTCAGTTACACCAGCTCTGTCAGGAGGTAAGGGCCAAAATTCACCCAACTTATTGTGGGAAGCTTGTGGAAGGCTACTCAAAACGTTTGACCCAAGTTAAACAATGTAAAGGCAATGCTACCAAATACTTATTGAGTGAATGTACACTTCTGACCCACTGGGAATGTGATGAAAGAAATAAAAGCTGAAATAAATCATTCTCTCTTCTATTATTCTGACATTTTCAAATGTTTTCAAAATATTTTCACATATTTTCCTAAATGTGTGTTCATGATATACACTGGTATCATTTGTGTGCTTCTGCTCATACCCAACCTGCTCTTTGAGGCCAACTCAGTCATTTGTTACACCTAAAGCTTATTCCTGAAGTTATGAATTTGTCCCAGATTCTCAGGGCTCTGTTGGACAATGGAGTGCATGAATTGTTACCCAGTAATACGGCTGTGTACTGAGCTGAATGTTACCCAGTAATACGACTGTGTACTGTACTGAGCTGAATGTTACCCAGTAATACGGCTGTGTACTGAGCTGAATGTTACCCAGTAATACGACTGTGTACTGAGCTGAATGTTACCCAGTAATACGACTGTGTACTGAGCAGATTGTTACCCAGTAATACGACTGTGTATTGAGCTGAATGTTACCCAGTAATACGGCTGTGTACTGAGCTGAATGTTACCCAGTAATACGACTGTGTACTGAGCTGAATGTTACCCAGTAATACGGCTGTGTACTGAGCTGAATGTTACCCAGTAATACGGCTGTGTACTGAGCTGAATGTTACCCAGTAATACGGCTGTGTACTGAGCTGAATGTTACCCAGTAATACGACTGTGTACTGAGCTGAATGTTACCCAGTAATACGACTGTGTATTGAGCTGAATGTTACCCAGTAATACGGCTGTGTACTGAGCTGAATGTTACCCAGTAATACGGCTGTGTACTGAGCTGAATGTTACCCAGTAATACGACTGTGTACTGAGCTGAATGTTACCCAGTAATACGACTGTGTACTGTACTGAGCTGAATGTTACCCAGTAATACGGCTGTGTACTGTACTGAGCTGAATGTTACCCAGTAATACGACTGTGTACTGAGCTGAATGTTACCCAGTAATACGACTGTGTATTGAGCTGAATGTTACCCAGTAATACGACTGTGTACTGTACTGAGCTGAATGTTACCCAGTAATACGACTGTGTACTGTACTGAGCTGAATGTTACCCAGTAATACGACTGTGTACTGTATTGAGCTGAATGTTACCCAGTAATACGACTGTGTACTGAGCTGAATGTTACCCAGTAATACGGCTGTGTATTGAGCTGAATGTTACCCAGTAATACGACTGTGTACTGAGCTGAATGTTACCCAGTAATACGACTGTGTACTGAGCTGAATGTTACCCAGTAATACGGCTGTGTACTGAGCTGAATGTTACCCAGTAATACGACTGTGTACTGTACTGAGCTGAATGTTACCCAGTAATACGACTGTGTACTGAGCTGAATGTTACCCAGTAATACGACTGTGTATTGAGCTGAATGTCACCCAGTAATACGACTGTGTACTGAGCTGAATGTTACCCAGTAATACGACTGTGTACTGTACTGAGCTGAATGTTACCCAGTAATACGACTGTGTACTGTACTGAGCTGAATGTTACCCAGTAATACGGCTGTGTACTGAGCTGAATGTTACCCAGTAATACGACTGTGTACTGAGCTGAATGTTACCCAGTAATACGGCTGTGTACTGTACTGAGCTGAATGTTACCCAGTAATACGGCTGTGTATTGAGCTGAATGTTACCCAGTAATACGACTGTGTACTGAGCTGAATGTTACCCAGTAATACGGCTGTGTACTGTACTGAGCTGAATGTTACCCAGTAATACGGCTGTGTACTGAGCTGAATGTTACCCAGTAATACGACTGTGTACTGTACTGAGCTGAATGTTACCCAGTAATACGACTGTGTACTGAGCTGAATGTTACCCAGTAATACGACTGTGTATTGAGCTGAATGTCACCCAGTAATACGACTGTGTACTGAGCTGAATGTTACCCAGTAATACGACTGTGTACTGTACAGAGCTGAATGTTACCCAGTAATACGACTGTGTACTGTACTGAGCTGAATGTTACCCAGTAATACGGCTGTGTACTGAGCTGAATGTTACCCAGTAATACGACTGTGTACTGAGCTGAATGTTACCCAGTAATACGGCTGTGTACTGTACTGAGCTGAATGTTACCCAGTAATACGGCTGTGTATTGAGCTGAATGTTACCCAGTAATACGACTGTGTACTGAGCTGAATGTTACCCAGTAATACGACTGTGTACTGAGCTGAATGTTACCCAGTAATACGGCTGTGTACTGTACTGAGCTGAATGTTACCCAGTAATACGACTGTGTACTGTACTGAGCTGAATGTTACCCAGTAATACGGCTGTGTACTGAGCTGAATGTTACCCAGTAATACGACTGTGTATTGAGCTGAATGTTACCCAGTAATACGGCTGTGTACTGAGCTGAATGTTACCCAGTAATACGACTGTGTACTGTACTGAGCTGAATGTTACCCAGTAATACGGCTGTGTACTGTACTGAGCTGAATGTTACTCAGTAATACGGCTGTGTACTGAGCTGAATGTTACCCAGTAATACGACTGTGTACTGTACTGAGCTGAATGTTACCCAGTAATACGACTGTGTACTGTACTGAGCTGAATGTTACCCAGTAATACGACTGTGTACTGAGCTGAATGTTACCCAGTAATACGACTGTGTACTGAGCTGAATGTTACCCAGTAATACGGCTGTGTACTGTACTGAGCTGAATGTTACCCAGTAATACGACTGTGTACTGAGCTGAATGTTACCCAGTAATACGACTGTGTACTGAGCTGAATGTTACCCAGTAATACGGCTGTGTACTGAGCTGAATGTTACCCAGTAATACGACTGTGTACTGAGCTGAATGTTACCCAGTAATACGACTGTGTACTGTACTGAGCTGAATGTTACCCAGTAATACGACTGTGTACTGAGCTGAATGTTACCCAGTAATACGACTGTGTACTGAGCTGAATGTTACCCAATAATACGGCTGTGTACTGAGCTGAATGTTACCCAGTAATACGACTGTGTACTGAGCTGAATGTTACCCAGTAATACGACTGTGTACTGAGCTGAATGTTACCCAGTAATACGGCTGTGTACTGAGCTGAATGTTACCCAGTAATACGGCTGTGTACTGAGCTGAATGTTACCCAGTAATACGGCTGTGTATTGAGCTGAATGTTACCCAGTAATACGACTGTGTACTGAGCTGAATGTTACCCAGTAATACGGCTGTGTACTGAGCTGAATGTTACCCAGTAATACGACTGTGTACTGTACTGAGCTGAATGTTACCCAGTAATACGGCTGTGTACTGTACTGAGCTGAATGTTACCCAGTAATACGGCTGTGTACTGAGCTGAATGTTACCCAGTAATACGACTGTGTACTGTACTGAGCTGAATGTTACCCAGTAATACGACTGTGTACTGAGCTGAATTTTACCCAGTAATACGACTGTGTACTGAGCTGAATGTTACCCAGTAATACGGCTGTGTACTGTACTGAGCTGAATGTTACCCAGTAATACGACTGTGTACTGAGCTGAATGTTACCCAGTAATACGACTGTGTACTGAGCTGAATGTTACCCAGTAATACGGCTGTGTATTGTACTGAGCTGAATGTTACCCAGTAATACGGCTGTGTACTGAGCTGAATGTTACCCAGTAATACGGCTGTGTATTGAGCTGAATGTTACCCAGTAATACGGCTGTGTACTGAGCTGAATGTTACCCAGTAATACGACTGTGTACTGAGCTGAATGTTACCCAGTAATACGACTGTGTACTGAGCTGAATGTTACCCAGTAATACGACTGTGTACTGAGCTGAATGTTACCCAGTAATACGGCTGTGTATTGAGCTGAATGTTACCCAGTAATACGGCTGTGTACTGAGCTGAATGTTACCCAGTAATACGACTGTGTACTGAGCTGAATGTTACCCAGTAATATGGCTGTGTACTGAGCTGAATGTTACCCAGTAATACGGCTGTGTACTGAGCTGAATGTTACCCAGTAATACGGCTGTGTATTGAGCTGAATGTTACCCAGTAATATGGCTGTGTGCTGTACTGAGCTGAATGTTACCCAGTAATACGACTGTGTACTGAGCTGAATGTTACCCAGTAATACGGCTGTGTACTGAGCTGAATGTTACCCAGTAATACGGCTGTGTATTGAGCTGAATGTTACCCAGTAATACGACTGTGTACTGAGCTGAATGTTACCCAGTAATACGGCTGTGTATTGAGCTGAATGTTACCCAGTAATACGACTGTGTACTGTACTGAGCTGAATGTTACCCAGTAATACGGCTGTGTACTGAGCTGAATGTTACCCAGTAATACGGCTGTGTATTGAGCTGAATGTTACCCAGTAATACGGCTGTGTACTGAGCTGAATGTTACCCAGTAATACGGCTGTGTACTGTACTGAGCTGAATGTTACCCAGTAATACGGCTGTGTACTGAGCTGAATGTTATCCAGTAATACGGCTGTGTACTGAGCTGAATGTTACCCAGTAATACGGCTGTGTACTGAGCTGAATGTTACCCAGTAATACGGCTGTGTACTGAGCTGAATGTTACCCAGTAATACGGCTGTGTACTGAGCTGAATGTTACCCAGTAATACGGCTGTGTACTGAGCTGAATGTTACCCAGTAATACGGCTGTGTACTGTATTGAGCTGAATGTTACCCAGTAATACAGCTGTGTACTGTACTGAGCTGAATGTTACCCAGTAATACGACTGTGTACTGTACTGAGCTGAATGTTACCCAGTAATACGGCTGTGTACTGAGCTGAATGTTACCCAGTACAGCTGTGTACTGAGCTGAGCTGACATTTAAGTAGAACAGCATGTAATATTGTGATCATTATTGACCCCTGGCCTCATTGTGTTTCCTCCCAGGTGTTCCAGACAGGAGGCCTGTGAGAAGTGGGTCGAGCCGCAGCATTTCAACACAGAGCTAGATCACTGTGTGGACATTAGTGTCACACCTAACAACATATCTGTGACCTCTACGTCCACTCAGGTAATTACAGGCTGTGTTCACACCAGAGAAAAACACGACGGTAGCTTATCACTGCATGGTGCTAGCTAATCACAACACTATTTAATCACAACACAATGCTATTTAATCACAACATGACACTAGCTAATCACAACATTATTTAATCACAACACAATGCTATTTAATCACAACAGGACACTAGCTAATCACAACACGATGCTATTTAATCACAACATGACACTAGCTAATCACAACACGAGTGCTATTTAATCACAACATGACACTAGCTAATCACAACGCTATTTAATCACAACACAATGCTATTTAATCACAACATGACACTAGCTAATCACAACACGATGCTATTTAATCACAACATGACACTAGCTAATCACAACATGATGCTATTTAATTACAACATGACACTAGCTAATCACAACACAATGCTATTTAATCACAACATGACACTAGCTAATCACGACACTTGCTAATCACAACACGAAACCCGCTAATCACAACACGATGCTCGCTAATCACTACACTATGCTAGCTAATCACAACATGACATAAGCTAATCACAACACGAAGCTAGCTAATCACAACACGATGCTAACTAATCACAACACGAAGCTAGCTAATCACAACACGATGCTAGCTAATTACAACATGATGCTAACTAATCACAACACAAAGCTAGCTAATCACAACACGATGCTAGCTAATCACAACATGACCAATATGGAGCTGGCTTATTATTAACCTGTCATTGCAGATTTCTGGTTTAGGATACGCAGAGGGATGACTCCAACTGTCAAATAATATACTGCCTCTCTCTCCCTCCCTCTCTCCCTTTCTCTTCCTCCCTCTCTCTCTCTCCCTCCCTCCCTTTCTCGCTCTCTCTCCCTCCCTCTCGCTCTCCCTTTATCTCCCTCCCTCTCTCCCCCCCTCTCTCTCTCTCTCCCCCCTCTCTCTCTATCTCACCCTCCCTCTTTCTCTCTCTCACCTTTCCCCCCTCTCCTCCCTCCAGCTGAGTGTGAGAGTGGTCAACGTGCCCAGCCTGTCAGCCGGGGTGACATGTGTGTTTGAGGAGCTGACAGAGAGCCCAGGGGAGGTATTGGCCAAGGGGCAGGTCCTCTGTATGTCCCCCTCCCTCAGAGATGTCCCCTCCCTCACACAGGGATACGGTAAGGCTTCTATCAGAGACTAATATAAATCTAGTACATATTCAAATGTTATAAAACAATGTGCTAGCTATTGAGTGATAATATGTTTTTATTTTCTGATGATCATATTTATCACTATGTGTGAAATTAGCTCTATCGTTCCATACAGCTTTGTGGGTTGTTTTATGTCAACTAGTGGTGACGACAGCTGCAATGTGTCTGAAGTACACCAGGTTTTAGTTGTTCGGAGCCATGTGAACATGGGCCTTAATGTGTTTTCAAAAAATTATGAAAAACAACTGAATGCTCTTACCGGATGGACTGATGGATGGGAACCTGAAAAGTGCAGTAGCTCATTTTTTGTTCCATTAGTAGCAGTTATTGAAAGTCCACTGGAAATGTTTTGCCAATTATCTTGAAGTCAAGCCTACAGGTATAATTGGACTAGCAGCAGAGATGTGGCCTGTTTGTAGGGTTCTGTTTTGGACTGTAAGTGCACTTCTCTTGCTAATGGAAATGGTAGATAAAAGACAGGAGCAATCAGACATTTTTATCAACATCTACATTATTGAATTAGACAGAAGAACATTATTTTTCTGGGGTATAGCACCTGGAATGGGACTGATAATGATTTCAGAGCCTCTAGGCTGTCTGGTTTACTGTGGGTCTTCTCTTTATTCCAGGGGACAAGAGAGTGCTAAAGCTTTCCCTGAAGTCCAAGGAGACAGGGCACAAATTCATCACCACTGACTTCATCTACTACAACTGCAGCGTGCTCCAGTCGTAAGTATCTATCTACCATGATCTCTCATCTCTCTGAGGACGAGAGGAAACACAGAGGAGCTTTCAGTGAAGTAACATATTGATTGGTTCTGTCCGTCACTTGAAATTCTTTGATGAGTTCTACCGGGCTGTGTAGCCACCTCAGTGTAGAAGAGAGGCTTGACAGATAACAGGTGCCCTATGTTTGGAACGTGGATGTAGTCATGCGTTTGCTCCTTGTCAAGTTGTTTAAATGATGCTATGAAAATAGATGGCATAAAGTCATGTTTATTGTCAATATTTTTCAATTAATTTCAGAAACCGGTACAGAGACATGGACAGGAAGAAGGGACAGAGAAATGGACAAGTACACGAGACAGAGAAATGGACAGGAAGAAGGGACAGAGAAATGAACAGGAAGAAGGGACAGAGAAATGGACAGGAAGAAGGGACAGAGAAATGGACAGGTACACGAGACAGAGAAATGGACAGGTACACGAGACAGAGAAATGGACAGGAAGAAGGGACAGAGAAATGGACAGGAAGAAGGGACAGAGAAATGGACAGGAAGAAGGGACAGAGAAATGGACAGGTACACGAGACAGAGAAATGGACAGGAAGAAGGGACAGAGAAATGGACAGGTAGAAGGGACAGAGAAATGGACAGGTACTGGGGACATAGAAATGGACAGGTAGAAGGGACATAGAAATGGACAGGTAGAAGGGACAGAGAAATGGACAGGTAAAAGGGACAGAGAAATGGACAGGAAGAAGGGACAGAGAAATGGACAGGTACTGGGGACATAGAAATGGACAGGTAGCAGGGACATAGAAATGGACAGGTAGAAGGGACAGAGAAATGGACAGGTAGAAGGGACATAGAAATGGACAGGTAGAAGGGACAGAGAAATGGACAGGAAGAAGGGACAGAGAAATGGAAGGTACTGGGGACAACAAACCTAATGAGAAATGGTAATCATGCAGTGTACACGTCTAGTGATCAGTGGTGTAAAGTACTTAAATAAAAAATACCCATGACCAGCTCGGAAACCAGATTGCATAGCGGAGAAGGTACGGTGGGATTTGAAGTGGTTGGTGATCTGTTTGTTAGCTTGGCTTTCGAAGACAGGGCAGGATGGATAGAAAGGCAGGGCAGGATGGATATAGGTCTATAACAGTTTGGGTCTAGAGTGTCTCCCCCTTTGAAGAGGGGGATGACCGCGGCAGCTTTCCAATCTTTAGGGATCTCAGACAATACGAAAGAGAGGTTGAACAGGCTAGTAACAGGGGTTGCAACAATTGCGGCTGATAATTTTATAAAGAGAGGGTCCAGATTGTCTAGCCCTGCTGATTTGTAGGGGTCCAGATTTTGCTCCTCTTTCAGAACATCAGCTACCTGGATTTGGGTGAAGGAAAAGCTTATTGAAATTTTGGGTGAAGGAGAATGCTTATTGAAATGATCGATTATCGTGGATTTATCAGTGGTGACAGTGTTTCCTAGCCTCAGTGCAGCGGGCAGCTGGGAGGAGGTGCTCTTATTCTCCATGGACTTTACAGTGTCCCAAAACTTTTTACAATTTGTGCTACAGGATGCAAATTTTTGTTTGAAAAAGCTAGCCTTTGCTTTCCTAACTGACTGTGTATATTTGTTCCTAACTTCCCTGAAAAGTTGCATATCGCGGGGGCTATTCGATGCTAATGCAGTACTCCACATAATGTTTTTGTGCTGGTCAAGGGCAGTCAAGTCTGGAGTGAACCAAGGGCTATATCTGTTCTTAGTTCTACATTTTTTGAATGGGGCATGCTTATTTAAGATGGTGAGGAAAGCACTTTTAAAGAATAACCAGGCATCCTCTACTGACAGGGTGAGTCAATATCCTTCCAGGATACCCGGGCCAGGTCGATTAGAAAGGTCTGCTCGCTAAAGTGTTTTAGGGAGCGTTTGACAGTGATGAGGGGTGGTTGTTTGACCGCAGACCCATTACTGATGCAGGCAATGAGGCAGTGATCACTGAGACCCTGGTTGAAGACAGCAGAGGTGTTTTTAGTTGGTCAGGATGATATCTATGAGGGTGCCTATGTTTACGGATTTGGGGTTGTACCTGGTAGGTTCCTTGATAATTTGTGTGAGATTGATGGCATCTACCTTAGATTGTAGGACGCCCAGGGTGTTAAGAATATCCCAGTTTAGGTCACCTAGCAGTACGAACTCTGAAGATAAATGGGGGGCAATCAATTCACATATGGTGTCCAGGGCACAGCTGGGGGCTGGGAGGGTCTATACCAAGCGGCTTCAGTGAGAGACTTATTTCTGGAAAGGTGGCTTTTTAAAAGTAGAAGCTCGAACTGTTTGGGTACAGACCTGGATATCATGACAGATCTCTGCAGTATATTGCGACTCTGCCCCCTTTGGCAGTTCTATCTTTTCTGAATTTTTGGTGGCCTTCCTAAGCCAGCATTGGCTTAGAACATCAGGGTTGGCGGAGTGTGCTAAGGCAGGGAATAAAACCAATTTAGAGAAGAGGTTTCTGATGTTAACAAACCAAGGCTTTTACGGTTACAGAAGTCAACAAATGACAGCGGCTGGGGAATAGGTGTGATACTGGGGACTACAGGGCCTGGGTTAACCTCTACATCACCAGAGGAACAGAGGAGGAGTAGGATAAGGGTGCGGCTAAAAGGCTATAGTGCGTTGGGAACAGAGAATAAAAGGAGCAGATTTCTGGGTGTGGTAGAATAGATTCAGGGCATAATGTACAGACAAGGGTATGGTAGAATAGATTCAGGGCATAATGTACAGACAAGGGTATGGTAGGATGTGAGTACAGTGGAGGTAAACCTAGGCGTTGAGTGACGGTGAGAGAGGTTTCATCTCTGGTGGCACCGGTTAAGCCAGGTGAGGTCTCTGCGTGTGTCGGTGGTGGGACAAAAGAGCTATCTAAGGCAAGGTGAGTGGGACTGGGGGCTCTACAGTGAAATAAAACAATAAGAACTAGCCGAGACAGCAGTAGACAAGCCATATTGACATTAAAGAGAGGCATAAAGCAGTCACAGGTGTTGAATGGGAGTGCTAAGACAACAACGGGTAAATGGCGATGAATGGGCAGAGCGGGTCAGTTAGTTACATACGGGACCTGAGTTCGAGGCTGGGGCCGACAGATAAACAAAATGAGGTACCGTGTTATTGAAATAGTCCAGGGGGCATCAGCTGTTTAGCCGAGTGACCATAGGATCCAAAGAACAGCCATAGTCAGTGAGTCAAGTAGCCGTTCAGTAGTCAGTACTACGCTAGGCGAGCAGAAGACACAGCATTTAGAAAGCTAGCGGGCCGGGGTAAGAAGATGGGTCTTGGGGGACCTCGCAATGGAACAGCCTGTTGAGACCACATCGTGCGATTACGTCAACAGACCAGTCGTGATGGATCGGCGGGGCTCGTGTCGACAATGAAGGGTCCAGGCCAATTGGCAAAAGAGGTATTGTAGCCCTAGAATTAGATGGTATATGGGCCTAGCTCAGGCTAATTGGTGCTTGCTTCGGACAGAGATGTTAGCTGACAGTAGCCATTTGGTTGCAGCTAGCTAGCTGCAATGACCCGGTAATAATAATCCAGAGCGGCAGGAATCCGGTGATGTGGTAGAGAGAAGCAGTCCGATATGCTCTGTGTTGATATCGCGCTGTGAAGACTGGCATGTATTGTCCGAGCAAAAGCTGGCGGTGTCCGAGCTAAAAGTGAAGACCGCTAGCCGTGGCTAACAAAGACTAGTAGCTAGTTAGCTGGCTAGCTCCTGACAGAGGTTCCAGTTATAAGGAATAAAAATTGCAGATCCGTACCACATTGGGTGAGGCGGGTTGCAGGAAGGTATATTTAGTTCGTAGATAGATTAAAATGTATACGAGCAAAAAAAACGTCTATTTAGACTGCTACACCATCTTGGAATCATCACTAAAAACATGTTGGAGTGTTGGAGCGTGCCCCTGGCTATCAGTAAAAATACATTTAACTAAGGGTGCAGTCTGGTTTTCTTAATATAAGGAATTCGAAATGATTTATACTTTCATTTAAACTTTTGATACTTAAGTATATTTTAGCAATAACATTTACTTTTGATACTTAAGTTTATTTAAAACCAAATACTTTGACTTTTACTCAAGTAAGGATTTTCACTTTTTTCATTTTCTATTAGGGTATCTTTACTTTTACTCAAATATGACAATTGGGTACTTTTTCCACCACTGCTAGTGACACTGCTATGTCCTCTTCTACTTTCCATGTTATCCATCATACGACCACTGGACACAGGACCAGATAACATCTAGGACAGGCTGGCCAGATGTTGCTAGCTAATATGATTTGAGAAGGCACAGGTCTGTAACAGTAGCAGCAGCAGGCTCGTGCAGGGTAGGGACCAGGTAGGGCAGGGTAGGGCCAGGTAGGGTAGGGCCAGGCAGGGTAGGGACCAGGTAGGGCAGGGTAGGGCCAGGTAGGGTAGGGTCCAGGCAGGGTAGGGCCAGGTAGGGTAGGGACCAGGTAGGGCAGGGTAGGGCCAGGTAGGGTAGGGCAGGGTAGGGTCCAGGCAGGGTAGGGCCAGGTAGGGCAGGGTAGGAGCCAGGTAGGGTAGGGGCCAGGTAGGGCAGGGTAGGGGTCAGGCAGCGTAGGGTCCAGGCAGGGTAGGGGGCGGGCAGGGTAGGGCCAGGTAGGGTAGGGCCAGGTAGGGTAGGGCAGGGTAGGGTCCAGGCAGGGTAGGGCCAGGTAGGGCAGGGTAGGAGCCAGGTAGGGTAGGGGCCAGGTAGGGCAGGGTAGGGGTCAGGCAGCGTAGGGTCCAGGCAGGGTAGGGGGCGGGCAGGGTAGGGCCAGGTAGGGTAGGGCCAGGTAGGGTAGGGCCAGGTAGGGTAGGGGCCAGGCAGGGTAGGGCCAGGTAGGGTAGGGACGGGTAGGGCAGGGTAGGGGCCAGGCAGGGTAGGGCCAGGTAGGGTAGGGTCCAGGCAGGGTAGGGCCAGGTAGGGTAGGGCCAGGTAGGGCAGGGTAGGGTCCAGGCAGGGTAGGGCCAGGAAGGGCAGGTTAGGGTCCAGGCCGGGTAGGGGACAGGCAGGGTAGGGCCAGGTAGGGTAGGGTCCAGGCAGGGTAGGGCCAGGTAGGGTAGGGCCAGGTAGGGCAGGGTAGGGGCCGGGCAGGTTAGGGTCCAGGCAGGGTAGGGCCAGGTAGGGCAGGGTAGGGGTCAGGCAGCGTAGGGTCCAGGCAGGGTAGGGGGCAGGCAGGCTAGGGCCAGGCAGGGTAGGGTAGGGGCCAGGCAGCGTAGGGTCCAGGCAGGGTAGGGGCCAGGCAGGCTAGGGCCAGGCAGGGCAGGATAGGGTAGCGCAGGTCCAGGCAGACATCCAGACCACAGCTTTGCTGAGGCAGAACAATGGGACTGCATCTCTCCGAGGATCAGTCAGAGCCCCTTGCTCAGAGCCTCTCGCTGGCTTCAGCTTCAGCACGGAGCTCCATGCCAAGGTCTCGTCTTTCTTCTGTTCTGTTTGTGGAGCAACGCCGTTTTACTGGCATATGTGCACATTTGCACTTCAGCACTGAGTCGATGGCGTGGGTGTGAGAGTTTTTTTTTCTCAACATGGAGGAGGAGTGTATGACATGGAGTATCATTCTGAATATTGTGTATATTGCCATTGTTTTTAAATTAGCATGACGCCTCACAGTTTAAGATGAAGACGTTAACACAGAAAAAGCAAAGACATATCGGCGGTCTGGCAACTTCACTCTTCATCACATCCAAACATGCTAAAAATAATTTGTTTGCAGCTAAATGAATGGGTGTTTATGTCAGAGAATAACATGTCCTTGTCGGCTGACAGAATGCATACACAACAATGAATTCTCTAGTGTAAGGAAGCAGGGCAACATAATCCATGCAGGGCTCGCCAGTTGCCATAGCAACCTAGCAGAGGCCTACCTTGCCAGAGCGGTCTGCCTGAAGCCTATGCCAGATTTCCTCTTTTCACAAAGGCCCTGTGGGACCATTTAGCCCTTGAATTGTTTCCCTCTCTGGTGTTTGCTGGCGGACAGCGCTCACTCGCCCCAACCCTGCTACGTTGGCACCCATTTTCTTCTCAAAACAATTCTTTAGCAACCCAGCCGTAAGAGCTGCTTCCCATCTCCTGGAATAATGACCACCTGTGAATGGGAAGGACGTTAGCTCTGAAACTAGGGTCTGACTGATTATACACTTTTACCAAATCACCCCCTGGCATTTTAGGCATTTCAGAACAACGGCTATTTTTTTTTTATAAGACATTATGAAATCTCTGGCATACCTTTTGAATCTTTTTCATGTCTCCCCAGGAACACCTCCCAGTTCTCCCCTTCCTGTCTTCATTATTTACCTGATTCTCCAAAGGCATTCACATTTGGTAGAAACCCAGTCAGATCTACACATTTTGTCACTCAGAAACAAGCTCCAACTAGCCAACGTTAACACCAGTTTCCGCATACAGCAGTCCAATAGGCTACTGAGTCCACTTCCAAGCAATGATGTTAGGAAGGAAACTCCCTTCATTAGTGGTTCAGGTTTTGGCTGTTCTGTGTTTCTCAGGCTTCACTGAAATTAGACCAAAGTGAATTGATGGAGTTTTTACCCCCGATGCAGCATATTGCATATCTCAGCAAGACATGCTGATCTACACATATTATCTACAGCAGATCTCGTCCTCCTGCAGTGGAAGACAGCACTGTACCATGCAGCCTTACAGCCGGCGATACTCATAGCTCTCTTATTAAAGCAGGCCTTAACATTCCCTTTCCATAAGTTAGGTGTACTGACTCTACTGATAGCTACTTTTATTGCGGAAAAAATGTACTTTCTATGCCTGTGATATGTGGTTAAGATGAATGTGCTAACTGTAAATCACTGTGGATAAGAGAGTCTACTAAATGACTAAAATGTCAAATATAAAAATGTGTATTATATGTCTGGAGCAGGCGTTGCAAATCTCAGTGTACACTGACTCAAAACATCGTATTAACATGGCCAACGTATAGCCAGCCTGCCGGATTAAAAATGCTTTGGTATTATTTTCCAGGTGTATATGTGGCTTGCCTCTGAAATGCTTTTTGTTATTCCCCCCACCAACAGGGAGGCAGCAGCTCAGCATTCTGCTGTCAGAGATTATACAGTGCAGTGTAGCATAGGAGTGAGTATGAGCAGACTGCTGAGACCCTCCAAAGGGGATTTGAACCTCCGGGGGGAAGGATATGATTAGTATAGGACAAAGTACAGGTTCCTCACGCTGTTCAGAATGCAAAAGGCTTCAGAGCGGAGGGGTGGAGGTGGTGACGGGGTGAGGGGAATGCAGACAGGGTCAGAATGAGAGTGGAACGAGGGTTGAAGGAAAATCGGCTGTTATTCTGTCGTCCTCCAATGTGTTGAGAGTCTGACCTCAGCCTGTGCTGCTTATCGTTGATGGTTAGACAGTGTCTATCGTTGATGGTTAGACAGTGTCTGTCAGCTATTGATGGTTAGACAGTGTCTGTCAGCTATTGATGGTTAGACAGTGTCTGTCGTCTATCGTTGATGGTTAGACAGTGTCTGTCGTCTATTGATGGTTAGACAGTGTCTGTCGTCTATCGTTGATGGTTAGACTGTCTGTAGTTGATGGTTAGACAGTGTCTGTCGTCTATCGTTGATGGTTAGACAGTGTCTGTCGTCTATTGATGGTTAGACAGTGTCTGTCGTCTATTGATGGTTAGACAGTGTCTATCGTTGATGGTTAGACAGTGTCTGTCGTCTATTGATGGTTAGACAGTGTCTGTCGTCTATCGTTGATGGTTAGACTGTCTGTAGTTGATGGTTAGACAGTGTCTGTCAGCTATTGTTGATGGTTAGACAGTGTCTGTCGTCTATTGATGGTTAGACAGTGTCTGTCGTCTATTGATGGTTAGACAGTGTCTGTCATCTATTGTTGATGGTTAGACAGTGTCTGTCGTCTATTGTTGATGGTTAGACAGTGTCTGTCGTCTATTGATGATGGTTAGACAGTGTCTATCGTTGATGGTTAGACAGTGTCAGTAGTTGATGGTTAAACAGTGTCTGTCGTCTATTGATGGTTAGACAGTGTCTGTCGTCTATTGATGATGGTTAGACAGTGTCAGTAGTTGATGGTTAGACAGTGTCTATCGTTGATGGTTAGACAGTGTCTGTCGTCTATTGATGGTTAGACAGTGTCTGTCGTCTATCGTTGATGGTTAGACTGTCTGTAGTTGATGGTTAGACAGTGTCTGTTGTCTATTGTTTATGGTTAGACGGTGTCTGTCAGCTATTGTTGATGGTTAGACAGTGTCTGTTGTCTATTGTTTATGGTTAGACGGTGTCTGTCAGCTATTGTTGATGGTTAGACAGTGTCTGTCGTCTATCGTTGATGGTTAGACGGTGTCTGTCAGCTATTGTTGATGGTTAGACAGGGTCAGTAGTTGATGGTTAGACAGTGTCAGTAGTTGATGGTTAAACAGTGTCTGTCATCTATTGATGGTTAGACAGTGTCTGTCGTCTATTGATGGTTAGACAGTGTCTGTCATCTATTGTTGATGGTTAGACAGGGTCAGTAGTTGATGGTTAGACAGTGTCTGTCGTCTATTGATGGTTAGACAGTGTCAGTAGTTGATGGTTAAACAGTGTCTGTCATCTATTGATGGTTAGACAGTGTCTGTCGTCTATTGATGGTTAGACAGTGCCTGTCGTCTATTGATGATGGTTAGACAGTGTCTGTCGTCTAATGATGATGGTTAGACAGTGTCTGTCGTCTATTGTTGATGGTTAGACAGTGTCTGTCGTCTATTGATGATGGTTAGACAGTGTCTGTCGTCTATTGTTGATGGTTAGACAGTGTCTGTCGT
Organism: Oncorhynchus mykiss; assembly: GCF_013265735.2. NCBI lineage: Eukaryota > Metazoa > Chordata > Actinopteri > Salmoniformes > Salmonidae > Oncorhynchus > Oncorhynchus mykiss. The sequence goes on along the minus strand of NC_048580.1, from coordinate 66,907,165 downwards.
CTATTGTTGATGGTTAGACAGTGTCTGTCGTCTATTGTTGATGGTTAGACAGTGTCTGTCGTCTATTGTTGATGATTAGACAGTGTCTGTCGTCTATTGTTGATGGTTAGACAGTGTCTGTCGTCTATTGTTGATGGTTAGACAGTGTCTGTCGTCTATTGTTGATGGTTAGACAGTGTCTGTCGTCTATTGATGGTTAGACAGTGTCAGTAGTTGATGGTTAAACAGTGTCTGTCGTCTATTGTTGATGGTTAGACAGTGTCCGTCGTCTATTGAGGGTTAGACAGTGTCTGTCGTCTATTGTTGATGGTTAGACAGTGTCTGTCGTCTATCGTTGATGGTTAGACAGTGTCTGTCGTCTATTGATGGTTAGACAGTGTCTGTCGTCTATCGTTGATGGTTAGACTGTCTGTAGTTGATGGTTAGACAGTGTCTGTCGTCTATCGTTGATGGTTAGACAGTGTCTGTCGTCTATTGATGGTTAGACAGTGTCTGTCGTCTATTGATGGTTAGACAGTGTCTATCGTTGATGGTTAGACAGTGTCTGTCGTCTATTGATGGTTAGACAGTGTCTGTCGTCTATCGTTGATGGTTAGACTGTCTGTAGTTGATGGTTAGACAGTGTCTGTCAGCTATTGTTGATGGTTAGACAGTGTCTGTCGTCTATTGATGGTTAGACAGTGTCTGTCGTCTATTGATGGTTAGACAGTGTCTGTCATCTATTGTTGATGGTTAGACAGTGTCTGTCGTCTATTGTTGATGGTTAGACAGTGTCTGTCGTCTATTGATGATGGTTAGACAGTGTCTATCGTTGATGGTTAGACAGTGTCAGTAGTTGATGGTTAAACAGTGTCTGTCGTCTATTGATGGTTAGACAGTGTCTGTCGTCTATTGATGATGGTTAGACAGTGTCAGTAGTTGATGGTTAGACAGTGTCTATCGTTGATGGTTAGACAGTGTCTGTCGTGTATTGATGGTTAGACAGTGTCTGTCGTCTATCGTTGATGGTTAGACTATCTGTAGTTGATGGTTAGACAGTGTCTGTTGTCTATTGTTTATGGTTAGACGGTGTCTGTCAGCTATTGTTGATGGTTAGACAGTGTCTGTTGTCTATTGTTTATGGTTAGACGGTGTCTGTCAGCTATTGTTGATGGTTAGACAGTGTCTGTCGTCTATCGTTGATGGTTAGACGGTGTCTGTCAGCTATTGTTGATGGTTAGACAGGGTCAGTAGTTGATGGTTAGACAGTGTCAGTAGTTGATGGTTAAACAGTGTCTGTCATCTATTGATGGTTAGACAGTGTCTGTCGTCTATTGATGGTTAGACAGTGTCTGTCATCTATTGTTGATGGTTAGACAGGGTCAGTAGTTGATGGTTAGACAGTGTCTGTCGTCTATTGATGGTTAGACAGTGTCAGTAGTTGATGGTTAAACAGTGTCTGTCATCTATTGATGGTTAGACAGTGTCTGTCGTCTATTGATGGTTAGACAGTGCCTGTCGTCTATTGATGATGGTTAGACAGTGTCTGTCGTCTAATGATGATGGTTAGACAGTGTCTGTCGTCTATTGTTGATGGTTAGACAGTGTCTGTCGTCTATTGATGATGGTTAGACAGTGTCTGTCGTCTATTGTTGATGGTTAGACAGTGTCTGTCGTCTATTGTTGATGGTTAGACAGTGTCTGTCGTCTATTGTTGATGGTTAGACAGTGTCTGTCGTCTATTGTTGATGATTAGACAGTGTCTGTCGTCTATTGTTGATGGTTAGACAGTGTCTGTCGTCTATTGTTGATGGTTAGACAGTGTCTGTCGTCTATTGTTGATGGTTAGACAGTGTCTGTCGTCTATTGATGGTTAGACAGTGTCAGTAGTTGATGGTTAAACAGTGTCTGTCGTCTATTGTTGATGGTTAGACAGTGTCCGTCGTCTATTGAGGGTTAGACAGTGTCTGTCGTCTATTGTTGATGGTTAGACAGTGTCTGTCGTCTATCGTTGATGGTTAGACAGTGTCTGTCGTCTATTGATGGTTAGACAGTGTCTGTCGTCTATCGTTGATGGTTAGACTGTCTGTAGTTGATGGTTAGACAGTGTCTGTCGTCTATCGTTGATGGTTAGACAGTGTCTGTCGTCTATTGATGGTTAGACAGTGTCTGTCGTCTATTGATGGTTAGACAGTGTCTATCGTTGATGGTTAGACAGTGTCTGTCGTCTATTGATGGTTAGACAGTGTCTGTCGTCTATCGTTGATGGTTAGACTGTCTGTAGTTGATGGTTAGACAGTGTCTGTCAGCTATTGTTGATGGTTAGACAGTGTCTGTCGTCTATTGATGGTTAGACAGTGTCTGTCGTCTATTGATGGTTAGACAGTGTCTGTCATCTATTGTTGATGGTTAGACAGTGTCTGTCGTCTATTGTTGATGGTTAGACAGTGTCTGTCGTCTATTGATGATGGTTAGACAGTGTCTATCGTTGATGGTTAGACAGTGTCAGTAGTTGATGGTTAAACAGTGTCTGTCGTCTATTGATGGTTAGACAGTGTCTGTCGTCTATTGATGATGGTTAGACAGTGTCAGTAGTTGATGGTTAGACAGTGTCTATCGTTGATGGTTAGACAGTGTCTGTCGTGTATTGATGGTTAGACAGTGTCTGTCGTCTATCGTTGATGGTTAGACTATCTGTAGTTGATGGTTAGACAGTGTCTGTTGTCTATTGTTTATGGTTAGACGGTGTCTGTCAGCTATTGTTGATGGTTAGACAGTGTCTGTTGTCTATTGTTTATGGTTAGACGGTGTCTGTCAGCTATTGTTGATGGTTAGACAGTGTCTGTCGTCTATCGTTGATGGTTAGACTGTCTGTAGTTGATGGTTAGACAGTGTCTGTCGTCTATTGTTTATGGTTAGACGGTGTCTGTCAGCTATTGTTGATGGTTAGACAGGGTCAGTAGTTGATGGTTAGACAGTGTCACTAGTTGATGGTTAAACAGTGTCTGTCATCTATTGATGGTTAGACAGTGTCTGTCGTCTATTGATGGTTAGACAGTGTCTGTCATCTATTGTTGATGGTAGGACAGGGTCAGTAGTTGATGGTTAGACAGTGTCAGTAGTTGATGGTTAAACAGTGTCTGTCATCTATTGATGGTTAGACAGTGTCTGTCGTCTATTGATGGTTAGACAGTGCCTGTCGTCTATTGATGATGGTTAGACAGTGTCTGTCGTCTATTGTTGATGGTTAGACAGTGTCTGTCGTCTATTGTTGATGGTTAGACAGTGTCTGTCGTCTATTGTTGATGGTTAGACAGTGTCTGTCGTCTATTGATGATGGTTAGACAGTGTCTGTCGTCTATTGATGGTTAGACAGTGTCTGTCGTCTATTGATGATGGTTAGACAGTGTCTGTCGTCTAATGATGATGGTTAGACAGTGTCTGTCGTCTATTGTTGATGGTTAGACAGTGTCTGTCGTCTATTGATGATGGTTAGACGGTGTCTGTCGTCTATTGTTGATGGTTAGACAGTGTCTGTCGTCTATTGTTGATGGTTAGACAGTGTCTGTCGTCTATTGTTGATGGTTAGACAGTGTCTGTCGTCTATTGTTGATGGTTAGACAGTGTCTGTCGTCTATTGTTGATGGTTAGACAGTGTCTGTCATCTATTGTTGATGGTTAGACAGTGTCTGTCGTCTATTGTTGATGGTTAGACAGTGTCTATCGTCTATTGATGGTTAGATAGTGTCAGTAGTTGATGGTTAAACAGTGTCTGTCGTCTATTGTTGATGGTTAGACAGTGTCTGTCGTCTATTGTTGATGGTTAGACAGTGTCTGTCGTCTATTGTTGATGGTTAGACGGTGTCTGTCAGCTATTGTTGATGGTTAGACAGTGTCAGTAGTTGATGGTTAAACAGTGTCTGTCATCTATTGATGGTTAAACAGTGTCTGTCGTCTATTGATGGTTAGACAGTGTCCGTCGTCTATTGAGGGTTAGACAGTGTCTGTCGTCTATTGTTGATGGTTAGACAGTGTCCGTCGTCTATTGAGGGTTAGACAGTGTCTGTCGTCTATTGTTGATGGTTAGACGGTGTCTGTCAGCTATTGTTGATGGTTAGACAGTGTCAGTAGTTGATGGTTAAACAGTGTCTGTCATCTATTGATGGTTAGACAGTGTCTGTCATCTATTGATGATGGTTAGACAGTGTCTGTCGTCTATTGTTGATGGTTAGACAGTGTCCGTCGTCTATTGAGGGTTAGACAGTGTCTGTCGTCTATTGTTGATGGTTAGACGGTGTCTGTCAGCTATTGTTGATGGTTAGACAGTGTCAGTAGTTGATGGTTAAACAGTGTCTGTCATCTATTGATGGTTAGACAGTGTCTGTCATCTATTGATGATGGTTAGACAGTGTCTGTCGTCTATTGTTGATGGTTAGACAGTGTCTGTCGTCTATTGATGGTTAGACAGTGTCAGTAGTTGATGGTTAAACAGTGTCTGTCATCTATTGATGGTTAGACAGTGTCTGTCGTCTATTGTTGATGGTTAGACAGTGTCTGTTGTCTATCGTTGATGGTTAGACAGTGACTGTCGTCTATTGTTGATGTTTAGACAGTGTCAGTAGTTGATAGTTAGACAGAGTCAGTAGTTGATGGTTAGACAGAGTCTGTCGTTGATGGTTAGACAGGGTCAGTTGTCTATTGTTGATGGTTTGACGGTGTCAGTTGTCTATCGTTGATGGTTAGACAGTGTCAGTAGTTCATGGTTCGACAGTTTCAGTTGTCTATCATTGATGGTTAGACAGTGTCAGTCGTCTGTCGTTGATGGTTTGACAGTGTCTGTCGTCTATCGTTGATGGTTAGACAGTGTCAGTAGTTGATGGTTAAACAGTGTCTGTCATCTATTGATGGTAAGACAGTGTCTGTTGTCTATCGTTGATGGTTAGACAGTGTCTGTTGTCTATCGTTGATGGTTTGATGGTGTCAGTTGTCTACCGTTGATGGTTAGACAGTGTCAGTAGTTGATGGTTGGACAGTGTCAGTAGTTGATGGTTAGACAGGGTCAGTGGTTGATGGTTAGACAGTGTCAGTGGTTCATGGTTAGATAGGGTCAGTAGTTGATGGTTAGACAGGGTCAGTAGTTGATAGTTAGACATGGTCAGTGGTTGATGGTTAGACAGGGTCAGTAGTTGATGGTTAGACAGGGTCAGTGGTTGATGGTTAGACAGGGTCGGTAGTTGATGGTTAGACAGGGTCAGTGGTTGATGGTTAGACATGATCAGTAGTTGATGGTTAGACAGTGTCAGTGGTTGATGGTTAGACAGTGTCAGTGGTTGATGGTTAGATAGGGTCAGTAGTTGATGGTTAGACAGGGTCAGTAGTTGATAGTTAGACATGGTCAGTGGTTGATGGTTAGACAGGGTCAGTAGTTGAAGGTTAGACAGGGTCAGTGGTTGATGGTTAGACAGGGTCGGTAGTTGATGGTTAGACAGGGTCAGTAGTTGATGGTTAGACATGATCAGTAGTTGATGGTTAGACAGGGTCAGTGGTTGATGGTTAGACAGGGTCGGTAGTTGATGGTTAGACAGGGTCAGTAGTTGATGGTTAGACATGATCAGTAGTTGATGGTTAGACAGGGTCGGTAGTTGATGGTTGGACAGTGTCAGTGGTTGATGGTTAGACAGGGTCAGTAGTTGATGGTTAGACAGTGTCTGTCATCTATTGATGATGGTTAGACAGTGTCTGTTGTCTATTGTTGATGGTTAGACAGTGTCTGTCGTCTATTGATGGTTAGACAGTGTCAGTAGTTGATGGTTAAACAGTGTCTGTCATCTATTGATGGTTAGACAGTGTCTGTCGTCTATTGTTGATGGTTAGACAGTGTCTGTTGTCTATCGTTGATGGTTAGACAGTGACTGTCGTCTATTGTTGATGTTTAGACAGTGTCAGTAGTTGATAGTTAGACAGAGTCAGTAGTTGATGGTTAGACATAGTCTGTCGTTGATGGTTAGACAGGGTCAGTTGTCTATTGTTGATGGTTTGACGGTGTCAGTTGTCTATCGTTGATGGTTAGACAGTGTCAGTAGTTGATGGTTCGACAGTTTCAGTTGTCTATCATTGATGTTTAGACAGTGTCAGTGGTCTGTCGTTGATGGTTTGACAGTGTCAGTGGTTGATGGTTAGACAGGGTCAGTAGTTGATGGTTAGACAGTGTCTGTCATCTATTGATGGTTAGACAGTGTCTGTCGTCTATTGATGATGGTTAGACAGTGTCAGTAGTTGATGGTTAGACAGTGTCTATCGTTGATGGTTAGACAGTGTCTGTCGTCTATTGATGGTTAGACAGTGTCTGTCGTCTATCGTTGATGGTTAGACTGTCTGTAGTTGATGGTTAGACAGTGTCTGTTGTCTATTGTTTATGGTTAGACGGTGTCTGTCAGCTATTGTTGATGGTTAGACAGTGTCTGTTGTCTATTGTTTATGGTTAGACGGTGTCTGTCAGCTATTGTTGATGGTTAGACAGTGTCTGTCGTCTATCGTTGATGGTTAGACGGTGTCTGTCAGCTATTGTTGATGGTTAGACAGGGTCAGTAGTTGATGGTTAGACAGTGTCAGTAGTTGATGATTAAACAGTGTCTGTCATCTATTGATGGTTAGACAGTGTCTGTCGTCTATTGATGGTTAGACAGTGTCTGTCATCTATTGTTGATGGTTAGACAGGGTCAGTAGTTGATGGTTAGACAGTGTCTGTCGTCTATTGATGGTTAGACAGTGTCAGTAGTTGATGGTTAAACAGTGTCTGTCATCTATTGATGGTTAGACAGTGTCTGTCGTCTATTGATGGTTAGACAGTGCCTGTCGTCTATTGATGATGGTTAGACAGTGTCTGTCGTCTAATGATGATGGTTAGACAGTGTCTGTCGTCTATTGTTGATGGTTAGACAGTGTCTGTCGTCTATTGATGATGGTTAGACAGTGTCTGTCGTCTATTGTTGATGGTTAGACAGTGTCTGTCGTCTATTGTTGATGGTTAGACAGTGTCTGTCGTCTATTGTTGATGGTTAGACAGTGTCTGTCGTCTATTGTTGATGATTAGACAGTGTCTGTCGTCTATTGTTGATGGTTAGACAGTGTCTGTCGTCTATTGTTGATGGTTAGACAGTGTCTGTCGTCTATTGTTGATGGTTAGACAGTGTCTGTCGTCTATTGATGGTTAGACAGTGTCAGTAGTTGATGGTTAAACAGTGTCTGTCGTCTATTGTTGATGGTTAGACAGTGTCCGTCGTCTATTGAGGGTTAGACAGTGTCTGTCGTCTATTGTTGATGGTTAGACAGTGTCTGTCGTCTATCGTTGATGGTTAGACAGTGTCTGTCGTCTATTGATGGTTAGACAGTGTCTGTCGTCTATCGTTGATGGTTAGACTGTCTGTAGTTGATGGTTAGACAGTGTCTGTCGTCTATCGTTGATGGTTAGACAGTGTCTGTCGTCTATTGATGGTTAGACAGTGTCTGTCGTCTATTGATGGTTAGACAGTGTCTATCGTTGATGGTTAGACAGTGTCTGTCGTCTATTGATGGTTAGACAGTGTCTGTCGTCTATCGTTGATGGTTAGACTGTCTGTAGTTGATGGTTAGACAGTGTCTGTCAGCTATTGTTGATGGTTAGACAGTGTCTGTCGTCTATTGATGGTTAGACAGTGTCTGTCGTCTATTGATGGTTAGACAGTGTCTGTCATCTATTGTTGATGGTTAGACAGTGTCTGTCGTCTATTGTTGATGGTTAGACAGTGTCTGTCGTCTATTGATGATGGTTAGACAGTGTCTATCGTTGATGGTTAGACAGTGTCAGTAGTTGATGGTTAAACAGTGTCTGTCGTCTATTGATGGTTAGACAGTGTCTGTCGTCTATTGATGATGGTTAGACAGTGTCAGTAGTTGATGGTTAGACAGTGTCTATCGTTGATGGTTAGACAGTGTCTGTCGTGTATTGATGGTTAGACAGTGTCTGTCGTCTATCGTTGATGGTTAGACTATCTGTAGTTGATGGTTAGACAGTGTCTGTTGTCTATTGTTTATGGTTAGACGGTGTCTGTCAGCTATTGTTGATGGTTAGACAGTGTCTGTTGTCTATTGTTTATGGTTAGACGGTGTCTGTCAGCTATTGTTGATGGTTAGACAGTGTCTGTCGTCTATCGTTGATGGTTAGACTGTCTGTAGTTGATGGTTAGACAGTGTCTGTCGTCTATTGTTTATGGTTAGACGGTGTCTGTCAGCTATTGTTGATGGTTAGACAGGGTCAGTAGTTGATGGTTAGACAGTGTCACTAGTTGATGGTTAAACAGTGTCTGTCATCTATTGATGGTTAGACAGTGTCTGTCGTCTATTGATGGTTAGACAGTGTCTGTCATCTATTGTTGATGGTAGGACAGGGTCAGTAGTTGATGGTTAGACAGTGTCAGTAGTTGATGGTTAAACAGTGTCTGTCATCTATTGATGGTTAGACAGTGTCTGTCGTCTATTGATGGTTAGACAGTGCCTGTCGTCTATTGATGATGGTTAGACAGTGTCTGTCGTCTATTGTTGATGGTTAGACAGTGTCTGTCGTCTATTGTTGATGGTTAGACAGTGTCTGTCGTCTATTGTTGATGGTTAGACAGTGTCTGTCGTCTATTGATGATGGTTAGACAGTGTCTGTCGTCTATTGATGGTTAGACAGTGTCTGTCGTCTATTGATGATGGTTAGACAGTGTCTGTCGTCTAATGATGATGGTTAGACAGTGTCTGTCGTCTATTGTTGATGGTTAGACAGTGTCTGTCGTCTATTGATGATGGTTAGACGGTGTCTGTCGTCTATTGTTGATGGTTAGACAGTGTCTGTCGTCTATTGTTGATGGTTAGACAGTGTCTGTCGTCTATTGTTGATGGTTAGACAGTGTCTGTCGTCTATTGTTGATGGTTAGACAGTGTCTGTCGTCTATTGTTGATGGTTAGACAGTGTCTGTCATCTATTGTTGATGGTTAGACAGTGTCTGTCGTCTATTGTTGATGGTTAGACAGTGTCTATCGTCTATTGATGGTTAGATAGTGTCAGTAGTTGATGGTTAAACAGTGTCTGTCGTCTATTGTTGATGGTTAGACAGTGTCTGTCGTCTATTGTTGATGGTTAGACAGTGTCTGTCGTCTATTGTTGATGGTTAGACGGTGTCTGTCAGCTATTGTTGATGGTTAGACAGTGTCAGTAGTTGATGGTTAAACAGTGTCTGTCATCTATTGATGGTTAAACAGTGTCTGTCGTCTATTGATGGTTAGACAGTGTCCGTCGTCTATTGAGGGTTAGACAGTGTCTGTCGTCTATTGTTGATGGTTAGACAGTGTCCGTCGTCTATTGAGGGTTAGACAGTGTCTGTCGTCTATTGTTGATGGTTAGACGGTGTCTGTCAGCTATTGTTGATGGTTAGACAGTGTCAGTAGTTGATGGTTAAACAGTGTCTGTCATCTATTGATGGTTAGACAGTGTCTGTCATCTATTGATGATGGTTAGACAGTGTCTGTCGTCTATTGTTGATGGTTAGACAGTGTCCGTCGTCTATTGAGGGTTAGACAGTGTCTGTCGTCTATTGTTGATGGTTAGACGGTGTCTGTCAGCTATTGTTGATGGTTAGACAGTGTCAGTAGTTGATGGTTAAACAGTGTCTGTCATCTATTGATGGTTAGACAGTGTCTGTCATCTATTGATGATGGTTAGACAGTGTCTGTCGTCTATTGTTGATGGTTAGACAGTGTCTGTCGTCTATTGATGGTTAGACAGTGTCAGTAGTTGATGGTTAAACAGTGTCTGTCATCTATTGATGGTTAGACAGTGTCTGTCGTCTATTGTTGATGGTTAGACAGTGTCTGTTGTCTATCGTTGATGGTTAGACAGTGACTGTCGTCTATTGTTGATGTTTAGACAGTGTCAGTAGTTGATAGTTAGACAGAGTCAGTAGTTGATGGTTAGACAGAGTCTGTCGTTGATGGTTAGACAGGGTCAGTTGTCTATTGTTGATGGTTTGACGGTGTCAGTTGTCTATCGTTGATGGTTAGACAGTGTCAGTAGTTCATGGTTCGACAGTTTCAGTTGTCTATCATTGATGGTTAGACAGTGTCAGTCGTCTGTCGTTGATGGTTTGACAGTGTCTGTCGTCTATCGTTGATGGTTAGACAGTGTCAGTAGTTGATGGTTAAACAGTGTCTGTCATCTATTGATGGTAAGACAGTGTCTGTTGTCTATCGTTGATGGTTAGACAGTGTCTGTTGTCTATCGTTGATGGTTTGATGGTGTCAGTTGTCTACCGTTGATGGTTAGACAGTGTCAGTAGTTGATGGTTGGACAGTGTCAGTAGTTGATGGTTAGACAGGGTCAGTGGTTGATGGTTAGACAGTGTCAGTGGTTGATGGTTAGATAGGGTCAGTAGTTGATGGTTAGACAGGGTCAGTAGTTGATAGTTAGACATGGTCAGTGGTTGATGGTTAGACAGGGTCAGTAGTTGATGGTTAGACAGGGTCAGTGGTTGATGGTTAGACAGGGTCGGTAGTTGATGGTTAGACAGGGTCAGTGGTTGATGGTTAGACATGATCAGTAGTTGATGGTTAGACAGTGTCAGTGGTTGATGGTTAGACAGTGTCAGTGGTTGATGGTTAGATAGGGTCAGTAGTTGATGGTTAGACAGGGTCAGTAGTTGATAGTTAGACATGGTCAGTGGTTGATGGTTAGACAGGGTCAGTAGTTGAAGGTTAGACAGGGTCAGTGGTTGATGGTTAGACAGGGTCGGTAGTTGATGGTTAGACAGGGTCAGTAGTTGATGGTTAGACATGATCAGTAGTTGATGGTTAGACAGGGTCAGTGGTTGATGGTTAGACAGGGTCGGTAGTTGATGGTTAGACAGGGTCAGTAGTTGATGGTTAGACATGATCAGTAGTTGATGGTTAGACAGGGTCGGTAGTTGATGGTTGGACAGTGTCAGTGGTTGATGGTTAGACAGGGTCAGTAGTTGATGGTTAGACAGTGTCTGTCATCTATTGATGATGGTTAGACAGTGTCTGTTGTCTATTGTTGATGGTTAGACAGTGTCTGTCGTCTATTGATGGTTAGACAGTGTCAGTAGTTGATGGTTAAACAGTGTCTGTCATCTATTGATGGTTAGACAGTGTCTGTCGTCTATTGTTGATGGTTAGACAGTGTCTGTTGTCTATCGTTGATGGTTAGACAGTGACTGTCGTCTATTGTTGATGTTTAGACAGTGTCAGTAGTTGATAGTTAGACAGAGTCAGTAGTTGATGGTTAGACATAGTCTGTCGTTGATGGTTAGACAGGGTCAGTTGTCTATTGTTGATGGTTTGACGGTGTCAGTTGTCTATCGTTGATGGTTAGACAGTGTCAGTAGTTGATGGTTCGACAGTTTCAGTTGTCTATCATTGATGTTTAGACAGTGTCAGTGGTCTGTCGTTGATGGTTTGACAGTGTCAGTGGTTGATGGTTAGACAGGGTCAGTAGTTGATGGTTAGACAGTGTCTGTCATCTATTGATGATGGTTAGACAGTGTCTGTTGTCTATTGTTGATGGTTAGACAGTGTCTGTCGTCTATTGATGGTTAGACAGTGTCAGTAGTTGATGGTTAAACAGTGTCTGTCATCTATTGATGGTTAGACAGTGTCTGTCGTCTATTGTTGATGGTTAGACAGTGTCTGTTGTCTATCGTTGATGGTTAGACAGTGACTGTCGTCTATTGTTGATGTTTAGACAGTGTCAGTAGTTGATAGTTAGACAGAGTCAGTAGTTGATGGTTAGACAGAGTCTGTCGTTGATGGTTAGACAGGGTCAGTTGTCTATTGTTGATGGTTTGACGGTGTCAGTTGTCTATCGTTGATGGTTAGACAGTGTCAGTAGTTGATGGTTCGACAGTTTCAGTTGTCTATCATTGATGTTTAGACAGTGTCAGTGGTCTGTCGTTGATGGTTTGACAGTGTCTGTTGTCTATCGTTGATGGTTAGACAGTGTCTGTTGTCTATCGTTGATGGTTAGACAGTGTCAGTAGTTGATGGTTAAACAGTGTCTGTCATCTATTGATGGTTAGACAGTGTCTGTTGTCTATCGTTGATGGTTAGACAGTGTCTGTTGTCTATCGTTGATGGTTTGATGGTGTCAGTTGTCTACCGTTGATGGTTAGACAGTGTCAGTAGTTGATGGCTGGACAGTGTCAGTAGTTGATGGTTGGACAGTGTCAGTAGTTGATGGTTAGACAGGGTCAGTAGTTGATGGTTAGACAGGGTCAGTAGTTGACAGTGTCAGTGGTTGATGGTTAGACAGGGTCAGTAGTTGATGGTTGGACGGTGTCAGTAGTTGATGGTTAAACAGGGTCAGTAGTTGACATTGTCAGTAGTTGATGGTTAGACAGGGTCAGTGGTTTATGGTTTGACAGTGTCAGTAGTTGATGGTTAGAAAGGGTCAGTAGTTGATGGTTAGACTGTGTCAGTTGTCTATTGTTGATGGTTAGACTGTGTCAGTTGTCTATTGTTGATGGTTAGGCAGGGTCAGTTGTCTATTGTTGTTGGTTAGGCAGGGTCAGTTGTCTATTGTTGTTGGTTAGGCAGGGACAGTTGTCTATTGTTGATGGTTAGACTGTGTCAGTTGTCTATTGTTGATGGTTAGGCAGGGTCAGTTGTCTATTGTTGTTGGTTAGTTCTCTGCTGCCTGTGACTGGAACGAATTGCAAAAATCGCTGAAGTTGGAGACTTTTATCTCCCTCACCAACTTCAAACATCTGCTATCTGAGCAGCTAACCGATCGCTGCAGCTGTACATAGTCTATTGGTAAATAGCCCACCCATTTTCACCTACCTCATCCCCATACTGTTTTTATTTATTTATTTTTCTGCTCTTTTGCACACCAATATCTCTACCTGTACATAACCATCTGATCATTTATCACTCCAGTGTTAATCTGCATAATTGTAATTATTTGCCTACCTTCTCATGCCTTTTGCACACAATGTATATATAGACTCCCCTTTTTTCTACTGTGTTATTGACTTGTTAATTGTTTACTCCATGTGTAACTCTGTGTTGTCTGTTCACACTGCTATGCCTTATCTTGGCCAGGTCGCAGTTGCAAATGAGAACTTGTTCTCAACTAGCCTACCTGGTTAAATAAAGGTGTTCTCAACTAGCCTACCTGGTTAAATAAAGGTGTTCTCAACTAGCCTACCTGGTTAAATAAAGGTGAAATAAAAAAATAAAATAAAAATAAAAAAGGCAGGGTCAGTTGTCTATTGTTGATGGTTAGACAGTGTCAGTAGTTGATGGTTAGACAGGGTCGGTAGTTGATGGTTAGACTGGGTCGGTAGTTGATGGTTAGACAGGGTCGGTAGTTGATGGTTAGACAGTGTCAGTGGTTGATGGTTAGACAGTGTCGGTAGTTGATGGTTAGACAGGGTCAGTAGTTGATGGTTAGACAGGGTCAGTAGTTGATAGTTAGACATGGTCAGTGGTTGATGGTTAGACAGGGTCAGTAGTTGATGGTTAGACAGTGTCAGTGATTGATGGTTAGACAGGGTCAGTAGTTGATGGTTAGACAGGGTCAGTAGTTGATGGTTAGACAGTGTCAGTGGTTGATGGTTAGACAGGGTCAGTAGTTGATGGTTAGACAGGGTCAGTAGTTGATGGTTAGACAGTGTCAGTAGTTGATGGTTAGACAGTGTCAGTGGTTGATGGTTAGACAGGGTCAGTAGTTGATGGTTAGACAGTGTCAGTGGTTGATGGTTAGACAGGGTCGGTAGTTGATTGTTAGACAGCGTCGGTAGTTGATGGTTAGACAGGGTCAGTGGTTGATGGTTAGACAGTGTCAGTGGTTGATGGTTAGACAGGGTCGGTAGTTGATGGTTAGACAGGGTCGGTAGTTGATGGTTAGACAGTGTCAGTAGTTGATGGTTAGACAGTGTCAGTGGTTGATGGTTAGACAGGGTCAGTGGTTGATGGTTAGACAGGGTTGGTAGTTGATGGTTAGACAGGGTCAGTAGTTGATGGTTAGACAGTGTCAGTCATCACAGGTGTTTCATGCTCCTTAGATGCATTTTCTCATCAGAATCATAATTTTGATTGCAGCTGAAACAGCATTTTAGGGCTCTAATGAATTGCTAATTTCTAATTGAAAGTCAGCTAGAAGATGATGCTGACCTTGCCCATTGTTCCTGCAGGCTTACCAGCCTGTTTCTGCTTCAAAGCAGCAGAGGTTGATGACATATTGGATCCCTTTTGTCAAAGTCAGGCTGTTTAATCTGAGAGCTCACACTCTCCCCCTTCTCTCCCCAGGTGCACCTCATGCGTGAGCAGCCCCTTCCCCTGCAACTGGTGTAAATACCGCCACATCTGCACCAACAACCTGGCAGAGTGCTCCTTCCAGGAGGGACGCGTCAGCAGCGTGGAGGTAAGAGACTATACTGCCCACACAGACAATAATGAATAGCCATCTCACAGCAGACTGAACACAGGATGAGGCAGCCAGGGTGACAGGAAGTGTGTCCGTGGAGCTGCCTGCCTGGTTCTGTTATTCACAGGATCTCAGTGATGCGGTCCTTTACAGCCCATGGAGAATCCAACCTGGTCATGACCCCGTAAACCTGGGTCAGGCTGACCCCATTATCTAACACAGCTATCCCATTGTTTTGTGTGTGATTCACTACAGCTGGAACCATTTAGGATACCTAGTCAGTTGCCTAACTGAATGTATCAGAGAGGTGTGGGGGGGGCTGCCTTAATCAACATCCACATCTTCGGCACCTGGGGAACAGTGGGTTAACTGCCTTGCTCAGGGGCAGAATGACAGATTTTTACCTTGTCAGCTCGGGGATTCGATCCAGCAACCTTCCGGTTACTGGCCCAACATTCTTTCATTGTCTGCACTGTTCAGACGCCAGCTACTGCTGGGACCCATTTTCTGCACTGTTCAAAAGCCAGCTACTGCTGGGACCCATTGTCTGTAGTGTTCAGGAGCTAGCTACTGCTGGGACCCATTTTCTGCACTGTTCAGGAGCCAGCTACTGCTGGGACCCATTGTCTGCAGTTTTCAGGAGCTAGCTACTGCTGGGACCCATTGTCTGCACTGTTCAGGAGCTAGCTACTGCTGGGACCCATTGTCTGCACTGTTCAGGAGCTAGCTACTGCTGGGACCCATTGTCTGCACTGTTCAGGAGCTAGCTTCTTGGAGTGGTCTCAAAGTCCCATTCAGTCCTATACTTGGCATTCTTTGTCGTATTGAACCATAGAAATGTTGTTCTCCCATCATTTTAAAAGCAAATGTAATTTATTTTTGTTTATATGCTGGCACTTTAAGATGGGCAGCCTTGGTTAACAAGGAGCTTGTGCTATAGTGTGGTATAAGACTTCTTAAAGTGAATAGAACTGGAAACGTGTTCAATCACCATGCAAAATCATTCTGGCTATGGATACGAAGGATATCAACACATTAACAGCCCAGAGGATATACTGATTGAACTTGCTCTGCTGGGAGTTTACCTCATATTTAGATTTTTGAATTCTGCTTTTCCACTAAAATCGTTAATAACACTGACAACTAAAATATTGTGTTATTGTTGTTAGTGTTATGCTGATTAAAAATAATCATAAAAAATGAACCCGAAAGGTTATTCGAGGAACCATTAAAGGGGGTTCTTTTGAAGAGCCCTTTTAATGGGGTTCTTCAAAGAACTTTTAGAGGTTCCCCCACAGTTTCAATTTGAAGAACCCCTAAAGGACACTCCAGGAATCTAGAGTGTACTATGTGATTTTTTTTCTTTCCATGGTATCTCACAATATTTGGTCCAGTGTGTTATTTGATGTTTTATATAAAAACTCTCTGTCTGTCTCTGCTCATTCCCCAATGCCTCTGAGAGTGCTAGACCATCCAACTTGGCCAAATGATGGTTTAGTGACAGAGAGTGACACCAGAGTAATTGGGCTTACAAAAGCCTGCATCTCATAATGGCTTTGCATCAATCCTACCCTTCTCAGTACACATTGATTACACACTTGACTGGGCCACAGACCAGCTGAGAAGCCCAGGCTCAGACTTTACTGCAGTGGGGGTTTTTCAGCAAGTGATGTTCAGAACCAGGCTCAGGAGTGGCTGGGGCTAGGGGGGAGAAGGGCTGTTCAGAACCAGGCTCAGGAGTGACTGGGGCTAGGGGAGAGAAGGGCTGTTCAGAACCAGGCTCAGGAGTGACTGGGGCTAGGGGAGAGAAAGGCTGTTCAGAACCAGGCTCAGGAGTGGCTGGGGCTAGGGGGGAGAAGGGCTGTTCAGAACCAGGCTCAGGAGTGGCTGGGGCTAGGGGAGAGAAGGGATGTTCAGAACCAGGCTCAGGAGTGACTGGGGCTAGGGGAGAGAAGGGCTGTTCAGAACCAGGCTCAGGAGTGACTGGGGGTAGGGGAGAGAAGGGCTGTTCAGAACCAGGCTCAGGAGTGACTGGGGGTAGGGGGGAGAAGGGCTGTTCAGAACCAGGCTCAGGAGTGACTGGGGCTAGGGGAGAGAAGGGCTGTTCAGAACCAGGCTCAGGAGTGACTGGGGCTAGGGGAGAGAAAGGCTGTTCAGAACCAGACTCAGGAGTGACTGGGGCTAGGGGAGAGAAGGGATATTAAGAGAAAAGACAGGGGGGTGGAAACACTCACCCTTCGGCTTTTGGCACATTAGAATTTTACGCTTAACTGAACATCAAAGAGATGCCTTATCTGGCCTTATCAGAGAGAGGCAGCCGGCAGCAGGGTGGGCAGGGCCTACCCGTCACAGCCTCCCCCAGCCTGCACCAGCCTCCCCAAGCCTCCCCCAGCCTGCTCCAGCCTGACCCAGCCTGCCCCAGCCTGCCCCAGCCTCCCCAAGCCTCCCCCAGCCTCCCCCAGCCTGCCCCAGCCTGCACCAGCCTCGCCAGACTCCTTGCCCCAAAGTGCCACAATTGACAATCTCCTTATTTCACCACAAAAAAAAGGAATTACTCAGCAAAAAAGAGTGACTCATGCACTGTTGATACTGGAGGGGGAATATTTTGGAGAAGCAGGCCAGGACACTCTCCTCTTCCTCTGCTCCCACAAAGAAAGAAAGAAAGAAAGAAAGGTTGATTCACAAAGGAGCACACATATCATGGGAAGATTTTAGAAGTAGGCTTGGACTGGTATGCTGCGATTCAACAAGTTCACTGTCATTTGCTGTTAAGCCAGGGGGAAGAAACCATTTTCATGTGGGCCAGCTGGCTGCCAGAGCTGTTCTTCTCATTCTATTATTCAACTGATAGTGTTTCTGTCCAGTGATCAATGTGTTGATTGTCCAGGTTTGAAGTGTCTCTATCTCTGTGTCTGTGTGTGTATGCGTGTCTGTCTGTGTGTGTATGCGTGTCTGTCTGTGTGTGTATGCGTGTCTGTCTGTGTGTGTATGTGTGTCTGTCTGTGTGTGTGCATATGCGTGTCTGTCTGTGTGTGCATATGCGTGTCTGTCTGTGTGCGTATGCGTGTCTGTGTGTGTGTATGCGTGTCTGTCTGTGTGTGTGCATATGCGTGTCTGTCTGTGTGTGTGCATATGCGTGTCTGTCTGTGTGTGTGCATATGAGTGTCTGTCTGTGTGCGTATGCGTGTCTGTCTGTGTGTGTATGCGTGTCTGTCTGTGTGTGTATGCATGTCTGTCTGTGTGTGTATGCGTGTCTTTCTGTGTGCGTATGCGTGTCTGTCTGTGTGCGTATGCGTGTCTGTCTGTGTGCGTATGCGTGTCTGTCTATGTGTGTATGCGTGTCTTTCTGTGTGCGTATGCGTGTCTGTCTGTGTGCGTATGCGTGTCTGTCTGTGTGCATATGCGTGTCTGTCTGTGTTCTTTTGCGTGTCTGTCTGTGTGCGTATGCGTGTCTGTCTGTGTGCGTATGCGTGTCTGTCTGTGTGTGTGCATATGCGTGTCTGTCTGTGTGTGTATGCGTGTCTGTCTGTGTGCATATGCGTGTCTGTCTGTGTGTGTATGCGTGTCTGTCTGTGTGCATATGCGTGTGTGTGTGTGTGTGTGTGTGTGCGCGTGTGTGTGTGTGATTGTGTTCAGTGGAGCGTGTCTCATCTGCAGCCCTGTCCTCCAGTGTGCTACCATGGCTGGGTTGGCCCTGGGTTGGCCCTGGGTTGGAGAGGTGCTTCAGAGAAACAGCGGGGGCACTCCAAACAGACAGAGAGCCACGGGTGTGGGCTGTAGGGAGGAGATGTGTTGCTCCCCTAAGGCACTGGACACGCCAGCCAGCCAGATCCTACTGTATAATCCACAGCACAGTGGCCTTCTTCAGCCCGGGAGTGTGCAGAGAGAGATAGGACTGGATCAGAGCAATAGCTGAGCTCCGTCCAAACTCACCATCCTCCACAAGGCTGCATGGCTCACAGGAAACGAGGAAATGAAAAATGAAAAACAAACACCTTTCCAACTAATCTATTGAAGAAAATTGTTATGATGTATATATAGACCTGTTTAGAATGTTCAAGCCCTGAGTAATGTGTTGTCATTTAGATAAACTGGCATCATTAGTCAGTGTATTCAGTGATGTTATGATGACTACTACTGACATTGGATAGATGGTCCCTCATTACTGGTCCTTCACCAGGTTCATTAGGGTAGGAAAGATCATCTCTGTGGGGACCAACACCAGTTAACTGTTTGGTTTCTGAGAGCGGAATGTTTTAAATCTGTGAAAACTGATATGGGTTTAAATAGATCTAACGTAGATGTGTGCTGCAGAACATTTGGTAGTCCACATCATGCATACAGAGTTTTTAAATAGGCTTGAGAGAAAGGTTGGTTTTTTTCTGCATGAATTGGTTTGTTAAACCGAGAGATAGCAGCGTTGTTCACGACCAAGGATGCTCTTTTATTCTCAGCCTCGGCTCCTCAATTGAGAGGATCAAAGTAGGAATCGATTTTCCGTATGAGGAGAAACTTCTAGCCCCGCCAGCCAGCCAGCCAGCCAGCCACAGAGACCAACAGACAGACAGGTACATAGATACTGTGCTGCCTGCTCCGTCTTACATTGTCCCCCACATTAGGAGTCTCAGTTAATAACGCCATGCAGATATTTAGCCTTAAATGGAGCTTCCCACCAGCTCAGGGGCAATGTCTCACTGAGACTCCTAATACTTAGTGAGATCTCACGGGGCAATGTCTCACTGAGACTCCTAATACTTAGTGAGAGCTCACGGGGCAATGTCTCACTGAGGCTCCTAATACTTAGTGAGAGCCCAGGGGGCAATGTCTCACTAAGACTCCTAATACTTAGTGAGAGCTCACGGGGCAATGTCTCACTGAGGCTCCTAATACTTAGTGAGATCCCAGGGGGCAATGTCTCACTAAGACTCCTAATACTTAGTGAGAGCTCAGGGGGGAACGTCTCACTGAGACTCCTAATACTTAG
Organism: Oncorhynchus mykiss; assembly: GCF_013265735.2. NCBI lineage: Eukaryota > Metazoa > Chordata > Actinopteri > Salmoniformes > Salmonidae > Oncorhynchus > Oncorhynchus mykiss. The sequence goes on along the minus strand of NC_048580.1, from coordinate 66,887,741 downwards.
TGAGAGCTCAGGGGGAATGTCTCACTGAGACTCCTAATACTTAGTGAGAGCTCTGGGAGGGATGTCTCACTGAGACTCCTAATACTTAGTGAGATCTCAGGGGGCAATGTCTCTCTGAGACTCCTAATACTTAGTGAGAGCTCAGGGGGAATGTCTCACTGAGACTCCTAATACTTAGTGAGAGCTCTGGGAGGGATGTCTCACTGAGACTCCTAATACTTAGTGAGATCTCAGGGGGCAATGTCTCTCTGAGACTCCTAATACTTAGTGAGAGCTCAGGGGGAATGTCTCACTGAGACTCCTAATACTTAGTGAGAGCTCAGGGGGAATGTCTCACTGAGACTCCTAATACTTAGTGAGAGCTCAGGGGGCAATGTCTCACTGAGACTCCTAATACTTAGTGAGAGCTCAGGGGGGAATGTCTCACTGAGACTCCTAATACTTAGTGAGAGCTCAGGGGGAATGTCTCACTGAGACTCCTAATACTTAGTGAGATCTCAGGGGGCAATGTCTCACTGAGACTCCTAATACTTAGTGAGAGCTCAGCGGGCAATGTCTCACTGAGACTCCTAATACTTAGTGAGAGCTCTGGGAGGGATGTCTCACTGAGACTCCTAATACTTAGTGAGAGCTCAGGGAGGGATGTGTCACTGAAACTCCTAATACTTAGTGAGAGCTCAAAGACACGTTGTTATATTGGCCTTTCCCAGAGGACCCCTGAGATCAAAGAATGTGCTGCTGGGCTCTCCTAAACAACTGTTCCCCTCTGTGCTGTGTCTCAGTGGGACGGCCCTTTATTAACGAGCGAAGGCCCAGTAATTAATTGTGGGATGAGTGACAGAGGAGCCATTATCCCGGCAGGAAGCAAGGAAGTGGTCCTGGCACTCAGTGGTGTGTAGCGGCCACAGAGGATCAGGAATTGACACTGTGTGCAGATTTCACCAGCAGCACATTACTGAGCCCCCTGCACAGAAACCAGTGGCCCATTACTCACTGTGTAACCAGGGGCCACTGTACTGCCACGCCTTGCCCAGGGAAGAGCCGCACAGGGTCAAGACCCCCTTCCCAGTCTTCTCTTCTCATACAGGAGTGACGATAAGCTATCTTGTTTTTTACATTACAAAACACTTTACAAGTAAAACATCGAGATCAGATTGGTTCCCTGCATGCTTTGTTATTGAAAGCAGCCAGTATGTGAGAACGTTCTAATATCTCAGTCTACCGGTGTTTGTTGCATCAACTGGCTTGATTCCACCTCTGTCATCAAGGGATATTTCCATGTCAGCTATGATATCATAACAGTTTTTTTTATAAAGGTGTTTGCTTTTCTATTAGTTAGACTTTTTTATATATATATCTACAATGAACAAAAATATAAATACAACATACAACAATTTCAAAGATTTTTGTGAGTTAAAGTTCATATAAGGAAATCTGTCAATTGAAGAAAAATAACATTTATTCACATCCCCCACGCTGATCCTCAACACTGGGGCCCCTCAGGGGTGTGTGCTTAGTCCCCTCCTCTACTCCCTGTTCACCCACAACTGCGTGGCCAAACATGACGCCAACGTTGTTTGCTGATGACAACAGTGGTAGGCCTGATCACTGACAACGATGAGACAGCCTATATGGAGGAGGTCAGAGACCTGGCAGTGTGGTGCTAAGACAACAACCCCTCCCTCAATGTGGGCAAGACAAAGGAGCTGTTCGTGGACTATTGGAAAAGGAGGGCCGAACAGGCCCCCATTAACTTTGACAGGGCTGTAGTGGAGCGTGTCAAGAGTTTCAAGTTTATTGGTGTCCACATCACCAATTAACTATCTTGATCCAAACACACAAAGACAGTGGTGAAGAGTGCATGACAACACATTTCCTCCTCAGGAGACTGAAAAGATGTGGCATGGGTCCCCAGATCCTCAAAAAGTTCTACAGGGGGATCACGAGACCCTTGAACGAGATGGCCGCATGAACTAAGAGCTCCGCACAAGTCGTTTCCAATTCCTGATCTTACCACCACTCCAAGTTCAAACTCATTTAGCTTTAGTAAAAAAAAGTCATGGCGGCTACAAAAGGCGACACTACAGGTGACATTTTTACCCGGACTCGAGCATTAGAGACGGAAATAGCCTCCAAGAAGAAGCTGTCTTCAGAAAAAACTAGCGCCATTAGCCAGGAGCAAGAGGACCCACTCCCCCCCGAGGCCCAACGAATGCCAACCTCGCACTCTGTCGAATAGATCCTTTCTGAGTTGAGATTCTCAGCTCAGTGCGATAGGGGGCAAGGTGACAATCCTGGAAAAAGCTTTGCCTGACATCAACAACAAGATGTCCAGGCGCCCTGCGTTTATGGTAGAGGCAGAGGGGCGAATCCTATCCATGGAAAACTTATTGACAGATGCCATGGAAACAATAGCATATGCTAAAAAGAAAATAGAGCATCTGCAAGAGAAAACAGAGGACCTGGAAAACAGGGGGCGAAGGAATAATTGTGTTCTATTAAATCTGGGCGAAAAAGAAGAGGGAAACATGCCACTGATCCGCTACCTGCAAGACAAACTTCCCTTCAAAACTCCCGAAGAGGCAAAACGTTTTTTGAAAGACAATCCTGGTCAATGAGAAACGGACCAATGAATAAATGCGATTAATGCTATTACTAAAGGAGTGTGGTCTGGACGGGGGCTACGCTGTCATTTACTCAATGCGGAGAGGAGATGAGGCATTTCTTTGGTGGGGAGGGGGAGACGTTGTGCGTTGCTAACTGTTTTTTTTTTTTCGGAACACAGAATTGAGACTGAGCTGGGGGGTAATAGATCCAACGGGATGTGTCGAGTTGTTTGGGAACTCGGCTGGGGTGTTCAGAGATTGTTATTTTATGTACACCATTTATTTTCCTTTTATGTGAACGCAGCTGTAACTACTATCCACTTTTACCCAGCGATGACTTGCACTAAAGTTCGATTACTGTTCGATGACGATGACCAGTACCTTAAATCTACTGACATGGGACTGCCATGGTCTAGGGCATGCAATAAAACGGAAAAAGATACTATGTGCTCTAAAAAAGGAAAAAGCAGACATGGCGCTATTACAAGAGACACACCTCTGTGATGCTGAACATGCCAAACTCCGCAGAGCTTGGGTGTGACAGGTGTATTTCTCATCTTTCAAATCAAACAGTAGATGTACAGCCATACTTATCCATAAGAATGTTCCATTCATAATTGACAAAAACATATCTGATCCGGAGGGGAGATTTATTTTGATAACTGGGTCACTGTATGGTCAACCAATTACTATCTTAAAAATATACGCCCCTAACACAGATACTCCTGTTTTCATGTCAAAAATGATAACCCTGTTCAATGAGCATTCTGTTTCCTTTGGCGTGGTGGCTGGAGATTTTAATTGTACCCTTAACCCAACGCTAGACAAATCATCTCAAATCCACACCACAAATCTTAGATCTGCAAAGATGTTGAACTCTCTTACTAAAGAGATGGGACTGATAGATATCTGGAGAGAGACTAATAGTTCATCTATAGACTATACATACTACTCTAATGTCCATAACACCTACTCCCGTATAGATTACATTTTATCCCAAAGAGTTTCATAAATTCAGCCACATGTACAATCGGACCCATAGCACTTTCAGATCACGCCTTTGTCCACCTCCGCTTTGACCTCTGCAAAAACATCCCGAGGTCAAAGAGCTGGAAATTCAACACCTCCAAGTTATCAAACGAAGCGTTCCATACATTGGTAACTACATGGATAGACAACTACACACAAGACAGCAAAGATTCTCCTGTTTCTACGGCCACAATATGGGACGCTGCTAAAGCCACACTAAGAGGTCATCTAATCGCATATGCTTCCTCTAAGAAAAAAGCAATGGAAGCACACAGGCTAGATCTTGAGAGGGAGCTGGAACGCTGTGAAAAAATACATAAACAATCCCCAGATAGCACCTCCTGGAGTCATCTTAAAGCAGCCAAAGCCAAACTGAATTTGGACTACACTCGGGAGATTAAAAAAAAGTTTTCTTTACTAAACAGAAATACCATGAGTGTAGCAATAGGCCCAGTAGATTGCTTGCTTACCAATTAAAAAAGGAGCAGTCAGAGTGTACAATCATGGCTATCCGAACAGCAGAGGACGATGTCACATATGACCCAAAAAAGATCAATTTAACTTTTCATGATTTTTACTGCAAACTATATACCTCTGAGAGAAAACACACAGAGGCAGAACTCCACTCTTTCCTAGAGGGAATCTCGCTACCTAAACTATCAGAGACCGACCAAGAAGATCTCAACTCCCCCTTCACTCCTGAGGAGATCCTGGAGACAATTACCTCCATGCCACCTAATAAGTCCCCAGGCCCAGATGGATTCCCCAGAGAGTTCTACAAAGCTTTTTGGCCCCAGCTCAGCCCTATCTTCATGCCAATGCTGGAGGATTTTTGCAAAAACTGAGTTCTCCCAGACTCTATGCACACAGCTCGCATTACAGTGTTGCTCAAAAAGGACAAGGACCCCCTATCCTGCTCGTCCTTCCGGCCCATAAGCTTGTTGGATTTCGACTATAAAATAATTACCAAATTGCTCGCCAAAAGACTAAACACTCTTCTTCCCAAAACAATAAACGCGGACCAAACTGGATTAATTAGCGACAGATACTCTTCTGATAACATTCGCCGTCTTTTTGATATTATTGATCAAGTAAACGCACCGAAAACCCCTGTCCTGCTGGCTTCACTGGATGCTGAGAAGGCGTTTGACAGGATGGAGTGGAGCTTTCTGTTTTCAGTCTTAGAAAAGTTCAATATGGGCCCAAATTTTATTAAATGGATCAAATCACTATACTCTCATCCAAATGCCATGGTGACTACTAATGGACTGAACTCTGACAGATTCCCTCTGGAACGGGGCACAAGACAAGGGTGCTCGCTGTCCCCCCTGCTCTACTTGTTGGGGGCGGAGCCTCTGGCAGAGCTGATAGGGAGAAATCCAAGTATTAGGGGTGTTTCTGCAGGCGGCCTGCAGCACAAGAGTTTGCTTTACGCGGATGATGTCTTGCTCTACATATCCAACCCTGAGAAATCCCTCCCTCCCATTTTAAACTCAATTGCTCAGTATGGCAAGTTTTCAGGTTATACGATCAATTTTAACAAATCCACTGTCTGCCCTCTCAATATTACACTCACCAGCTCTATGAAGACACTATGTCCTTTCCAATGGAAAACACAGGGGTTTCAATACCTCGGGATCTTCATAACACCAGATCTGGATAGCCTTTTCAAGGAAAATTATCTTCCACTCCTGGATCGAATCTAGAACGATCTCCAAACCTGGATCTCCCTCCCAATTAGCTTAGTAGGAAGAATTAATGTCATCCGTATGAACATCCTCCCTAGACTGAACTATTTATTTCAGATGCTCCCATGCCATCTCCCAGTTTCCCTTTTCAAGACAACTAACATCACCAAATTTATATGGGGCAATAAAAAACCTAGGATCAAGTTCTCCACTCTATCGAAACCTGAATCTAAGGGTGGTCTTGCCCTTCCTTCCCTTCAATTGTACTACTGGTCTGCCCAAATCTGCAACATGCTAACATTGATCACAAACAGACGAGAGTCAACGTGGATTCAGATAGAAGCCCAATCCTGTGGTTCATTGCCCTTAAGCTCAATTATATTCATTAATAACTTTAGTGAAGTGGGCAACATAGCCAAAACCTTTGTGATTTACAGCACCCTACTAGCGTGGAGGGACTGTAAGAAATACCTGGGCATTTCCTCCCAAATATGTTCTCACTCGCCTATAGTAGGCAACACAGACTTGCCAAAAGCACTGAGGGATGCCAACTTTAATCTCTGACATACTCTAGGAATCAGGACCTTTTCAGACCTATTTCATCAGAAAACCACTACACTGAAATCCTTTCAAGAGCTCTGCAGTGAATTCAATGTGCCAATATCCCATTTTTTAATTTTTTAAATATCTTCAAATTAGACATGTCATTTCCTCATTTACTTCCAAGAGGAGGTTTAGAACTCAGTTGAATGAAGTTGAAACCCTTCTTGTCACAGCACAATCCATTAAAGGCAAAATATCTTATATCTATAGACTCCTTTCTGAGAAAGGAGGCTCCTCCTTTACTCCTCTGAAAATAAACTGGGAAAAGGACCTTGGTCTGACTATCAGTGATGAGCTATGGGCGGAGGTTTGCTACAGGGTATACTGCACCTCTACTAATGTAAAAATGAAATAATCTAATTACACATTTTTGTACAAATGTTATTACACTCCTTTGAGACTCCATAGAATGAAAACAGATACAGTATATCAGCCGGTGTCAGAGGAAGGCCCAAAAAATGGTCAAAGGCTCCAGCCATCCAAGTTATAGACTGTTCTCTCTACTACCGCACAGCAAGCAGACCGGAGCACCAAGTCTAGGTCTAAAAGGCTCCTTATAACAGCTTCTACTCCCAAAGCCATAAGACAGCTGAACAGTTCATCAAAAAGCAAACCCGTATTATTTACATCGACACCACCCCCCCCCCCCCCCCACTTTGTTTGTACACTGCTGCTACTCTCTGTTTATTATCTGCATAGTCACTTTACATGTACAAATTACCGCAACTAACCTGTACCCCCGCAGAAGAACTTGGATATTTTCAGCTTCCAGGAATTATGTACAGATCCTTGCGACATTGGGCCATGCATCATCATGCTGAAACATGAGGTGATGGCGGCGGATGAATGGCACGACAATGGGCCTCAGGATCTCGTCACGGTATCTCTTTGCATTCAAATTGCCATTAATAAAATGCAAAAAAGTGTCAGTTGTCCGTAGCTTATGCCTGCCCACACCAAACCCCACCGCCACCATGGGGCACTCTGTTCACAACGTTCAGCAAACCGCTCGCCCACACAACACCATACACACTCTCTGCCATCTGACCGGTACAGTTGAAACCGGGATTCATCCGTGAAGAGCAGAATTCTCCAGCGTGCCAGTGGCCATCGACGGAGAGCATTTGCCCACTGAAGTCGGTTACGACGCTGAACTGCATTCAGGTCAAGACCCTGGTGAGGACCATGAGTACGCAGATGAGCTTCCCTGAGACAGTTTATGACAGTTTCTACCAGAAATTCTTTGGTTGTGCAAACCCACAGTTTCATCAGCTGTCCAGGTGGCTGGTCTCAGACGATTCCACAGGTGAAGAAGCCAGATGTGGATGTCCTGGCTGGCGTGGTGACACATGGTCTGCGATTGTGAGGCCGGTTGGATTTACTGCCAAATTGTCTAAAACAATGTTGGAGGCAGCTTATGGTAGAGAAATTAACATAAAATTATCTGGCAACAACTGTGATGTCCATTCCTGCAGTCAGCATGGCAATTGCACGCTCCCTCAAAACTTGAGACATCTGTGGCATTGTGTTGTGTGACAAAACTGCACATTTTAGAATGACCTTTTGTTGTCCCCAGCACAAGGTGCACCTGTGTAATGATCATGCTGTTTAATCAGCTTTGTGATATGCCACACCTTTCAGGTTGATGGGTTATCTTGGCATGGAGAAATGCTCAGTAACAGGGATGTATAAACCAATTTGTGCACAAAATTTGAGAGAAATTATGTTTTTGTTAATACGGAACATTTCTGGGATGCTTTATTTCAGCTCATGAAACAATTGGATCACAATTTTGCATGTTGTGTTTATATGATATTTTTGTTCAGTATACATTGTAGAAGACACTGGAGTCCAGAATAGCAAACTCACAGTGTTTAATCCATATATTTCCCAGGGTGAGTTTAGAAGCTGCTAGTTGGAGTTTGATTAGGTAGAATAAGGAGTCTGCTGTGTAGCTAGCATTTAATTGGAGCAGCTCTCAGATGATTTGGAGGGTTGTGGGTTTTTTTTACCATGCGTAGGGGGCCCATTTCAAGGATTACAGTGACGGAGACTGTAAATGAGATTAAGAGACTAGAAATGGAATAGGGAAAGAACAGTGACTAAGCAATGGTGGAGAAATGTATATGAAAACAGATCCTTTTCTCTGCTTACTCTGCTCTCAGAGAGTGAGAGAGCGAAAGACAATAAGAGAGAGGGAGAGAGAGAGGGAGAGGGAGAGAGAGCGAAAGAGAATAAGAGAGAGGGAGAGAGAGCGAAAGACAATAAGAGAGAGGGAGAGAGAGCGAAAGACAATAAGAGAGAGGGAGAGAGAGACAGAGAGAGAGGGAGAGGGAGAGGGAGAGAGAGTGAAAGAGAATAAGAGAGAGGGAGAGAGAGCGAAATACAATAAGAGAGAGGGAGAGAGAGAGGGAGAGAGAGAGCGAAAGAGAATAAGAGAGAGGGAGAGGGAGCGAAAGACAATAAGAGAGAGGGAGAGGGAGAGAGAGAGCGAAAGAGAATAAGAGAGAGGGAGAGGGAGCGAAAGACAATAAGAGAGAGGGAGAGAGAGAGCGAAAGAGAATAAGAGAGAGGGAGAGGGAGAGAGAGGGAGAGAAAGAGAATAAGAGAGAGCGAAAGAGAATAAGAGAGAGTGAGAGAGAGGGAGAGAAAGAGAATAAGAGAGAGTGAGAGAGAGGGAGAGAGAGAGCGAAAGAGAATAAGAGAGAGGGAGAGAGAGGGAGAGAAAGAGAATAAGAGAGAGCGAAAGAGAATAAGAGAGTGAGAGAGAGGGAGAGAAAGAGAATAAGAGAGAGTGAGAGAGAGGGAGAGAGAATAAGAGCGAGGGAGAGAGAGAGAGAGAGCAAAAGAGAATAAGAGAGAGGGAGAGAGAGAGATAGCGCAAAAGAGAATAAGAGAGAGGGAGAGAGAGCGAAAGAGAATAAGAGAGAGGGAGAGAGAGAGAGAGAGGGAAACAGAGAGTGAAAAAGAGGGGGAGAGAGAGAAAAAGAGAGAGGGAGAGAGAGAAAAAGAGAAAAAGAGGGGGAGAGAAAGAGAGGGAGAGAGAGACAGAGAGAGAGAAAAAGAGGGGGAGAGAAAGAGAGGGAGACAGAGAGAGAGAGGGAGAGAGAGAGAGAGGGAGACAGAGAGAGAGAGAGGGAGACAGAGAGAGAGAAAAAGAGGGGGAGAGAAAGAGAGGGAGACAGAGAGAGAGAGAGGGAGACAGAGAGAGAGAGGGAGAGAGAGAGAGAGAGGGAGACAGAGAGAGAGAGAGGGAGACAGAGAGAGAGAAAAAGAGGGGGAGAGAAAGAGAGGGAGACAGAGAGAGAGAGAGAGGGAGACAGAGAGAGAAAAATGATTCCGCCTCCCGTCTCTGGCTTTTAATGTTTCAACAGAGAAAAGTGCTTAGCTGTGTGATAACTGGGATATGCACAATAAGGTTAATGGAAACACTGTCAACAGGCTGTAAACTGCCTGAGCCGCCTTAATGGGGTGCTAATCAGCATCAGGGAACGGCCCTTCAGGGGGGAATATACAGCTGCCTCAGAGACTATACTGTTACAGATCTGTCGGCCTGCCACCGAGGAGGGACTGCTCCTTCATTGCATGGCTTACTACATTAGTGTCCCATGTACTGCGTGGCGTGCATCATAGCATAGCCAGCATTACAAGTAGAGCACACATCGGATGCATTCGTGTTTTCTTTCTTTCTTTAAATCTTTATCTTTAACTCTGCATTGTTGGATAAGGACCTGTAAGTCAACATTTCACTGTTGGTCTGGTGTTGTTTACTAGGCATGTGACAAATAACATTTGATTTGATTTGTGAATCAGTCTATTTGAAATGTATTCTCCTTGTCTTTGTGGAAAGAGTCCCAATTCATCATGACAAACCTCACTTACCTGCCCCGGGCTTTTTATAATGTCACACTAACGTTTCTGATAAACAAACCACTTATCTTGTTTCACCCCTAGTATTCAGTCGATTAAAGCTTGTTAATTAAATTTAGCAGACGAGAATGAATGGTGGTGGCATCTTGGGGTTATGCGTGTGTTATACGCTTACAGAGGAAGTCATTCATGTTCAAACTCCACGGAGAGAAACCACGAGAAATGCCTCTGTCCAGAACACTGTGTGTAACGACTTAGAGAATACTTACATTTATTTTGAATGACCAAAGTAATGATTCATTTTGAATTACACACACACGTTCTTGCTTTTCTGATAAAACTAGTTTTTGTAGTAGTAGTTTTGGGTTTTATAATGTGTCCATTTAAATAATTGAAAACGGTGAAAAACCCATTAAGTTTCATGAGTCCTCACCTAAAATATGTTACTGCTCTTGCTGCACTACTCTGTTAAATGAATCATGATGTTTCTGATGTGCCAGCCACTCAAAGCCTCTCTGTGATGCTCTTCAAGGCCCATGCTGCTTTTACTCTGATGTAGGTAGCAATGAAATCCACTCAGGCCCTGAGTAACCAGATCCACGGTACTTATATGTCAGCCATTGAATAGAGCTCTCTACAGATAGATAGTAGCTCTTAGCCCATCAGAGATGTGCTACTGTACAGCATCACCTGGTTACCAGAATGTTGCTAGTCTGTCCTCGTTTTTCCCCTTTTTCCAAAATGTACAAATTTGGTCAAATGTATTTGGCTGTTACCAGGGAAGGTTTTGCTATTCAGAAGTGTTTGCAGTCATATAGCCTTTGATGTATGCACACTGAACATGATTTAGATTTTTCTGGCACACCAGGTGTTGATGCTAGGTCCCTGGTGACTCGGTGTGGCATATGTGGATCTATTTGGTGTTTTGAATGTCAACCTGGCTATTGACAGAGCAGCGTTGAGAAGCAATCTGAGACATTCATAATCTCCGAAAGGCTAACCATCTCCATTCTGGAGCCTTCTGTTCTCACTGTGGAGCAAGAGGCTATGCTAGAGGTTATGCTGATAAATCGGATTCATTTGAAGTCAGAACACCACCCCCACCACCTCCCTGCAGGAAGTAAATCTTTCTCTTCATCCACAGAGTATGAAAATGAGATTTATTGATGCACCATATATATAAACCTTTACAAATCACTTGCCAGACACAAGATTTATGGCTGTGTGGGCTGTGGAGTTGCATCATTTTCACCGAGGCGTTGGCTGGCGCTCTGTGTGTCTGTCCTGCAGACTAGAGAGGCTTCTCCTCACCCTCCTCGCCACCACCACCCGCCCACCTCGCCACCAACGCCCGCCAACCTCGCCGCCAACGCCCGCCCAGACAAGGCCTCTGATTTATCACATCCACCCTGGCAGACTTTTACAGCCTCCTTGATTATTGTTCAGTGCTAAATGGATAACAGATTATTCTAAATATCCTTTAATACAGAGGGTGTCATTAAGCTGCTGTGGTATCTCTCGGGTGGGGATGCGCTCATCGTAATTTTTCTCGGATTGTAATCACTGCATCAATACTGACTTTCCTGTGACTTCCGAGATCGTTTATGCATTGTTTCCTGCAATGTCAATATGAATTCCTGTGATAAATGCCTGGACCCTCTCTGGGCTCTCGATCTGTGCTCACCTCACTAGCACAGGCAGACATGCAGGATTAAGGAAGATATTAATTTCCCGCTTCATCAGTGTGATTTTCAGAGAAACTTGTGGCTCATCAAATCAGAGATGTATCCAACAGCTGTGTAATAGGGATTTGAACCTATTTTTTGCTTTGGTTTCAAGCCATTCCCACGTTTAATGGCCTCTGTGCGTCTGTACAGGAGTCCTTCTGCCCTGTTGTGGAAGTAGTGCCGCTAATGGACATTACTCACTGCTGCTCACCGCTCAATAAACTGGAATCAATACGTCTTCCTTAGCTATGTAGACCAAGTTTTAATTAACAATTATGTTTATTAATCACTTTTATTGTAATGAGTTTGGCTTTGCAAAGAAAATGAGCAGAGTGTTAATTTGTAACTTTATTTGTGATTTTCAGGGCTGTCCCCAGATCCTGCCCACCAGTGACATTCTGGTACCTGCAGGGATCATTCGTCCAATCACGCTGCGAGCCCGGAACCTCCCTCAACCCCAGTCTGGACAGAAGAACTATGAGTGTGTGTTTAACATCCAGGGCAAGATGCAACGCATCCCAGCTGTACGCTTCAACAGCTCCTGTATCCAATGCCAGAACACCTCAGTGAGTGCCTGGCCTATTAACATGACTGCACTCAATGTGTTTATACAGTATTTACTGTAAAATATCTTGTGTATTTTTGTTGGGTTTGGGATCTTGGTGCAAGGTAAAAGCTCAATAAGTACTTTTGTACTATTATGCTGAAGTAGTTTTCTACAGGTCCTATACTAATACTGGTATAGAGACAGAGAATGCCTCTCTCCTCTTGCTCTGCCCCTCTCTCCCTCCCTCCCTCCCCCCTCCCTCACCCTCCCTTCTCCCTCTCCCTACCCCCTTCCTCTCTTGCTCTCTCTCATGGAAATAATATGCAGAAGAAATCAAGGTGACTTTTCATTGAGTCACTGATCAGAAAAAAAAGACTTTATCCGCAAAATCAGCAAAGACATCAATTCAGAGCATTAAACTTGTTTTCTCAATCCCAGTGAAACATGTGGCATGTCAAAGAGCTGACATTGAGTCTCCTCTCTCCCCATATCTCTCTCTCTCTCACACACACTCTGTAACACCCTCTTTCTATCTCCCTCTGTCTCTTCCTCCCTCTCTCTCCTATTCCCTCTCTTTCTCCCTCTCTTTCTCTCTCCCTCTCTTCCTCCCTCTCTCTCCTATTCCCTCTCTCTTTTTCTCCCTCTTTCTCTCTCCTTCTCTCTTCCTCCCTCTCTCTCCTAATCCCTCTCTCTCTTTCTCTCTCCCTCTGTCTCTTCCTCTCTCTCTCTCCTATTCCCTCTCTCTTTTTCTCCCTCTCTTTCTCTCTCCCTCTGTCTCATAGTGATGTCACAGACGGCTGCCCTCTGTGACCCATCTGGTTGACACTGTAACCCCAGGGAATCTTGTAAAACAATTAGCCAGTCACAGGATGTGACTCTTCATTTGGTTGGACAATGTAACACCACGGAAAGGGAATGTGGTGTGGGTGGATGGGCCGGAGTGTTCCTGGGGTAGGAGGGTAGGAAAATGACCAGGCTTCTGCCACGGAGTGTGTCCCCTCTAACCCCCCTAACCCCTGCAGATCAAAGCTCAGGCTGTGGGCCACCTTCCTTCGACAGGACAATTGATGTCCCGTGGCAACTTAATAATGAGGATCACGTCTCCGGCACACACACCTCAATGGGTCAGGTTAGGATTGATTGTTGTACTTTCCCTGGCCGACACATGCTGCCTGGTGCGTTACACAGTGAAGGCCTTCGGAAGGACCCTGCCACGGAGAGCAACTGTCGTCCTTCTATCCACTATCACTCATTTCCTTCGTGCCATTATTCTTTCTGTCTCTGACACCCACCCCGCGCTCCGGCTATGCATTTAAAATGAAATTGAAAAGTAGTTTTGTGGTAGACCATTAACTGAGTGCCCAAAGGTTAGCGCATTGGGGTTTGGATTGTTCAAGGCATTGAACCGCTGATGCTGTTTAAACAATGAGACTGCTCTATGAATATAGTGAGGCTATCAGCATAAATAGATGGGTGCTTTAATCACTTTACCTACAGATAAACATTTGAAGTTGTTTGTCACGCACAGGGATAGGCTAATACTCTTCATGTAGACAGCTATATGCTGCTACTGCTGTCTACCCACTGTGCATGCCAATGTGTGTCTATATTTCACCTTGATAACCAGAGTGAATAAGATCCACACTGGATCTCCATGGGTGATCGTTTGAAGACCCCAGTGTAAACTAATCAATGTCTGCACAGCTATTGAGAAAATAAAACATTGAATATACAACATTAACTGTGAATGTTAGGCCTCCCTCACACTCCTCTGCTTCATCTCGGTCTGACAGAAAAGAGAAACCCAACCTTGAGATTTATGTTTTTTAAATATTTTTTTAACTTAGCCCTTCCCCCACTGATGCCCCTCCCCCAACTGACTCCCCTCCCCCGTGTTGAATGTTACCTACACCCCTCCCCCCCATGTATCTCTCTGGCTCTGGCTTTCTTTCTCCACCCCCATCTCTCCTCTCTCTTTGTTTGAATGGGATGTTTAGATGAATAGATGGTGTGATTACCTGTGACACAGCGGGCCACATCATCCCCCCGTCTCTGTCTCTCTACCCTCAACTGATGGATCTCTCCTGAATAGTAATTTAGCCATAGTAAAGACATGCCGCAGATTAGACTCAGTCCCTGGTGTGTGCTGTCCGCCCCCCCCCCCCCCCCCCCCCCCACTCAAGGCAACAGCCATCAATCAATTTGCCGTCAAGACGAGTGGCGCAGCTTCATTCCCACAGTGCTGTAGCCAGGTGACTTTAAGGCCATGGGGTCCATGCTAATGCAATTGTGAGTGTCCTCAGATAGGCAATGCTGAATCAATCAATTTCATCTCCTGTTTACTCTGCCCCTTGCTGGGAACGTTCAGATATCAGTCAGCACTTTTGTCCTCATGGGAGGCCCCTGTTCTGTGGTGGGGGTTAGTTAGGTTAAGCATACGTTGGACATGTTCACCAGCTGTGACAGTATGTTTTACCAGACAGGGAAACTCTAGCCTGTGACAGTATGTTTTACCAGACACGGAAACTCTAGCCTGTTGCAGTATGTTTCACCAGACAGGGAAACACTAGCCTGTTGCAGTATGTTTCACCAGACACGGAAACTCTAGCCTGTGACAGTATGTTTTACCAGACACGGAAACTCTAGCCTGTTGCAGTATGTTTCACCAGACAGGGAAACACTAGCCTGTTGCAGTATGTTTCACCAGACACGGAAACTCTAGCCTGTGACAGTATGTTTTACCAGACACGGAAACTCTAGCCTGTTGCAGTATGTTTCACCAGACAGGGAAACACTAGCCTGTGACAGTATGTTTTACCAGACAGGGAAACTCTAGCCTGTGACAGTATGTTTTACCAGACAGGGAAACTCTAGCCTGTTGCAGTATGTTTTACCAGACAGGGAAACTCTAGCCTGTTGCAGTATGTTTTACCAGACAGGGAAACTCTAGCCTGTGACAGTATGTTTTACCAGACAGGGAAACTCTAGCCTGTGACAGTATGTTTTACCAGACAGGGAAACTCTAGCCTGTTGCAGTATGTTTTACCAGACAGGGAAACTCTAGCCTGTGACAGTATGTTTTACCAGACAGGGAAACTCTAGCCTGTTGCAGTATGTTTCACCAGACAGGGAAACTCTAGCCTGTTGCAGTATGTTTTACCAGACAGGGAAACTCTAGCCTGTGACAGTATGTTTTACCAGACAGGGAAACTCTAGCCTGTGACAGTATGTTTTACCAGACAGGGAAACTCTAGCCTGTGACAGTATGTTTTACCAGACAGGGAAACTCTAGCCTGTGACAGTATGTTTTACCAGACAGGGAAACTCTAGCCTGTTGCAGTATGTTTCACCAGACAGGGAAACTCTAGCCTGTTGCAGTATGTTTTACCAGACACGGAAACTCTAGCCTGTGACAGTATGTTTTACCAGACAGGGAAACTCTAGCCTGTTGCAGTATGTTTTACCAGACAGGGAAACTCTAGCCTGTTGCAGTATGTTTCACCAGACAGGGAAACTCTAGCCTGTTGCAGTATGTTTTACCAGACAGGGAAACTCTAGCCTGTTGCAGTATGTTTTACCAGACAGGGAAACTCTAGCCTGTTGCAGTATGTTTTACCAGACAGGGAAACTCTAGCCTGTTGCAGTATGTTTTACCAGACAGGGAAACTCTAGCCTGTGACAGTATGTTTTACCAGACAGGGAAACTCTAGCCTGTTGCAGTATGTTTCACCAGACAGGGAAACTCTAGCCTGTTGCAGTATGTTTCACCAGACAGGGAAACTCTAGCCTGTGACAGTATGTTTTACCAGACAGGGAAACTCTAGCCTGTGACAGTATGTTTTACCAGACAGGGAAACTCTAGCCTGTGACAGTATGTTTTACCAGACAGGGAAACTCTAGCCTGTGACAGTATGTTTTACCAGACAGGGAAACTCTAGCCTGTGACAGTATGTTTTACCAGACAGGGAAACTCTAGCCTGTGACAGTATGTTTTACCAGACAGGGAAACTCTAGCCTGTTGCAGTATGTTTCACCAGACAGGGAAACTCTAGCCTGTTGCAGTATGTTTTACCAGACAGGGAAACTCTAGCCTGTTGCAGTATGTTTTACCAGACAGGGAAACTCTAGCCTGTTGCAGTATGTTTCACCAGACAGGGAAACTCTAGCCTGTTGCAGTATGTTTCACCAGACAGGGAAACTCTAGCCTGTTGCAGTATGTTTCACCAGACAGGGAAACTCTAGCCTGTGACAGTATGTTTTACCAGACAGGGAAACTCTAGCCTGTTGCAGTATGTTTTACCAGACAGGGAAACTCTAGCCTGTTGCAGTATGTTTTACCAGACAGGGAAACTCTAGCCTGTGACAGTATGTTTTACCAGACAGGGAAACTCTAGCCTGTGACAGTATGTTTTACCAGACAGGGAAACTCTAGCCTGTGACAGTATATTTTACCAGACAGGGAAACTCTAGCCTGTTGCAGTATGTTTTACCAGACAGGGAAACTCTAGCCTGTGACAGTATGTTTTACCAGACAGGGAAACTCTAGCCTGTGACAGTATGTTTTACCAGACAGGGAAACTCTAGCCTGTGACAGTATGTTTTACCAGACAGGGAAACTCTAGCCTGTGACAGTATGTTTCACCAGACAGGGAAACTCTAGCCTGTGACAGTATGTTTTACCAGACAAGGAAACTCTAGCCTGTTGCAGTATGTTTCACCAGACACGGAAACTCTAGCCTGTGACAGTATGTTTCACCAGACAGGGAAACTCTAGCCTGTGACAGTATGTTTTACCAGACACGGAAACTCTAGCCTGTTGCAGTATGTTTCACCAGACAGGGAAACTCTAGCCTGTGACAGTATGTTTCACCAGACAGGGAAACTCTAGCCTGTGACAGTATGTTTTACCAGACAGGGAAACTCTAGCCTGTGACAGTATGTTTTACCAGACAGGGAAACTCTAGCCTGTGACAGTATGTTTCACCAGACAGGGAAACTCTAGCCTGTGACAGTATGTTTTACCAGACAGGGAAACTCTAGCCTGTTGCAGTATGTTTTTTCTCACCCTGAGACAGCTGCTCTGTCACTCTCGCAGTGATATACATTTATAGACTGCTAAATGCGTTTAAAAATACATTAAATATAGCAGGTTAACAAAAATTATAATTCAATAATAGAAGAAATTGCATTTATTTTCAATAACTGGTCAATCAACTGAAAGTGCAAGCTATTTATTTGAAAAATTATTACATTTCAGAATTGTTTATTCAAATCACTTCCTGAATTGACTCCTTTCAATTTGAATTGAACCCAACCCTGGTACATAGAACTGCCATTAAGAAACTAGCTGTGAGGCCCGTATGTCCACGTTGCTGTGTGTTTGTCTATTTTCAGGACTGCTGTTTGTGAAGTTGACCCTTGATCTGTGATGTGCAGTTCAGCATGTGAAAGATGTCCATGCCATAGATCTAGAGAAGCCCTGGGTCATTGATGCAGACAGATAACAGCAGTTTTCCCTCAGTTTGCAGACAGACAGCAGTTTGCAGACGGAGAGGCAGACCAATAGACAGAGGAGAACAACATATGGGTCGGACATCACATCCTGCACAAATACAACACAAGGTTGTGCCCTGTCTCTGCCCAAATACAGCCTGAAGTCAAATACATCCCCTTTCCACATTCCATCTCTTCCCCGTCTCTCCGCCTCTACTTTGGTATTTCAATGCATTCATTTTCTCCAGCTAAATAGACCAACTAAGGTACACTACTGGTTTACTCCTGGTGTGGCTGGACTCATGTCATTTCAGTTCTAATGCAACAGGCGCATCATGCATGACCCACATGCCACCAGCATTCATAGAGAAACACAGTACCTTTTTCTAAGGTGCGCATACATACAGATTAGACAACTCTATATGATAATTCATGCTGATCCACATCAATCCATAAATTATGTTCCCCAACTGTACGATGTATACGGGTATCATTTCAAAAGGCATACCACGGACTGTAATCAGCTCAGACACACGCCTGCTTGTTTCTTCCCGCTTGATTTTACTGCAGACATCAGCAATGTGCTGCCATAGCTGGAATAAATCAGTATGATACACCCCCCACACATATACACACTGCCTTTCAAATAAATGATAAATCGGGGTCTTTGAAACTCAATAAGCATTTGCTTTGGTAGTGTAAAGGGCTTTTCTGCATTTTATGCATTTTTGTTTGACAGCATGCTTTACGTTGCAGATTGAACATGGCACGCGTATAACTTTGATTGGCTGAATCTTAATACATGGGACTTTTGTATCAAAAGATTAAAATAGTCCCAAATGAGTCCACGGATGTAAGTGTTGCTAAGCCCTGCTGACCCCATAGCGACAGGCATTGGCAGTGTTACCCAGGAAACGTAGAGTAAAGGCCTTTTGCACTACGAGTTCTGCGCTACCCTCTTGATGGAAAGTGCTCTCACAAAGAACATCATTATTTCCCGAACCATGGTAGCAAAGCTTTTGAATAAAAAACACTTACATGTTATTTTTCAGGCTTTCTGAACCAGCATGCCCTCATTATTCTATTATTCTCATCAAGTGCCCAATCAGACTACCAACGTCTTTGGTGTTTCTCAGTGGAACATACTTGTCAGGTCTCGAAAGGACCTGCCCTGCTCTTGACACCAAAGGCCCCGCTAATGGAAAAGATTTACCATGAACCACCGTACATGTTAATGATACTGTGAACATGTCACCTCATTGTCAATGTAAAAAAAATGCTCAATTTTACATCAATTAGGGGAGGATATTATATATTTATTCATTTAACCTTCATTTAACTAGGCAAGTCGGTTAAGAGCAAATTCTTATTTACAATGACAGCCAGATGACGCTGGGACAATTGTGCGCCGCCCTATGGGACTCCCAATCACAGCCGGTTGTGATACAGCCTGGAATCAAACCAGGGTGTCTGTAGTGACACCTCTAGCACTGAGATGCAGTGCCTTAGACCACTGCGCCACTCTGAAGCACCGATATATGTTGCTGTTTATGATACATCTTTGAGGTTGTTTTTATCCTCCAACATCTCCTCTGCACTTTTTTCCTCATAGAATAGTCATTATAATTATATGGTATTTACCCTCTTTCTTGTGATTATTGCATATTTGCATCCCCGTTAGTCTCTGAGGTCGTAGATACTGTGCCTGTGAGGCTCTGTAGCATGTTGGCTCTGTAGCAGGTGGGCTCTGTAGCAGGTGGGCTCTGTAGCAGGTGGGCTCTGTAGCAGGTGGGCTCTGGTGGAATAAATGGTCCTCTAAATGGTGTGATCTAGCTATCAATAGCATGAATTATGAGCCTGTTTCATCCTGTTTGTTTTGCTTTAAGCACCAGCAATGGAAAGGGAGTGAGTCTTCGCTGCATTCCCATAATTGAGAAATCAGTGCATTAGTTATGCCTGCTCTGAATACTTTTTAGACTCCCAAAGTAATCTACAGAGAATGTTTCAGTGTCATCATGTGAAAAGTATGCTTTGGTGTTCTCCGGTTAATGCACTTACCTCAAATATGATGGCACGAATTCAACCATGGCCTCAACATGCAATTGATATACTCTATGTTTATGGAGTGAGCTCTGAACCAGCCGTAATCCTTCATGGCTAATAAGACCATTCCAGATGACCCTATCTGTTTCTTCAATCACGTTAGTCTGACCTTAAATCTGCCACCAGGATGCAGCATACAGTACATATTTTCCTAGTGCGATAATCACAATGATGAAATGAAGTGTGGTTTACAGAAAACATAATTTATGTTCACTAATATGGACTCGCTGTTCATTACTGTGTATGTGTAAGTAGGAAAAAGGCCCTTATTCAAAGGTAATTTTGCTGAAGTCGGTAGAATTTTGAAACTTAATTAAATTAAACAGGAAAGCCTTCATCATTAAGGGAAAATGATTTTCACTCTGTCACCAGAAGGGAGCCAGCATTGATGACAAAGCCAATTCTACTAGTCATAGTCTACACCAAGGTTTTTCTCAAACTCTGTCCTGGGCAAAAACCAAAACGTGCACCCGTGGTGGGTGTGAAAACCCTGAATTGCATCCTCAACTTACAGTATAGTATTTGTTCTCTTAATTTCAGGGTGGCAGGTAGCCTAATGGTTAGAATGTTGGACTAGTAACCGAAAGGTTGCAAGATCGAAGGTAAAAATCAGTTGTCCTGCCCCTGAACAAGGCAGTTAACCCACTGTTCCTAGGCCTTCATTGAAAATAAGAATTTGTTCTTAACTGACTTGCCAGGTTAAATAAAGGTAAAATAAACATGTTTGACAGATGGTTAAACTGCTGCAGAGAACTACAGCTGATCCTTGCCAGAGTATAATTTAATCTTTATTAGTTTATTCTGAATAAACACAAATTATTTAAGAAAAATATTCTCCAAACCCATCATCTTTGAAACATAGTAAGCCTACAATAAAATGAACTTGGTTACAGTATGTGTATCTTTCATATGGGCCCCTTCAACAGACACTTCACAATTTACAGTTATATCTGAACAAATGGAAGCTATTCCTTCTGGTCACTGTCACTCTATCAATCCATTTGTTCAGCTATAACTGTTGTTTCCATTAAGAGCTAAGGATAAGTCTTAAAAGGTAGCGCTAGTTTCAAATGGGTTTTTTTTCTATCCAGTGATGGGTTTGTTTTTTTTTAAGTAAGATTACCTCACTGCCTCGCCTTGCCTCGCCTGCAGCCCAGAGACATGTTTGACAGAACCAGGCCAGTTTGTCTCCACTTGCTAGTTTCAGACCCAGTGGAACCATGGCCTGAGGAAAATCAATTCACGACTGGCAGAGATAAGCTGCATTGTATGGCCCAACACAAAAGCTTCCCCCGTTTACACACAACCACTAATCTCCTCAAAGCTGCCTGCCTTTCACTTGAAAAAGAAGGCTAGAAAATACATTATATTACCTACAGAAATACATAGTTACTTCTAGAAGCACATTATGTTACCTCCAGAAATACATTATGTTACCTCCAGAAATACATTATATTACCTCCAGAAATACATTATATTACCTCCAGAAATACATTGTTACCTCCAGAAATACATTGTTACCTCCAGAAATACATTATATTACCTCCAGAAATACATTATATTACCTCCAGAAATACATTATGTTACTTCCAGAAATACATTATATTACCTCCAGAAATACATTATGTTACCTCCAGAAATACATTATGTTACCTCTATAAATACATGGTTACTTCTAGGAGTACATTATGTTACCTCCAGAAATACATTATACTACCTCCAGAAATACATTATGTTACTTCCAGAAATACATTATATTACCTCCAGAAATACATAGTTACTTCTAGAAGTACATTATCTTACCTCCAGAAATACATTGTTACCTCCAGAAATACATTATATTACCTCCAGAAATACATTATGTTACCTCCAGAAATACATTATATTACCTCCAGAAATACATAGTTACTTCTAGGAGTACATTATGTTACCTCCAGAAATACATTATGTTACCTCCAGAAATACATGGTTACTTCCGGAAATACATTATATTACCTCCATAAATACATAGTTACTTCTAGAATTACATTATATTACCTCCAGAAATACATGGTTACTTCCGGAAATACATTATATTACCTCCATAAATACATAGTTACTTCTAGAATTACATTATGTTACCTCCAGAATTACATTATGTTACTTCCAGAAATACATTATATTACCTCCAGAAATACATTATGTTACCTCCAGAAATACATTATACTACCTCCAGAAATACATTATGTTACTTCCAAAAATACATTATATTACCTCCAGAAATACATAGTTACTTCTAGAAGTACATTATCTTACCTCCAGAAATACATTATGTTACCTCCAGAAATACATTATACTACCTCCAGAAATACATTATGTTACTTCCAGAAATACATTATATTACCTCCAGAAATACATAGTTACTTCTAGAAGTACATTATCTTACTTCCAGAAATACATTATGTTACCTCCAGAAATACATTATACTACCTCCAGAAATACATTATGTTACCTCCAGAAATACATTATGTTACCTCCAGAAATACCTTATGTTACTTCCAGAAATACATTATATTACCTCCAGAAATACATTATATTACCTCCAGAAATACATTGTTACCTCCAGAAATACATGATGTTACCTCCAGAAATACATTATACTACCTCCAGAAATACATTATGTTACTTCCAAAAATACATTATATTACCTCCAGAAATACATAGTTACTTCTAGAAGTACATTATCTTACTTCCAGAAATACATTATGTTACCTCCAGAAATACATTATACTACCTCCAGAAATACATTATGTTACTTCCAGAAATACATTATATTACCTCCAGAAATACATAGTTACTTCTAGAAGTACATTATCTTACTTCCAGAAATACATTATGTTACCTCCAGAAATACATTATACTACCTCCAGAAATACATTATGTTACCTCCAGAAATACCTTATGTTACTTCCAGAAATACATTATATTACCTCCAGAAATACATTATATTACCTCCAGAAATACATTATGTTACCTCCAGAAATACATGATGTTACTTCCAGAAATACATTATATTACCTCCAGAAATACATAGTTACTTCTAGAAGTACATTATCTTACTTCCAGAAATACATTATGTTACCTCCAGAAATACATTATGTTACCTCCAGAAATACATTATACTACCTCCAGAAATACATTATACTACCTCCAGAAATACATTATACTACCTCCAGAAATACATTATATTACCTCCAGAAATACACTGTATGGCTCTCCTGTGGTTTTCATTACCAGGGCCTTGGGAAGAGGGCATGACAACAACCTGTACACTGCGTGTTTCTGAACCCGACAAGGCTTTGAATACTGCCATTGACTCACCTATCGGATGTGGTTTACTTATTGAACAAATGTAACACCTCATTGGACTGTGAAGAACATCACTGGCCTTCTAAAACCATTTCACAAAATGCTGTTATTAAATAAGGCATTTCTGCTTAATGGCTGAAAAACAAGACCGCAAAAGGTTAACTGTAGTTTATAAGTATATATATATATATATATAGTTTATATGTCTGTTTGATGGATAGAAGTGAGGATGGTGTCAAGTTGAGTTTTGTTTTTGTAGTGTGACAAGCGATGTGATTGGGGGAAGTTAATTCAGTGGCCCTGCCCAGGAAGCTGCTGATCCATAATTTACTTCAATTATTTATTTAACCTTTATTTACCTAGGCAAGTCAGTTAAGAACAAATTCTTATTTTCAATGACGGCCTAGGAACAGTTGGTTAACTAACCTTGTTCAGGGGCAAAACGACAGATTTTTTACCTTGTCATCTCAGGGATTTTGATCTTGCAAACCTTTCGGTTACTAGTCCAAAGTTCTAACCACTAGGCTACCTGGACTAGTGCCCCCAGTACCAACTGGACCCTATAGAGATGTAACCCCAGTACCAACTGGACCCTATGGAGGCGTAACCTCAGTACCAAACTGACCCTATAGAAATGTAACCCTAGTACCAACTGGACCCTATAGAGATGTAACCCCAGTACCAACTGGGCCCTATGGAGATATAACCCCAGTACCAACTGGACCCTAAAGAGATGTAACCCCAGTACCAACTGGACCCTAAAGAGATGTAACCCCAGTACCAACTGGACCCTAAAGAGATGTAACCCCAGTACCAACTGGGCCCTATGGAGACGTAACCTCAGTACCAGAACCAACTGGACCCTATTGAGATGTAACCCCAGTACCAACTGGACGCTATAGAGATATAACCCCAGTACCAACTGGACCCTAAAGAGATGTAACCCCAGTACCAACTGGGCCCTATGGAGACGTAACCTCAGTACCAGAACCAACTGGACCCTATTGAGATATAACCCCAGTACCAACTGGACCCTAAAGAGATGTAACCCCAGTACCAACTGGACCCTAAAGAGATGTAACCCCAGTACCAACTGGATCCTAAAGAGATGTAACCCCAGTACCAACTGGGCCCTATGGAGACGTAACCTCAGTACCAGAACCAACTGGACCCTATTGAGATGTAACCCCAGTACCAACTGGACGCTATAGAGATATAACCCCAGTACCAACTGGACCCTAAAGAGATGTAACCCCAGAACCAACTGGACCCTATAGAGATGTAACCCCAGTACCAACTGGACCCTAAAGAGATGTAACCCCAGTACCAACTGGACCCTAAAGAGATGTAACCCCAGAACCAACTGGACCCTATAGAGATGTAAGGACATTTGGAGCCTGGTGTGAACAGGTTCAGTTCAGCCTTTCAGCACCCACACTGGTGCATTCCCTGCTTGACTTACTCCCAGATATTTCCCAGGACAGCTGCACAAAGATTTACACTTTCACACTCACTAACACACACACGCATGCCCACACACATGCACAGACACCCACAGACATGTGCGCACACACACACACACTTACACACAACACAGCCGATGTCCCTGGACTGATGAGGAATATTAGGAGGTGTTGGTTGTTTACTCAGCTCTGATATATTTAGGTGAGGTATGGATGGATAAAGGTGAGGTATGGATGGATAAAGTTGAGGTATGGATGGATAAAGGTGAGGTATGGATGGATAAAGGTGAGGTATGGATGGATAAAGGTGAGGTATGGATGGATAAAGGTGAGGTATGGATGGATAAAGTTGAGGTATGGATGGATAAAGTTGAGGTATGGATGGATAAAGGTGAGGTATGGATGGATAAAGGTGAGGTATGGATGGATAAAGGTGAGGTATGGATGGATAAAGGTGAGGTATGGATGGATAAAGGTGAGGTATGGATGGATAAAGGTGAGGTATGGATGGATAAAGTTGAGGTATGGATGGATAAAGTTGAGGTATGGATGGATAAAGGTGAGGTATGGATGGATAAAGGTGAGGTATGGATGGATAAAGGTGAGGTATGGATGGATAAAGGTGAGGTATGGATGGATAAAGGTGAGGTATGGATGGATAAAGGTGAGGTATGGATGGATAAAGGTGAGGTATGGATGGATAAAGGTGAGGTATGGATGGATAAAGGTGAGGTATGGATGGATAAAGTTGAGGTATGGATGGATAAAGGTGAGGTATGGATGGATAAAGGTGAGGTATGGATGGATAAAGGTGAGGTATGGATGGATAAAGGTGAGGTATGGAGGGATAACCATTTGTCACATATGATGCTTCCATTAAGACTTAACAGTTCAACAGGAACCTTCAGTTGCGACCGTATTTCCATCTTGGGTGTCAAACTGTAGCTGCTCTCTCTCTCTCTCTGAATCTACTGAGAGATGATTTAATGTGGTCTGGAATAAGTTCTCCTTTTAATGCTAAATTCAGGGCCCTCTCTTGCTGTTAGTCTGCCCTCATTCTTCCATCGCCTCCTTATGAACACTCATAAGTGTTCTGGCCATGGATCGATGTGGCTGATCAGCGATATTCTCTCAGGGTTGCTGCTGGCTAAGTGCTCTGAGTGTTGCTGCTAATTAAAACACAGGCAGTAAAAACCACCACCCCTCCTTCACCTGACAGACACATAGTAGCCGCAGCAACCCACTCTCTCTCTCTCGCTCTCTCTTTCTCTGTCTCTCTCTTTCTCTGTCTCTCTCGCTCTC
Organism: Oncorhynchus mykiss; assembly: GCF_013265735.2. Taxonomy (NCBI): domain Eukaryota; kingdom Metazoa; phylum Chordata; class Actinopteri; order Salmoniformes; family Salmonidae; genus Oncorhynchus; species Oncorhynchus mykiss. The sequence continues at coordinate 66,861,962 of NC_048580.1, read as the reverse complement.
TCTCTCTCTGTCTCTCTCTCTCTGTCTCTCTCTCTGTCTCTCTCTCTTTCTCTGTCTCTCTCTCTTTCTGTCTATCTCTTTCTCTATCTCTCTTACTCTGTCTGTCTGTCTCTCTCTCTCTCTTTCTCTGTCTCTCTCTTTCTCTGTCCCTCTCTCCTCTCTCTCTCTCTCTCTCTTTCTCTATCTCTCTCTCTCTCTGTCTCTCTCTCTCTCTCTCTCTCTCTGTCTCTCTCTCTCTCTGCAAAAAGCCAGATTAACTCAAAGCCTGGTCTGTAAAAAAAAAAAAAAAAGCACAATGTCTCCCTGACCTCACTCACAGCTATGGAATCTAGTGGCCAGGCTGGTCTAATGGGTTGTTACACAGAGATGAAATGTTTTTCATTGTACAGTGTAGTGTATATTATAGCATTATGGTTTCCACTGCACCGTGCCAGCAGCCATGCTTAACTCAGTTTGTACTGATGAGCCAGGTCATAAACCACAGTTAGTCTTTATTAATAGGTCCCTATGAAGGCTGGTCAAACTCTGACTGATGTTGGGCTTTATGCACCTCCAGTACTGGTATGATGATTGAATCATGGTGTTATGTGTGTTTCTACCTCCAGTACTGGTATGATGATTGAATCATGGTGTTATGTGTGTTTCCACCTCCAGTACTGGTATGATGATTGAATCATGGTGTTATGTGTGTTTCTACCTCCAGTACTGGTATGATGATTGAATCATGGTGTTATGTGTGTTTCTACCTCCAGTACTGGTATGATGATTGAATCATGGTGTTATGTGTGTTTCTACCTCCAGTACTGGTATGATGATTGAATCATGGTGTTATGTGTGTTTCCACCTCCAGTACTGGTATGATGATTGAATCATGGTGTTATGTGTGTTTCTACCTCCAGTACTGGTATGATGATTGAATCATGGTGTTATGTGTGTTTCCACCTCCTGTACTGGTATGATGATTGAATCATGGTGTTATGTGTGTTTCCACCTCCAGTACTGGTATGATGGTTGAATCATGGTGTTATGTGTGTTTCCACCTCCAGTACTGGTATGATGGGGACGAGACGGGAGACCTGCCTGTTGACTTCTCTATCGTCTGGGATGGAGACTTCTTCATCGACAAGCCTCCCACCATGAAAGGTATGTTGTTTTATCATATTCAGAGTCATACATTCGTCATAATAGTGTTGCTGCTAAATAATGTCAATGAAAAATCCAAGACTGACACAACTGGCACACAACAGGGAAACAACAGCCCCACCTGTGTGTTGCCTGAGGCTTTGGGCTGGTCAAATATGTTGTCATCCCTCGCTGAGTCCTCTAGTGTTAAGTCCACTTCATGTACAGTGCTGGGGGCTATGGCTACCACAGTAAATCTTATTCAGTGGTATAATTCAGTCCCAAATGTGGATTAAGCCTTTGCAGTTATTTTCTTATTGTCTTCAAAACTGTAACATTTTCTAACTTTTTTGTGGGCAATAAAGTCACAGAACTAAATGTACCATGTTTTGTATCAAGACACCTTGTATCACTGCAAGTCAGGGACAAACAGGGTTGTCAATACTTCTCTTAAAAGTGTTTTATCTCACTGGTTTGATCAGGCCGCTGTGAAAGAGACCCGTAGCTCTCGTAAGACCCGTAACAGTCAGCCGGCAGATAGCATCTCTCTGCTGGGCGATTGGCTCTGCGCGAAGATGAGAGGAGATAGCTAGCCATGTGGCTAGCAGCACAGTATTTTATGTTCTCCCACTGAACTGGTCAATAACTCTGTGTACCGTCTTCACCTTTACATCTGAGGTGGTGCATAGGAGCAGTGTGCGAGGCTGAGCCAAGGATAGAGGGAGATTAACAGCTCAGGACCTGGGAGTGAGCCATGCAGCACAAACAGACAGCACAGTGCAGCGCCCCTCGCCTCTCTGTCTCAGACTCAACCTTTGCCCAGTGTTAACCCTCCCTGTTTGTTCGTCTGTCTGTCTGTCTGTCCCTGTGTCTGTCTGTCTGTCTGCGCTCAGCCCTGCTGTATAAGTGCGAGGCCCAGAGGGACAGCTGTGGCCTGTGTCTGAAGGCCAGCACAGCGTTTGAGTGTGGCTGGTGCCTGGACAACAAGAAGTGTCTCCTGAGGCAGCACTGCCAGACGCCGGAGCAGAACTGGATGCACCCCGGCAGGCACAACGTCCGCTGCAGCCACCCCCGCATCACCAAGGTGAGGCTGGAGCACAGAGAGCTGTGTATTTATACTTCTGTATGGTTGCATTTAAGTCGGTGGCCTAGAGCCGCTGAACCCAGGCACTCTGCTGTGTGTGAACACGGGGAGATTGCTTTTCCTTGATCTTGACCCTGTTTCCATGGAAAGATCCGCCCGCTGACGGGGCCCAAAGAGGGGGGCACGCGAGTGACGATCGAGGGCGAGAACCTCGGGCTGCAGGTGCGGGAGATCGCCCACGTTCAGGTGGCTGGGGTTCGCTGTAACCCTGTGACCTCCGAGTACATCAGCGCTGAGAGGTGAGTGTGGTTCCTTTGTCGATAGGATTTCGCTTGAATGGTTTTCAGGTAGATGAAAGATGCTGTACTTGTGTTTCTTAACTCTACACTATTAGAAAACAGGGTTATTCGGCTGTCACCATAGGAGAACCCTTTTTGGTTCCAGGTAGAACGCTTTGTAGAAAGGGTTCTACATGGAACCCAAAATGGTTCTACCTGGGAAAAAAGGACCATTTAAGGTTCTAGAAAGCACCTTTTCTTCTAAGAGTGTATTTCATTTGAACGTTAGACATTATAATCAATGAGCCGTTGATTGACAGCTGAGTGTGTGTATGTTCCTCAGGATTGTGTGTGACATGGCCGAAGCGCTGCTGCCCCACTCTCCAGGCGGTCCGGTGGAGCTATGTATCGGGGTGTGCAGTGCAGAGTACCGCACCCAATCTTCCCAGACTTACTCCTTCGTGGTGCGTATGACCTCGCATGAACCCATCTTTTCCTAGACCGATGACTGTGCAGAAAGTCTGTCCGTTCTCTCCCCGGGGAGGAGGGATACAAACCAAATGTCGTGGTTCTATGTAGCCCCGGGAACTACCTAGCCTTATGCTGCAATACAGAGATGAGGAAAGTGTTGTGCGAGAAAGTGTGGCCGATGTGATATACAGTAATTACCCAGCTATTCCGACAGAGCATTAAGCAGCAGTGAAACAGGAATGTGGTGTCAGTCTATTATCTCTTCAGCCTGGGCACAGAGCAGCTCACTGAAATGAATGGGCTTGCCCTTAAACCACCAATCAATAGTAGTCTTGCAGTTTAATTCCAGCAGATGCCAAGATGCTCCCAGCCAAATGAATACATGTGCACCGAGAAACTATGTAGCTAATTACAGGAAAAAGGAGAGTCTTACTCATGTCACTGTGCTGCTGCTACAAAAATACATACCAAAACATGCTCGGCTGGGGTGCAGTGTGTGAGCAGCAATTACTAGAAATATAATGGGAATCGGTTTGTTGTACAGTAGCTTTTCAGAAAAAAACGGTATAATTGTTTTGTGTGCTGCTGGGTGTAAAGAGTGAGTTTCCTCCCTCTCTCAGACCCCCAGCTTCAACCATGTGCACCCGGAGAAGGGCCCCGTGTCCGGGGGGACCCGGCTGACGATATCAGGCCATCATCTGGACGCTGGTAGCACCGTCACTGTGTTCATCGCCCAGGAGGAGTGTCTGTTTGTTAAGTGAGTAGTCAGTCAGCTTGACCCCACCTCGAAGGAATGGACTGTGGTAGTATAGTAGTGTAATCTGTTCTATCACACCCTGTCTGCACATTACCTGTCTATTTTTAAGTTAAATTAAAACAGCATCATAACAGGGTGACAGCATGACATTTTCTTAAGTGTTGTTTCAGACAGTGAATGAACTCTGTGACACAATATGACACATCTTCTGTCTATCCGGCCACAGGAGGACCAACAGGGACATTGTGTGTGTGACACCGTCGTCCCTGTCTGGCTCAGGGCCTGCGTCAATCAAATTGTTAATCGACAAAGCTGAGGTCACCAGCAGTGACACACGCTACATCTACACAGAGGACCCCACCATCTCCAGCATCGAGCCCAGTTGGAGTATAGTGAAGTGAGCAGCCAAGCCTCCTCTCCTCCCCTCCTCTCCTCCCCTCCTCTCCTCTCCTCCACTCCCCCCCTCCCCTCCCCAACTCCCGACTCCTCCCCTCCCGACTCCTCTCCCATCCTCTTCTCTCCTCCCCTCCCCACTCCTCCCCTGCTATCCACCCCCTCCTACCCTCCCAACTCCTCCTCCCCTCCCCACTCCTCCTCACTCCTCCCCTGCTATCCACCCCCCTCCTACCCTCCCCACTCCTCCTCACTCCTCCCCTGCTACCCACCCCCTCCTACCCTCCCCACTCCTCCTCTCCCCTCCTCCCCTCGCCACTCCTCCCCACTCCTCCCCTGCTATCCAACCCCTCCTACCCTCCCCACTCCTCCTCTCCCCTCCTCCCCTCCCCACTCCTCTCCCCTCCCCACTCCTGCTCACTCCTCCCCTGATAGCCACCCCCCTCCTACCCTCCCCACTCCTCCTCTCCCCTCCCCACTCCTCCTCACTCCTCCCCTGCTATCCACCCCCTCCTACCCTCCCCACTCCTCCTCACTCCTCCCCTGCAAGCCACCCCCCTCCTACCTCCTCCCCTCCCCACTCCTCCCCTCCTCACTCCTCCCCTGCTATCCACCCCCCTCCTACCCTCCTCCACTCCTCCCCTGCTATCCACCCCCCTCCTACCCTCCCCACTCCTCCTCTCCCCTCCCCACTCCTCCCCTCCTCCCCTCCCCACCCCACTCCTCCCCTGCTATCCAACCCTCCTACCCCCCCACTCCTCCCCTGCTATCCACCCCCCCACTCCTCCTCTCCCCTCCCCACTATCCACCCCCCCACTCCTCCTCTCCCCTCCCCACTATCCACCCCCCCACTCCTCCTCTCCCCTCCCCACTCTTCCCCTCCTCCTCACTATTCACCCCCCTCCTCCCGTCTCCTCTCCTCCTCTCCCCTCCTCTCCTCTCCTCCTCTCCCAGCCAACAGTCTGCAGGCTGGAATCTCTCAGCGCATGACCAATGCCCTGGGAGATTCCTGAGGAGAAACTCAGCTCAGACATCCATTACTGCCTGTAATGCCTCAGGAACACTCTGAGATTACAACATGAGCCCCAAAGCCACACCGAGACGCCCACACTGTCCCATTGTAGCCATTTCACCATGACACTAAAGCACAATAGACAGTATGGGGGATGATGTATCTAATGTATGTCCCATCCTAATCCATGGGACCCTTGAGGGGACTGTAGGCTCCCTCTTTTTCTGAATCTCAACAATACTGTAAGATAAATCATACAAACAACATGCTGTAGACAAAAACACTAAAAGTCAGCTCTGTTACACAGAAGTTCTTATTTCATTCCCTCCCTGTTGTCTCTCTGCCCATGTCACCAGGGTGCAATAACTCTCGTCTTAACCTCTCCACCATCATGTTTCTGCTTGTGTTTCAGTGGTAGCACCTTGATCACCGTCACAGGTACCAACCTGCTCACCATCCAGGAGCCCAAAGTCCGTGCCAAGTATGCAGGAATACAGACTACTAATGTAAGTGTTCCCAATATGAACATTCCATGTTTGCACTGTACCGCTCTGACTGTTACAAATGGGTAACCTGTATAATAGCAACTAGCATCAAGGACTTACGCAGTACGCTTTTGTTACTGTATACATTGTCAGTATTGTGGTTTTACACCGACGTTTGTCTCGTACTTCTTCCTGGTTTGACCCTCCTCTTTTATCTTCCTGTCCAGGTGTGCACTGTGGTGAATGACTCTGTGATGACCTGTCTGGCCCCGGGTATCATTTACACCAAGCACCAGGCCCCAGAGTCAGGCCTGCACCCCGACGAGCACGGCTTCATCCTGGATCACGTGGCTGCGCTGCTCGTCCTCAACGGGACACCTTTCACCTACTATCCCAACCCCACCTTCGAAACACTAGGGAACTCTGGGATAATGGAGGTCAAGCCCGGCTCTCCCATCATCCTCAAAGTAAATAGATTCCTTGTTTGGTTTCATTTTCTGTTACTTTTGTCTGTTGAGAGGAAGGAGGATAAAGCTCTAGAGAAGCAAGAGAGGTCATGTGAGACAGAACCAGTACAGAGACAACTTCCTTTCCCTACACATTTATTAACAAAGTCCCTGAGCTGAGGATAGAAGTCCGGATTGATAATACTCTAAATGCCCATACACTTTATTGTGTGTGTGCGCGCTTTCGTCTGATAAATGTGATTATTGTCCAACAGCATGTTTCTTCTGAAAACAGGGCAAGAATCTGATTCCCCCTGCTCCGGGCAACGCCCGGCTGAACTACAGCGTGATGATTGGTGAAACGCCCTGTCTGTTAACTGTCTCGGAGTCTCAGCTGCTCTGTGATTCGCCAGACCTGACCGGGGAGCAGAGAGTCGTGGTAAGACCAGATGTCCCGCCCAATGTTTACAGTAGTTTGTGTATTTTATGTCAACAATAGCTTCGTGTGAGATATTTTTCATAGCCAAACTGCTCTGGCCATAATCCAGTCTTGTTATTTCTCTAAATATATTTGACATGTAGTTAAAACACTTTTATCTGTGCTATTTGGAAACATGCCTGACTTAGAAATCACATCTCAAATCAATTCTATAATAGCTGTGTGGCAGTTTGTTACTTGAATGCTAATCCAGCAAATGTAAAAGTCAAAGGGTCATCATTCATTATGATTACGGCGGCCCGTTGATACAAGCAACTTCCCATGTAATCGAAGTATCTGTTGACTCCGCAGCTTTGGCGCATCACCAATGCCAAACAGGACTAGCTCTCTTTATTACGTACACGTCTCACTGCACAATGATTTCAGCTGTGGCCTTGAGCAGTAGAGGTGAAAAATAATCATCTTGGATTGATGAAATGCAATCTTTTTTTATTTTTTATGGACAGACAACCGTTGGCGAGAGCAGGTGATTTAATTGGCAGAGGGCAGTCTGGTCAATCTGATTATTGCAAGTGTCATACGTATTTATCCATGTATTCCTATACAGTGCCAGCTGTCAAGACAACCACGGCTCAGAATGATTAGAAGTAGGTAGATTTAGTCCTGGAGTGTGGCAGCTTGTTTACCTTTTGTATCAAAGGTCCTGATCTCATGGTATTGACTTGACACTAACACGCCTGGACGAGGTAACTGACTGTTGATTCAGTGAAACGCTCAGACTTTAATTTAATCCGATCAATAGAGTCAACTGTGGAGAGGAGGGAGCATTTACAAATCAAAGCTGAGATGAAAGAGAGGGGGAGAGAGAGAGGTGATGGGTGAGGTGGAGTGATCTCCCTCCCAGGGGCAGGGAGATATGGAGACACACACGGCACAGTGAGAAGGCTGAGCCAGCTGTGTTAATGACCTGACACATAGCGCAGTGACGGACAGACACACAGACAGCAGAGTGGCATTCTCCCTGTTCCCTTCCATCCAAACCACTCAATAATTAAAGCACACAGCCAGGAGGGGAATGGGGAGGTAAAGGTGAAACTCGTTAGCCAAACCTGTTGGAAGTCATCTGTAATTGGCCTGAAGTTTAAAAAGGAGATGTTAGAACCAGGGTCAAAACTAAAAAGTTAGGACATGTACTGTAACTCTGAGTCTGAGCTACATACAGTGAGTCTGAGCTACATACAGTGAGTCTGAGCTACATACAGTGAGTCTGAGCTACATACAGTGAGTCTGAGCTACATACAGTAAGTCTGAGCTACATACAGTGAGTCTGAGCTACATACAGTGAGTCTGAGCTACATACAGTGTGCCTTCAGAAAGCATTCACACCACTTGACTTTTTCCACATTGCGTTGTTTTACATTTTGAATTCAGGCTGTAACACAACAGAATGTGGAATAAGTCGAGGGGTATGAATGCTTTCTGAAGGCACACTGTAGTAATAAAATCCTTCATATTACAGAGCCCAATTTTTCCATCTCAGTAGCTAGGTTTCCATTCAATTGGCGACAGATTGTCATGTGAAGATAAAAACATCTGCCTAAAAACAATATGACGTCTCCATCAAATTGACTGTAGTGCACGACAGAATTCCTATGTACTGAAAAGAAAAGTGAAATGGATTTCCATCACATTTTCAACTCTACGAATGGTTTTCTCACCCCAAACAATGTGTTATATAGCGAGTGTGCCAACTCTGGTCCTGGCAGGTGTGCTCAAGACAACAGTATGCAGGGTGCAGATTGAGCGCTGTTGGCGAGAGCGCACGTATCGTCTGCATGATGAGATTATGGATAAAAGAGCGAGATCATTTGTATTTGTCGAACGGCAGACGAGCACGGATGATCATGTCACCAGAATAAGACCCTCAATATTTATTGGGAAGGAGCGTCAAGCTCACCACCCTGTGAAGTTCATCGTAACTTATTTCATCTGTAGCCTAATAAACGTAATGCGTAGTGGGAGGAACACACAACAAGTTTACTTTGATATGATGGATATTATATTTGCACATAAAAGCGTTTCCACAGACATTTCTCACATAAGTCATTTTACAGACACAAAACGATCCCACCTTGTCGGGTGTATTTTGTTTTGTCGACGTTTGGAAAGTTTACTGAAAAATGTTCTGTTTCCATCAGGTCTGTCGTGATTTTTTTTTTATCCGACATGCGCTTTACTCGCATAAAAGGTTGGATGTGTTTCCCCTCCAGATCACGGTGGGGGGTTTGGAGTACTCCCCAGGAACACTGCACATCTACTCCGACAGCACCCTTACCTTACCGGCCATCATCGGGATCGGAGCGGGAGGAGGGGTGCTTCTCATCGCCATCATTGCTGTGCTCATCGCCTACAAGAGGAAGACCCGGGATGCTGACCGCACCCTGAAACGCCTGCAGCTGCAGATGGACAACCTGGAGTCCAGAGTGGCCCTGGAGTGTAAAGAAGGTAGGAGCACCGGTCACTATGACCTCCTCCTTCTCCTATTGCTCTCCTCTCCTAACATATCCTATTTCCCTCCTATTATATCCTATCATATCCTATTTCCCTCCTATTATATCCTATCATATCCTATTTATCTCCTATCATATCCTATTTCTCACCTAACATATCCTATTTCCCTCCTATTACAGTGCCTTGCGAAAGTATTCGGCCCCCTTGAACTTTGCGACCTTTTGCCACATTTCAGGCTTCAAACATAAAGATATAAAACTGTATTTTTTTGTGAAGAATCAACAACAAGTCGGACACAATCATGAAGTGGAACGACATTTATTGGATATTTCAAACTTTTTTAACAAATCAAAAACGGAAAAATTGGGCGTGCAAAATTATTCAGCCCCCTTAAGTTAATACTTTGTAGCGCCACCTTTTGCTGCGATTACAGCTGTAAGTCGCTTGGGGTATGTCTCTATCAGTTTTGCACATCGAGAGACTGAAATTTTTTCCCATTCCTCCTTGCAAAACAGCTCGAGCTCAGTGAGGTTGGATGGAGAGCATTTGTGAACAGCAGTTTTCAGTTCAGTTCCACAGATTCTCGATTGGATTCAGGTCTGGACTTTGACTTGGCCATTCTAACACCTGGATATGTTTATTTTTGAACCATTCCATTGTAGATTTTGCTTTATGTTTTGGATCATTGTCTTGTTGGAAGACAAATCTCCGTCCCAGTCTCAGGTCTTTTGCAGACTCCATCAGGTTCTCTTCCAGAAGGGTCCTGTATTTGGCTCCATCCATCTTCCCATCAATTTTAACCATCTTCCCTGTCCCTGCTGAAGAAAAGCAGGCCCAAACCATGATGCTGCCACCACCATGTTTGACAGTGGGGATGGTGTGTTCAGCTGTGTTGCTTTTACGCCAAACATAACGTTTTGTATTGTTGCCAAAAAGTTCAATTTTGGTTTCATCTGACCAGAGCACCTTCTTCCACATGTTTGGTGTGTCTCCCAGGTGGCTTGTGGCAAACTTTAAACGACACTTTTTATGGATATCTTTAAGAAATGGCGTTCTTCTTGCCACTCTTCCATAAAGGCCAGATTTGTGCAATATACTGATATACTGAATATACTGATTGTTGTCCTATGGACAGAGTCTCCCACCTCAGCTGTAGATCTCTGCAGTTCATCCAGAGTGATAATGGGCCTCTTGGCTGCATCTCTGATCAGTCTTCTCCTTGTATGAGCTGAAAGTTTAGAGGAACGGCCAGGTCTTGGTAGATTTGCAGTGGTCTGATACTCCTTCCATTTCAATATTATCGCTTGCACAGTGCTCCTTGGGATGTTTAAAGCTTGGGAAATCTTTTTGTATCCAAATCCGGCTTTAAACTTCTTCACAACAGTATCTCGGACCTGCCTGGTGTGTTCCTTGTTCTTCATGATGCTCTCTGCGCTTTTAACGGACCTCTGAGACTATCACGGTGCAGGTGCATTTATACGGAGACTTGATTACACACAGGTGGATTGTATTTATCATCATTAGTCATTTAGGTCAACATTGGATCATTCAGAGATCCTCACTGAACTTCTGGAGAGAGTTTGCTGCACTGAAAGTAAAGGGGCTGAATAATTTTGCACGCCCAATTTTTCAGTTTTTGATTTGTTAAAAAAGTTTGAAATATCCAATAAATGTCGTTCCACTTCATGATTGTGTCCCACTTGTTGTTGATTCTTCACAAAAAAAATACAGTTTTATATCTTTATGTTTGAAGCCTGAAATGTGGCAAAAGGTCGCAAAGTTCAAGGGGGCCGAATACTTTCGCAAGGCACTGTATATCCTATTTCTCACCTATCATATCCTATCATATCCTATTTCTCTCCTATCATATCCTATTTCTCACCTAACATATCCTATTTCCCTCCTATTATATCCTATTTCTCACCTATCATATCCTATCATATCCTATTTCTCACCTATCATATCCTATTTCTCACCTAACATATCCTATTTCTCACCTCTCCTCTCCTCTCCTATCCTATCATATCCTATTTCTCTCCTATCATATCCTATTTCTCTCCTATCATATCCTATTTATCTCCTATCATATCCTATCATATCATATTTCTCTCCTATCCTATCCTATCCTATCTAATATATTTGCCAAGCCATCATTGTAAATAATAATGTTTGACTTAATTAAAAATAAAGGTAAAATATCATTTTCACCGTGGCCATTTTAAAACAGTTCTATGTTCATCTGAATGCTCTTCGCACATACATTTCTGTCACTGAAATGACACCAGCACTGCTCATGGCTTTTTCCTCAAGCAAAGATTGCTTCATGAAAGTGAGCTGAATCATTGACTGGCAGGGTATTTTGATATGCTCTTATCAGAGAGCTGCGTGTGCTTTTGAAGATTAGTGTGTTATCAGCATTGGCCTGCTCTGAACAGTTGTTGCTATCGTGTTGCTCTTATAGTAGGTACAGTACAAGTCAATCACTCTACATTCTTTACAATATATTTTCTGAGATGCTACGCTGACTCTGTAGAAGGTAACCAGGCAACCACAGAACTGACTGTGTACAGCAGGAGTGGGCATCTCCAGTCCTCGAGGGCCTGATTGGTCTCACACTTCTTCTCCATCACTAGCAAACATAGCTGATTAATCACATTGCATTCTAAACTGGAGATCATGATTAGGTGATTATTGGAGTCAGGTGTGTTAGCTGGGGCAAACCGGTGACACCAATCAGGCCCTCGAGGACTGGAATTACCCACCCCTGATGTACAGTATGAGGATGACCAAAATATGCTGTCCATTACTCGGTAGAGGGCAGTCAAGTCTTATAAGCATGTATCCATGTATTCCTATACTGTGCCAGCTGTCAAGACAATCACGACTCAAAATGATTAGAAGTGGGCAGATTTAGTCCAGAGTGTGGCAGTTTATGGTATTGACTTGACACTAACACGCCTGGACGAGGTAACTGACTGTTGATTCAGTGAAACGATCAGACTTAATTTAATCCGATCAATAGAGGGGGGCAGTTGTGGTCATTTTGTCTAACCACATCCTGTCAGGTGCTCCCCCACACACAAAATGGCCTTTCTGTGTTCTTCCTGACCATGTGCTTCTCCTGTGTTTCTCTGGGATTGGATTAAAATGGCAATTTTTGTATCTTATGCTCCTGTCAACATAGCATTCGCTGAGCTACAGACAGACATCCAGGAGCTGACCAATGACATGGACGGAGTGAAGATCCCCTTCCTGGAGTACCGTACCTACACCATGAGAGTCATGTTCCCCGGCATCGAGGAGCACCCCGTCCTCAAGGAGCTGGATGTAAGTGTAAGAAAACTAAACTAGAGTACTTGTTCACTTCACTGCCTTCTGCTTCTGTCTTCACTTGTGTTGTCTTGGTAACTCAGTAGAGTATGCTTTCCTGAGGTTCACTTGTGTTGTCTTGGTAACTCAGTAGAGTATGCTTTCCTGAGGTTCACTTGTGTTGTCTTGGTAACTCAGTAGAGTATGCTTTCCTGAGGTTCACTTGTGTTGTCTTGGTAACTCAGTAGAGTATGCTTTCCTGAGGTTCACTCGTGTTGTCTTGGTAACTCAGTAGAGTATGCTTTCCTGAGGTTCACTTGTGTTGTCTTGGTAACTCAGTAAAGTATGCTTTCCTGCGGTTCACTTGTGTTGTCTTGGTAACTCAGTAGAGTATGCTTTCCTGAGGTTCACTTGTGTTGTCTTGGTAACTCAGTAGAGTATGCTTTCCTGAGGTTCACTTGTGTTGTCTTGGTAACTCAGTAGAGTATGCTTTCCTGAGGTTCACTTGTGTTGTCTTGGTAACTCAGTAGAGTATGCTTTCCTGAGGTTCACTCGTGTTGTCTTGGTAACTCAGTAGAGTATGCTTTCCTGAGGTTCACTTGTGTTGTCTTGGTAACTCATTAAAGTATGCTTTCCTGCGGTTCACTTGTGTTGTCTTGGTAACTCAGTAGAGTATGCTTTCCTGAGGTTCACTTGTGTTGTCTTGGTAACTCAGTAGAGTATGCTTTCCTGAGGTTCACTTGTGCTGTCTTGGTAACTCAGTAAAGTATGCTTTCCTGAGGTTCACTTGTGTTGTCTTGGTAACTCAGTAAAGTATGCTTTCCTGAGGTTCACTTGTGTTGTCTTGGTAACTCAGTAAAGTATGCTTTCCTGAGGTTCACTTGTGTTGTACTGTAACTCAGTAAAGTATGCTTTCCTGAGGTTCACTTGTGTTGTCTTGGTAACTCTCTGCCAAAAAAAGAAGGGAATAAAACTAAAGCGATAGATCCTGTTTTTTAAAAACGAGTCAGTAGCCAGCAGCTCTCTTAGTGCCGAGCTTCAGAGAAACCTCTTTTCTTTTTTTTCTCAACCTTATTTCTTTTTCATTTCAACCTGAGGCTGAGTCAACCCAGGAGCTCCACCAGCCCTCCATAGACTACTTGTCTAGAGACTGCCGCAGAAATGTTTTGAAAATAGTCAGCATAGAGGAATATTTGAAGTCACTACAGCCACGTTTAAGGTGCTCCATGTAATCCTCAAACTAATAACAAACCATTTTCTTTCTCCCTTTTTCTCTTTACATATTTCTCCGCCTCCTCTCTCCTCTCCCCCCTCTCCTGTCTCCTCTCTCCCCATCCCTTTTCTCTCTCCCCTCTCCTCTTTCCTCTCCTCTCTCCTCTCCCCCCTCTCCTGTCTCCTCTCTCCCCATCCCTTTTCTCTCTCCCCTCTCCTCTTTCCTCTCCTCTCTCGTCTCCCCCCTCTCCTGTCTCCTCTCTCCCCATCCCTTTTCTCTCTCCCCTCTCCTCTTTCCTCTCCTCTCTCGTCTCCCCTCTCCTCCTTTTTCTCTTTACACTTTCCTCCCCTCTCTCCCACTCCTCTCTTCTCCCCCCTCTCCTGTCTCCTCTCTTCTCTCCCTTCTCCTCTCTCATCTCCCCTCTCCCCTCCTCTATCCTCTCTCGCCTCCCCTATTCTCTCGTCTATTCTCTCCCCTCTCCTCTCTCCCCTCCCTTATTCTCTCTCCCCTCCCCTCTCTTCTCCCTCTCTCCCTCCCCTCTCTTTTCCCCTCTCCTCTCACCCCTCCCTTATTCTCTCTCCCCTCCCCTCTCTTCTCACTCCCCTCTCCCCTCTCACTCTCTTCTCCCCTCCCCTCTCTTCTCCCCTATCACTCTCTTCTCCCCTCTCCCTCTCTCCCCTCCCCTCTCTCCCCTCCCCTCTCTTCTCCCCTCTCCTCTCTCCCCTCCCTTATTATCTTTCCCCTCCCCTCTCCCTCTCTCTCCTCCCCTCTCTTCTCCCCTCTCCTCTCCCCCTTCCTTATTCTCTCTCCCCTCCCCTCTCTTCTCCCCTCTCTCCCCTCCCCTCTCTTCTCCCCTGTCCCGCTCCCTCTCTCCCCTCTCCAACTCCCTGTCCCTCTCCCTCCCTCCCCTCTCTTCTCCCCTCTCCCTCTCTCCCTCTCCCCTCCCTTATTCTCTCCCCTCCCCTCTCCCTCTCTCCCCTCTCTTCTCCCCTCCCTTATTCTCTCCCCTCCCCTCTCTTCTCCCCTCTCCCTCTCTCCCCTCCCCTCTCTTCTCCCCTCTCCCTCTCTCCCCTCCCCTCTCTTCTCCCCTCTCCCTCTCTCCCCTCCCCTCTCTTCTCCCCTCCCTTATTCTCTCCCCTCCCCTCTCTTCTCCCCTCCCGTATTCTCTCCCCTCCCCTCTCTTCTCCCTCTCTCCCTCTCTCCCCTGTCCCTCTCTCCCCTGTCCCTCTCCCCAATTAATAACCCCTTGGACCTCCTTTTGTGTATTCCCACCTCTGTGTCCCCCATCCCCCTCCTCCTCCTGTGTCCTGTCCCTCAGTCCCCGGCCAATGTGGAGAAAGCCCTGCGTCTGTTCAGCCAGCTGCTGCACAGTAAGATGTTTCTGCTGACCTTCATCCATACCCTGGAGGCCCAGAGGTCATTCTCCATGCGGGACCGAGGAAATGTGGCCTCTCTGCTCATGGCCGCTCTGCAGGGCCGCATGGAGTACGCCACCGTGGTACTTAAACAGTTGCTGGCTGACCTCATAGAGAAGAACCTGGAGAACCGCAACCATCCTAAACTGCTGCTCCGACGGTGAGGATACTTTAAAGATATATACACTACTGGTCCAAAGGTTTAGAACACCCTCTCATTCAAGAGTTTTTCTTTATTTGTACTATTTTTTACATTGTAGAATAATAGTGAAGACATCAAAACTATGAAATAACACACATGGAATCATGTAGTAACCAAAAATGTGTTAAACAAATCAAAATATATTTTATATTTGAGATTCTTCAAAAGGCCTTTCAAGAACTTTGAAAGCTTCTTCAAGTGCAGAGGTATATTAAACCCATGCTGCAGAGGTATATTATGTGATCTGGAGACAGCGGTATAGATCACTACACCACCCTAGGCAGCAATATAGATCACTACACCACCCTAGGCAGCGGTATAGATCACTACACCATCCTAGGCAGCGGTATAGATCACTACACCACCCTAGGCAGCAATATAGATCACTACACCACCCTAGGCAGCGGTATAGATCACTACACCATCCTAGGCAGCGGTATAGATCACTACACCATCCTAGGCAGCGGTATAGATCACTACACCACCCTAGGCAGCGGTATAGATCACTACACCACCCTAGGCAGCAATATAGATCACTACACCACCCTAGGCAGCGGTATAGATCACTACACCATCCTAGGCAGCGGTATAGATCACTACACCACCCTAGGCAGCGGTATAGATCACTACACCACCCTAGGCAGCGGTATAGATCACTACACCACCCTAGGCAGCGGTATAGATCACTACACCATCCTAGACAGCAATATAGATCACTACACCACCCTAGGCAGCGGTATAGATCACTACACCATCCTAGGCAGCGGTTTAGATCACTACACCATCCTAGGCAGCAATATAGATCACTACACCACCCTAGGCAGCGGTATAGATCACTACACCATCCTAGGCAGCGGTTTAGATCACTACACCATCCTAGGCAGCAATATAGATCACTACACCACCCTAGGCAGCGGTATAGATCACTACACCACCCTAGGCAGCGGTATAGATCACTACACCACCCTAGGGAGCGGTATAGATCACTACACCACCCTGGGCAGCGGTATAGATCACTACACCATCCTAGGCAGCGATATAGATCACTACACCATCCTAGGCAGCGGTATAGATCACTACACCATCCTAGGCAGCGGTATAGATCACTACACCACCCTAGGCAGCGGTATAGATCACTACACCATCCTAGGCAGCGGTATAGATCACTACACCATCCTAGGCAGCGGTATAGATCACTACACCATCCTAGGCAGCGGTATAGATCACTACACCATCCTAGGCAGCGGTATAGATCACTACACCATCCTAGGCAGCGGTATAGATCACTACACCACCCTAGGCAGCGGTATAGATCACTACACCACCCTAGGCAGCGGTATAGATCACTACACCATCCTAGGCAGCGGTATAGATCACTACACCATCCTAGGCAGCGGTATAGATCACTACACCACCCTAGGCAGCGATATAGATCACTACACCAACCTAGGCAGCGGTATAGATGACTACACCACCCTAGGCAGCGGTATAGATCACTACACCACCCTAGGCAGCGGTATAGATCACTACACCACCCTAGGCAGCGGTATAGATGACTACACCATCCTAGGCAGCGGTATAGATCACTACACCACCCTAGGCAGCGGTGTAGATCACTACACCACCCTAGGCAGCGGTATAGATCACTACACCATCCTAGGCAGCGGTATAGATCACTACACCACCCTAGGCAGCGGGTTAGATCACTACACCATCCTAGGCAGCGGTATAGATCACTACACCATCCTAGGCAGCGGTATAGATCACTACACCACCCTAGGCAGCGGTATAGATCACTACACCACCCTAGGCAGCGGTATAGATCACTACACCATCCTAGGCAGCGGTATAGATCACTACACCATCCTAGGCAGCGGTATAGATCACTACACCACCCTAGGCAGCGGTATAGATCACTACACCACCCTAGGCAGCGGTATAGATCACTACACCACCCTAGGCAGCGGTATAGATCACTACACCATCCTAGGCAGCGGTATAGATCACTACACCATCCTAGGCAGCGATATAGATCACTACACCACCCTAGGCAGCGGTATAGATCACTACACCACCCTAGGCAGCGGGTTAGATCACTACACCATCCTAGGCAGCGGTATAGATCACTACACCACCCTAGACAGCGGTGTAGATCACTACACCACCCTAGGCAGCGGTATAGATCACGACACCATCCTAGGCAGCGGTATAGATCACTCACCACCCTAGGCAGCGGGTTAGATCACTACACCATCCTAGGCAGCGGTATAGATCACTACACCATCCTAGGCAGCGGTATAGATCACTACACCACCCTAGGCAGCGGTATAGATCACTACACCACCCTAGGCAGCGGTATAGATCACTACACCACCCTAGGCAGCGGTATAGATCACTACACCACCCTAGGCAGCGGTATAGATCACTACACCACCCTAGGCAGCGGTATAGATCACTACACCATCCTAGGCAGCGGTATAGATCACTACACCATCCTAGGCAGCGGTATAGATCACTACACCACCCTAGGCAGCGGTATAGATGACTACACCATCCTAGGCAGCGGTATAGATCACTACACCACCCTAGGCAGCGGTGTAGATCACTACACCACCCTAGGCAGCGGTATAGATCACTACACCATCCTAGGCAGCGGTATAGATCACTACACCACCCTAGGCAGCGGGTTAGATCACTACACCATCCTAGGCAGCGGTATAGATCACTACACCATCCTAGGCAGCGGTATAGATCACTACACCACCCTAGGCAGCGGTATAGATCACTACACCACCCTAGGCAGCGGTATAGATCACTACACCATCCTAGGCAGCGGTATAGATCACTACACCATCCTAGGCAGCGGTATAGATCACTACACCACCCTAGGCAGCGGTATAGATCACTACACCACCCTAGGCAGCGGTATAGATCACTACACCACCCTAGGCAGCGGTATAGATCACTACACCATCCTAGGCAGCGGTATAGATCACTACACCATCCTAGGCAGCGATATAGATCACTACACCACCCTAGGCAGCGGTATAGATCACTACACCACCCTAGGCAGCGGGTTAGATCACTACACCATCCTAGGCAGCGGTATAGATCACTACACCACCCTAGACAGCGGTGTAGATCACTACACCACCCTAGGCAGCGGTATAGATCACGACACCATCCTAGGCAGCGGTATAGATCACTCACCACCCTAGGCAGCGGGTTAGATCACTACACCATCCTAGGCAGCGGTATAGATCACTACACCATCCTAGGCAGCGATATAGATCACTACACCACCCTAGGCAGCGGTATAGATCACTACACCACCCTAGGCAGCGGTATAGATCACTACACCACCCTAGGCAGCGGTATAGATCACTACACCACCCTAGGCAGCGGTATAGATCACTACACCATCCTAGGCAGCGGTATAGATCACTACACCACCCTAGGCAGCGGTATAGATCACTACACCACCCTAGGCAGCGGGTTAGATCACTACACCATCCTAGGCAGCGGTATAGATCACTACACCATCCTAGAGAGCGATATAGATCACTACACCACCCTAGGCAGCGGTATAGATCACTACACCATCCTAGGCAGCCGCATAGATGACTACACCATCCTAGGCAGCGGTATAGATCACTACACCACCCTAGGCAGCGGTATAGATCACTACACCACCCTAGGCAGCGGTATAGATCACTACACCACCCTAGGCAGCGGTATAGATCACTACACCACCCTTGGCAGCGGTATAGATCACTACACCACCCTAGGCAGCGGTATAGATCACTACACCACCCTAGGCAGCGGTATAGATCACTACACCACCCTAGGCAGCGGTATAGATCACTACTCCACCCTAGGCAGCGGTATAGATCACTACACCATCCTAGGCAGCGGTATAGATCACTACACCATCCTAGGCAGCGATATAGATCACTACACCACCCTAGGCAGCGGTATAGATCACTACACCACCCTAGGCAGCGGTATAGATCACTACACCACCCTAGGCAGCGGGTTAGATCACTACACCATCCTAGGCAGCGGTATAGATCACTACACCACCCTAGGCAGCGGTATAGATCACTACACCACCCTAGGCAGCGGTATAGATCACTACACCACCCTAGGCAGCGGTATAGATCACTACACCACCCTAGGCAGCGGTATAGATCACTACACCACCCTAGGCAGCGGTATAGATGACTACACCATCCTAGGCAGCGGTATAGATCACCTCACCACCCTAGGCAGCGGTATAGATCTCTACACCACCCTAGGCAGCGGTATAGATGACTACACCATCCTAGGCAGCGGTATAGATCACTACACCATCCTAGGCAGCGGTATAGATCACTACACCACCCTAGGCAGCGGTACAGATCACTACACCACCCTAGGCAGCGGTATAGATTACTACACCATCCTAGGCAGCGGTATAGATCACTACACCACCCTAGGCAGCGGTGTAGATCACTACACCACCCTAGGCAGCGGTATAGATCACGACACCATCCTAGGCAGCGGTATAGATCACTACACCATCCTAGGCAGCCGTATAGATGACTACACCACCCTAGGCAGCGGTATAGATCACTACACCACCCTAGGCAGCGGTATAGATCACTACACCACCCTAGGCAGCGGTATAGATCACTACACCACCCTAGGCAGCGGTATAGATCACTACACCACCCTAGGCAGCGGTATAGATCACTACACCATCCTAGGCAGCGGTATAGATCACTACACCACCCTAGGCAGCGATATAGATCACTACACCATCCTAGGCAGCGGTATAGATCACTACTCCATCCTAGGCAGCGATATAGATCACTACACCATCCTAGGCAGCGGTATAGATCACTACACCATCCTAGGCAGCGGTATAGATCACTACACCATCCTAGGCAGCGGTATAGATCACTACACCATCCTAGGCAGCGGTATAGATCACTATACCATCCTTGCTCTACTCATACACATGTTGTTGAATCTGACCGGTGTCTCATCTCTCCTGAAGGACGGAGTCGGTGGCTGAGAAGATGCTCACCAACTGGTTTACGTTCCTGCTGCATCGCTTCCTCAAGGTAAGGCAGTTTTAATGGTGCTCAGATAGTTTTTTTAACATAGGGTTAATTGAGGTTCAAAGCACAGAGATTCAGATACTTAGCAGAAGATTGATGCTTGTGATTTAGTCACAAAAGGCCTGTTGTTTGGCTGAAACACCAGCAGGCCCATAGCAACAGTGTGTATGCAGTGTGTTCTGTACCTGTTCTAATTTTGTTACCAGAGATTCTGTGAAATGATCGTTAATTGCTATTATTAGTGTAATGTGTGAGTTGTAATTATATTTCTGAGGTGGGGTTATTTGGCTAATCATGGTCCTGGTAATGTTTATTCTCACCCTGTGTGACCGCAGCACACAGCACGGCCACAGTGTGAACCATATCGGAGAATCACCCTGGGGGGCAGTTGTGGTCATTTTGTCTAACCACATCCTGTCAGGTGCTCCCCACCACCCAAAATGGCCTTTCTGTGTTCTTCCTGACCATAAGCTTCTCCTGTGTTACTCTGGGATTGGATTAAAATGGCCATTCACGTTAAGGACAAGAACATCAGGCCCATTGTGAGTTCAGGCCTGAAATGCCTCTTGGAATGTAGCTCTGGATGGCCACCAATTATATTGAAGTTACATCAGTGCAGATGTTAAAGTGTTCTGGCCATCTTCCCAGCCTCCCCAAGTAATTACCCTGAAATGTTTCCACAAGCCCTACTTAAACCTCTATTCTGGATTGGCTTCCACATTTTTATATTCAGCTTGCATAGCAATATTCATCTTTCATAGCCAGGGTTGTCACTAAATTAACAAAAATATATATTTTAATGTGGGTTTTCATTACCTGAGGGTAGATATTATTGGTGAAGATAATGGTTGTAGAGTTTCTTAAGTAACAAATGTAATGCCTTGTTAAGATTTATGACGTTCTCAAAACTGAAGAAAATATCAAGGTAGCATGTTCAACATAAATCCCTTAAGTGAACAACAAATTATTGAGGATTTAAACTCATTGGACATGGTCTGGAAAAATATAAAATCTACTTGTTTGTTACTGTCGTTTGACTGGTTTTGAACTGAGACAACATTCTAGAGAGTAACGTGGAACCTGTAGTTATGATGTTATTAAGTGTGATGTCACCTCGACTGTACAGATTATTAAAACCACAGAAGAACATGAAATGCAGAAGAGCATGGACAATCAGTATTACTGAATCCTGCTTAAACTCTCTATGTCTTACTTGCATTGGACAATTGGGGGCCATTTGTGTGTTTTGAGGTTTCTGTTTTTTGAATATGGATTTGGTTGCTGGGTATTGGTTCCATTTGGTTACTGGCAGCATGATTTAGAAGCCTGGTAGATGGGTCAATCGTCCTCTGTGTCTGGGCTTGAAGGCCCCCCTGTGTCTGGGCTTGAAGGCCCCCCTGTGTCTGGGCTTGAAGGCCCCCCTGTGTCTGGGCTTGAAGGCCCCCCTGTGTCTGGGCTTGAAGGCCCCCCTGTGTCTGGGCTTGAAGGCCCCCCTGTGTCTGGGCTTGAAGGCCCCCCTGTGTCTGGGCTTGAAGGCCCCTCTGTGTCCAAGCAGCTTGAGACTCAGGATGTCACGTTGTAATTAATGATGTCAAATGAATCGTCCCTAAGAACTAAATAATAGTGTTCCCTCAGTATCACTGGTTAGTCATCAAACCCTGTAAGTGGGTAATTGGTAACTTCCCCACTCCTCACTGAAAGGGGTGTGATTGCCTATTCCTCTCCCCTTTTCACACTGTTACTCCCTCCCTCTTCCACTTTTACTGTCTCTCCCCCTGCGCCTCTCTCTCTCTCTGTCTCTCTCTCTCTCTCTCTCTCTCTCTGTCTCTGTCTCTCTCTCTCTCTCTGTCTCAGGAGTGTGCTGGGGAGCCTCTGTTCATGCTGTTCTGTGCCATCAAGCAGCAGATGGAGAAGGGGCCTATAGACGCCATCACAGGAGAGGCGCGCTACTCCCTCAGTGAGGACAAGCTCATCCGCCAGCAGATTGACTACAAACAGCTGGTGAGGAAGGACCCCTCCTCCACATACACACAGAAACACACACCTCCTCTCTCACACCAGTCTCCTGTTTGATATGAGTGTTGTGCAATGGAGCCAACCCTCCCAGTCCCAGGACAGAAAGATCAAGCCATGTACTGATTCTCACTTAATGTGGTTCAAGAGGCAAAACAAACAGGTGGGAGAATGTTTAGCAGGCTTTGCCATGCAAATCACCTGACATGTTACTGAGGAAGTGAGGTGGGCCTTGGCTCCCTCATTGGCTGTGGGGATCTCAGTGTAGGCAGTGGTAGGAGACGGGCTATATGGGTGAGGTGTCGCTGATGGAACGAACCTACTCAGCGCTCAATCACACCTGCTGCGGGCCAGTAATGATTCAAACAAATCAAGACATTTATTGTCTGCCAATAAAACAAACCCTTCCCACCACATCGCTCGATCTCCCCAACGAGGCGGCCAAGCAGTACTGCCAGGAAATACTACACTTGAACAATTAATGATTTACTCACCGTCAGCAACCCATTGACTTCCACATAAAAGCGTCACACCCCAGATTGGTGAAGGAAACATCAAAACAGTACAGGAATTCTCCAAATATACCCTCATATAAATTATTTATATGGAAAAATAGAAATACGCTGACTTGGTAGGATGCAATGCTAACGCGCCCACTCCCACCACTCAACTTCTCGATGAATCAGCTGTATACTGCCTGCTTCCGACGCCATTCGTCACTCCCCATGCGACCACACGGCTGGTACAACACTGCAGCATCAACTCAGGACAGGGTCATCTCTGCCTCCTTCAGAGGGATCGGTAGACAGATTAGCAGATGTCACAGAAATTAGCTCTATATAGGCAAATGCTCCCGGAGGTGCTCTCTATCTCTGGCCGTAGGGGATCTTCAGCACAGGACAACACTATTCACCTTATTCCGGAACGTCACGGTGATTGCGGCGAGTTGCAATTGTGCTTCTATTTTTAGCAACATTCGCACGACGCAAGGCGCATGCAAAGTGGTACTTTTAGTTGAGCTTGATAGTTTCAGAACTGCACAAAATCCTAAAATCAATCAACATGACAAGCATTATATGAAGAGGGGGCAGTTTTTACAACAGCAATGTTTTGAAAACCAACCTCTACATCAATCTGAATGTACCTGTGGAGCCCCATATGTCCTGCATCCACCTCATAAAGATCTACATAAGGCTAATCAATGGGCGGGGCTACATAAGGCTAATCGGTGGGCGAGGCTGCATAAGGCTAATCGGTGGGTGGGGCCACATAAGGCTAATAGGTGGGCGGGGCTACATAAGGCTAATAGGTGGGCGGGGATACATAAGGCTAATCGGTGGGTGGGGCCACATAAGGCTAATAGGTGGGCGGGGCTACATAAGGCTAATAGGTGGGCGGGGCTACATAAGGCTAATAGGTGGGGCGGGGCTACATAAGGCTAATAGGTGGGGCGGGGCTACATAAGGCTAATAGGTGGGCGGGGCAACATATGGCTAATAGGTGGGCGGGGCTACATAAAGCTAATAGGTGGGGCGGGGCTACATAAGGTGAATAGGTGGGGCGGGGCAGTGCTACATAAGGTGAATAGGTGGGGCGGGGCTACATAAGGCGAATAGGGTGGCTTTATGCCCCCTGCTTCCATATCACTCCTAATTTCACTCCTAATCTGTACTATCTAGGGAAGATGGGAGGGAGGCTCTGTTATCTATATGTGTGTGGGCATCTGTACACACTATCGATAACTATCATTGACTGTTATCTCTTGTATCCCTTTAAATGGCTTTGACCAAGACTAGCAACTTTACGGGGAAGTACTGCAGTATTGGATATTCAGACCTGATACTTTAGATACGCTTTTACCTCCAAGACGCCAAAAATCATCCCATGTCCAGAACCCTGCTTGACCTTGGACCTCATCAAATGATAAGGATTGTCCTGTTTCTTGAGAATTCCTATAATTTGCTGTGTAATTGGTTTTTAAGCACAAATGCCCCACTAATTAACTATTTCAAGTGCATGGAAGGAAATGTACTTTGCTAATGATCAGTGAGTGACAGTGGTACAGATGTCTGTGGTACCATGTGCCAGCTGCATACTGTACTAATCACTTGATTAACGCACCCAGCACACACCAAAGGCCTCCTCATGACTGTATATGGACTGGCAGCACGGCGTGTACATGCCCAGTATATAAATACATTAGAAGGATCTCTCTCCTCTCTGGTCACAACCTTTGACCTTTTTAGATGGATACTGCACCTTGGTTATTTCAAGAGGCAACATAGGTCACTTAATGGCATCTAGTTGTAGATTGTGTTAAAATTAGAATCAATGCTTTTCCATCAGTCGGGATTCCTCGAGAGCAGAGTTCATTTTGCCCTGGGAGCCACATTCGGTCTTCAACGAGGTCCGGAGGGCCGCATTCGGTCTTCAACGAGGTCCGGAGGGCCACATTCGGTCTTCAACGAGGTCCGGAGGGCCACATTCGGTCTTCAACGAGGTCCGGAGGGCCGCATTCGGTCTTCAACGAGGTTCGGAGGGCCACATTCGGTCTTCAACGAGGTTCGGAGGGCCGCATTCGGTCTTCAACGAGGTTCGGAGGGCCGCATTCGGTCTTCAACGAGGTTCGGAGGGCCGCATTTGGTCTTCAACGAGGTTCGGAGGGCCGCACTGAAAATGTGTTATAAAAAATAGTCCTCTAAACATCTGTTTTGGATTTTTTTGATGCTCCCTGATTGTCTAGCATTTCAGTGATTATTAGTAAGCTGGACACAGTCAAGAAACTGAATGAATGTAGGTCCATTATCATTCATAATTTTATTTGGTTTTAGTCATTTTCAAAACACCCGTGGGCCGGATTGGACTCCCTGCCTCGCGAGACGGATTTGGCCTTCAGGCAGTATGTTTGACACCTCTGCTCTAGAGTAAATAGTGCTGAGCACAGAAACCCCGTCAGGCCTGCAGCAAATCATTGTTTACCGTCTGGCAATACTGACATAGCAACATGGCACACTAGTTTACAGAAAGACGTTAACCAGTAGACAATACAGAATCTATTAGCTAGGATAGTCACTGTGTAGAGGTTGTATAGGAATTCAGGGGATGGCCTCATTCTGACACCAGTCTTCTATGTTTGTTAATGTGTCAATGCAAGTTGCAAATGAGGCTGAATGCATCTCAATTTGTTATAATGACACTTTACCAAATAGAGCCTGACTTCACTATATTGTGACTGGTTGAGCTGTGAAGGGGTGCCAGAACAGGTAAAATATATAATGTGTTTGCTCTCAATCCTCAATCTCCTCCTTTTAACTATGGCACATTGTGTCATATAAATCTTTGTGTGTAGTTAAATCAATGTCCTCTTGTCAGTTTTCTATTGACCCGAGGACAGCTAAGAAATGTGTCCTCCAGGTCACTTGTAGTCGTCACTGATTTTCTTCAGACAGATCAAATCTTCATTATCGACAATGCAGTTAATATCTCTGGGGGAGACTATTGATAAAACAGCATTTAAAGTGATTCATGAAAAACAAACACCTGAGGAAATTGCAGTCTAAATCTCTCTCTTCAACTGGAAGAATTCCCCTTTAAAGAGACTCAGTGCAGTGCTCTAGTAGTCCTGTCCCCTCTCTGGTACTGACAGCTCTGTGGTTTCTCCCTCCCCAGATAGTCCCTCTAGTACTGACAGCTCTGTGGTTTCTCCCTCCCCAGATAGTCCCTCTCTAGTACTGACAGCTCTGTGGTTTCTCCCTCCCCAGATAGTCCCTCTGGTACTGACAGCTCTGTGGTTTCTCCCTCCCCAGATAGTCCCTCTGGTACTGACAGCTCTGTGGTTTCTCCCTCCCCAGATAGTCCCTCTCTAGTACTGACAGCTCTGTGGTTTCTCCCTCCCCAGATAGTCCCTCTAGTACTGACAGCTCTGTGGTTTCTCCCTCCCCAGATAGTCCCTCTGGTACTGACAGCTCTGGTTTCTCCCTCCCCAGATAGTCCCTCTCTAGTACTGACAGCTCTGTGGTTTCTCCCTCCCCAGATAGTCCTTCTAGTACTGACAGCTCTGTGGTTTCTCCCTCCCCAGATAGTCCATCTAGTACTGACAGTTCTGTGATTTCTCCCTCCCCAGATAGTCCCTCTAGTACTGACAGCTCTGTGGTTTCTCCCTCCCCAGATAGTCCCTCTGGTACTGACAGCTCTGTGGTTTCTCCCTCCCCAGATAGTCCCTCTGGTACTGACAGCTCTGTGGTTTCTCCCTCCCCAGATAGTCCCTCTAGTACTGACAGCTCTGTGGTTTCTCCCTCCCCAGATAGTCCCTCTGGTACTGACAGCTCTGTAGTTTCTCCCTCCCCAGATAGTCCCTCTAGTCCTGACAGCTCTGTGGTTTCTCCCTCCCCAGATAGTCCCTCTAGTCCTGACAGCGCTGTGGTTTCTCCCTCCCCAGATAGTCCCTCTGGTACTGACAGCTCTGTGGTTTCTCCCTCCCCAGATAGTCCCTCTAGTCCTGACAGCTCTGTGGTTTCTCTCTCTCCAGACACTGATGTGTATCCCTCCGGAGGGAGAGGCAGGCACCGAGGTCCCGGTGAAGGTGCTGAACTGTGACACGGTCACTCAGGTGAAGGACAAGCTGCTGGACGCTGTGTACAAGGGCATCCCCTACTCCCAGAGACCCCAGGCTGATGATATGGACCTGGGTAAGAACCTACTGTATATATGGATATCTATAGCAGTGTTTCTTAATCCTGGTCCTGGGGGCCAAAGGGGTCTAGCACTACACAGCTAATTCAAATGATCAACTCATCATCAAGATTATTTTTGGGGAAAAGGTGTAAAAAAAAGAAATCCAGGACCAGGATTAAGAAACACGGGTCTGTGGTATTAACAGCCTCTAAAGAAACACGGGTCTATGGTAATAACAGCCTCTAAAGAAACACGGGTCTGTGGTAATAACAGCCTCTAAAGAAACACGGGTCTGTGGTAATAACAGCCTCTTAAGAAACACGGGTCTGTGGTAATAACAGCCTCTTAAGAAACACGGGTCTGTGGTAATAACAGCCTCTAAAGAAACACGGGTCTGTGGTGATAACAGCCTCTTAAGAAACACGGGTCTGTGGTAATAACAGCCTCTAAAGAAACACGGGTCTGTGGTGATAACAGCCTCTTAAGAAACACGGGTCTATGGTAATAACAGCCTCTAAAGAAACACGGGTCTATGGTAATAATAGCCTCTAAAGAAACACGGGTCTATGGTAATAACAGCCTCTAAAGAAACACGGGTCTGTGGTAAAACAGCCTCTAAAGAAACACGGGTCTGTGGTAATAACAGCCTCTAAAGAAACACGGGTCTGTGGTAATAACAGCCTCTAAAGAAACACGGGTCTGTGGTAATAACAGCCTCTAAAGAAACACGGGTCTGTGGTAATAACAGCCTCTAAAGAAACACGGGTCTGTGGTAATAACAGCCTCTAAAGAAACACGGGTCTGTGGTAATAACAGCCTCTAAAGAAACACGGGTCTGTGGTAATAACAGCCTCTAAAGAAACACGGGTCTGTGGTAATAACAGCCTCTAAAGAAACACGGGTCTGTGGTAATAACAGCCTCTAAAGAAACACGGGTCTATGGTAATAACAGCCTCTTAAGAAACATGGGTCTATGGTGTTTCTTACATTGGTACCCCAGGTCATCTTAGGTTTCATTACATACAGTCGAGAAGAACTACTGAATATAAGAGCAGCGTCAACTCCCCATCAGTACGACCAAGAATATGACTTTCGCGAAGCGGATCCTGTGTTCTGCCTTTCACCCAGGACAACGGAATGGATCCCAGCCGGCGACTAAAAAAAACTACTTCGTAAAAGGGGGAAACGAAGCGGTCTTCTGGTCAGACTCCGGAGACGGGCACAACGTGAACCACTCCCTAGCATTCTTCTCGCCAATGTCCAGTCTCTTGACAACAAGGTTGATGAAATCCGAGCAAGGGTAGCATTCCAGAGGGACATCAGAGACTGTAACGTTCTTTGCTTCACGGAAACATGGCTCACTGGAGAGACACTATCGGAGTCTGTGCAGCCAGCTGGTTTCTCCACGCATCGCGCCGACAGAAACAAACATCTTTCTGGTAAGAAGAGGGGGGAGGGCGTATGCTTCATGGTAAACGAGACGTGGTGTGGCCACAACAACATACAGGAACTCAAGTCCTTCTGTTCACCTGATTTAGAATTCCTCACAAACAAATGTCGACCGCATTATCTACCAAGGGAATTCTCTTCGATTATAATCACAGCCGTATATATTCCCCCACAAGCAGACACATCGATGGCTCTGAACAAACTTTATTTGACTCTTTGCAAACTGGAATCCATATATCCTGAGGCTGCATTCATTGTAGCTGGGGATTTTAACAAGGCTAATCTGAAAACAAGACTCCCTAAATTGTATCAGCATATCGATTGCGCAACCAGGGCTGGAAAAACCTTGGATCATTGCTATTCTAACTTCCGTGACGCATATAAGGCCCTGTCCCGCTCTCCTTTCGGAAAAGCTGACCACGACTCCATTTTGTTGATCCCTGCCTACAGACAGAAACTAAAACAAGAAGCTCCCGCGCTGAGGTCTGTTCAATGCTGGTCCGACCAATCTGATTCCACACTCCAAGACTGCTTCCATCACGTGGACTGGGATATGTTTCGTATTGCATCAAACAACAACATTGACGAATACACTGATTCGGTGAGCGAGTTCATTAGAATGTGCGTTGAAGATGTCGTTCCCATAGCAACGATTAAAACATTCCCAAACCAGAAACCGTGGATTGATGGCAGCATTCGCGTGAAACTGAAAGCGCGAACCACTGGTTTTATTCAGGGCAAGATGACCGGAAACATGACCGAATACAAACAGTGTAGCTATTCCCTCCGCAAGGCAATCAAACAAGCTAAGCGTCAGTATAGAGACAAAGTAGAATCTCAATTAAACGGCTCAGACACAAGAGGTATGTGGCAGGGTCTACAGTCAATCACGGATTACAAAAAGAAAACCAGCCCCGTCACGGACCAGGATGTCTTGCTCCCAGGCAGACTAAATAACTTTTTTGCCCGCTTTGAGGACAATACAGTGCCACTGACACGGCCCGCAACCAAAACATGCAGACTCTCCTTCACTGCAGCCGACGTGAGGAAAACATTTAAACGTGTCAACCCTCGCAAGGCTGCAGGCCCAGACGGCATCCCCAGCCGCGCCCTCAGAGCATGCGCAGACCAGCTGGCTGGTGTGTTTACGGACATATTCAATCAATCCCTATCCCAGTCTGTTGTTCCCACCTTCTTCAAGAGGGCCACCATTGTTCCTGTTCCCAAGAAAGCTAAGGTAACTGA
The DNA here is from genome assembly GCF_013265735.2 of Oncorhynchus mykiss. Taxonomy (NCBI): domain Eukaryota; kingdom Metazoa; phylum Chordata; class Actinopteri; order Salmoniformes; family Salmonidae; genus Oncorhynchus; species Oncorhynchus mykiss. The sequence continues at coordinate 66,832,339 of NC_048580.1, read as the reverse complement.
GCTAAACGACTACCGTCCCGTAGCACTCACTTCCGTCATCATGAAGTGCTTTGAGAGACTAGTCAAGGACCATATCACCTCCACCCTACCTGACACCCTAGACCCTCTCCAATTTGCTTACCGCCCAAATAGGTCCACAGACAATGCAATTGTCACACTGCACACTGCCCTAACCCATCTGGACAAGAGGAATACCTATGTGAGAATGCTGTTCATCGACTACAGCTCGGCATTTAACACCATAGTGCCCTCCAAGCTCGTCATCAAGCTCGAGACCCTGGGTCTCGACCCCGCCCTGTGCAACTGGGTACTGGACTTCCTGACGGGCCGCCCCCAGGTGGTGAGGGTAGGCAACAACATCTCCACCCCGCTGATCCTCAACACTGGGGCCCCACAAGGGTGCGTTCTGAGCCCTCTCCTGTACTCCCTGTTCACCCACGACTGCGTGGCCACGCACGCCTCCAACTCAATCGTAAAGTTTGCGGACGACACAACAGTGGTAGGCTTGATAACCAACTCCGACGAGACGGCCTACAGGGAGGAGGTGAGGGCCCTCGGAGTGTGGTGTCAGGAAAATAACCTCACACTCAACGTCAACAAAACTAAGGAGATGATTGTGGACTTCAGGAAACAGCAGAGGGAACACCCCCCTATCCACATCGATGGAACAGTAGTGGAGTTTTAAGTTCCTCGGCGTACACATCACAGACAAACTGAATTGGTCCACCCACACAGACAGCATCGTGAAGAAGGCGCAGCAGCGCCTCTTCAACCTCAGGAGGCTGAAGAAATTCGGCTTGTCACCAAAAGCACTCACAAACTTCTACAGATGCACAATCGAGAGCATCCTGTCGGGCTGTATCACCACCTGGTACGGCAACTGCTCCGCCCACAACCATAAGGCTCTCCAGAGGGTAGTGAGGCAAACTACCTGCCCTCCAGGACACCTACACCACCCGATGTCACAGGAAGGCCATAAAGATCATCAAGGACAACAACCACCCAAGCCACTGCCTGTTCACCCCGCTATCATCCAGAAGGCGAGGTTAGTACAGGTGCATCAAAGCTGGGACCGAGAGACTGAAAAACAGCTTCTATCTCAAGACTGTTAAACAGCCACCACTAACTTTGAGTGGCTGCTGCCAACACACTGACTCAACTCCAGCCACTTTAATAATGGGAATTGATGGGAAATGATGTAAAATATATCACTAGCCACTTTAAACAATGCTACCTAATATAATGTTTACATACCCTACATTATTAATCTCATATGTATACGTAAATACTGTACTCTATATCATCTACTGCATCTTTATGTAATACATGTATCACTAGCCACTTTAACTATGCCACTTTGTTTACATACTCATCTCATATGTATATACTGCACTCAATACCATCTACTGTATCTTGCCTATGCCGCTCTGTACCATCACTCATTCATATATCTTTATGTACATATTCTTTATCCCCTTACACTTGTGTCTATAAGGTAGTAGTTTTGGAATTGTTAGCTAGATTACTTGTTGGTTATTACTGCATTGTCGGAACTAGAAGCACAAGCATTTCGCTACCCTCGCATTAACATCTGCCAATCATGTGTATGTGACAAATACAATTTGATTTGATTTGATAACAGCCTCTTAAGAAACACGGGTCTGTGGTAATAACAGCCTCTTAAGAAACACGGGTCTGTGGTAATAGCATCCTCGTTGGCTACAGACATACTCATGTTTACAGTGGGGACCCTGTATGTGAAGGTTTTCTTTATTACTGTGAAGGATTTACTGTAACTAATTGCAACATTGGCTAGTAGTTATTCCCTGCTGAAACTGAAGATACGGATCATAGCCCAAACCAATCTTCTGTTGTTGTTGTTTTCCGTCCTCACAGAGTGGCGACAAGGAAGACTGACTAGAATTATCCTTCAAGATGAGGACGTCACCACAAAGATTGAGAGTGACTGGAAGAGGCTCAACACCCTGGCCCACTACCAGGTCAGACAGCATCACCAGCTGGACACATCCACATAATACTCATCCACATTTCCCAGACACAAAGATGAATACAGTCAAATTGATGGTCCTTCATTTGATGATAGATGATTAAAGATCTCTCTCCTCCTCCACCTCCAGGTGGCAGATGGGTCTTTGGTAGCCCTGGTCCAGAAGCAGGTCTCTGCCTACAACATCGCCAACTCCTTTACCTTCACCCGCTCTCTGAGTCGTTATGGTACGTATCAATGAACCTCTCTGAGTCGTTATGGTACGTATTAATGACCCTCTCTGAGTCGTTATGGTACGTATCAATGAATCTCTCTTAGTCGTTATGGTACGTATTAATGACCCTCTCTGAGCCGTTATGGTAGGTATTAATGACCCTCTCTGAGTCGTTATGGTACATATTAATGAACTCTTAGCCGTTATGGTAGGTATTAATGAACCTCTCTGAGTCGTTATGGTACGTATTAATGAATCTCTCTTAGTCGTTATGGTACGTATTAATGACCCTCTCTGAGCCGTTATGGTAGGTATTAATGACCCTCTCTGAGTCGTTATGGTACATATTAATGAACTCTTAGCCGTTATGGTAGGTATTAATGAACCTCTCTGAGTCGTTATGGTACGTATTAATGAACCTCTCTGAGCCGTTATGGTACGTATTAATGAACCTCTCTGAGTCGTTATGGTACGTATTAATGAACCTCTCTGAGCCGTTATGGTACGTATTAATGAACCTCTCTGAGCCGTTATGGTACGTATCAATGAACCCCTCTGAGTCGTTATGGTACGTATTAATGAACCTCTCTGAGTCGTTATGGTACGTATCAATGAACCTCTCTGAGTCGTTATGGTACGTATTAATGAACCTCTCTGAGTCGTTATGGTACATATTAATGAACTCTGAGCCGTTATGGTACGTATCAATGAACCCCTCTGAGTCGTTATGGTACGTATTAATGACCCTCTCTGAGCCGTTATGGTACGTATTAATGAACTCTGAGCCGTTATGGTACGTATTAATGACCCTCTCTGAGCCGTTATGGTAGGTATTAATGAACCTCTCTGAGTCGTTATGGTACGTATTAATGAACCTCTCTGAGCCGTTATGGTACGTATTAATGAACCTCTCTGAGTCGTTATGGTTACGTATTAATGACCATTTCAGTTTTTCAATACCTACTGTATGAAAGCCCAGCTTCCTACAGTATCTGTGTTGTTGTGTTTCCAGAGAGTCTCCTGAGGACGTCCAGCAGCCCAGACAGCCTGCGCTCCCGGGCTCCCATGATCACCCCTGACCAGGAGACTGGCACCAAGCTTTGGCACCTGGTCAAGAATCACGAGCACGCTGACCAACGGGAGGGCGACCGCGGCAGCAAGATGGTGTCTGAGATCTATCTCACCCGCCTACTGGCCACCAAGGTCTCTTCTCGTTGTAGTCTGTTGAACTGTGTATTTTAGTGGATTATCTCATAATGTGTCATGATAATGTATTGTTGCCAGGCACACGTTCCTATCTTGGACTCTGTGTTGACACCGTTTGTCTGATCACCATACAGGGAACTCTGCAGAAGTTTGTGGATGACCTTTTTGAGACGGTGTTCAGCACGGCGCACCGCGGCAGTGCCCTCCCTCTGGCCATCAAGTACATGTTTGACTTCCTGGACGAGCAGGCTGACAAGAGGCAGATCACTGACCCTGATGTCCGTCACACCTGGAAGAGCAACTGGTAAGCACAGAGTGTTCCTTATAGCTGCCCACTAGTGGACTCATGGGTGGAATGTTATTAATATTGTTCATCATCATTGAGTCATCCCGGGTGGCGCAGTGGTTAAGGGCGCTGTACTGCAGCGCCAGCTGTGCCACCAGAGACTCTGGGTTCGCGCCCAGGCTCTGTTGTAACCGACCGGGAGGTCCGTGGGGTGACGCACAATTGGTCTAGCGTTGTCCTGGTTAGGGAGGGTTTGGCCGCATCGCGCACCAGCGACTCCTGTGGCGGGCCGGGCGCAGTATTCGCTAACCAAGGTTGGCTTCCGGGTTGGATGAGCGCTGTGTTAAGAAGCAGTGCAGCTTGGTTTGGGTTGTGTATCGGAGGACGCATGACTTTCAACCTTCGTCTCTCCCGAGCCTGTACGGGAGTTGTAGCGATGAGACAAGATAGCACGAAAAAGGGGTACTTTTTTTTTCCTTTTTTTTTCTTCATAATTTTCTTTCTTCATCATTTCATAATTGGCAACCTTTTATTGACTATATTGACTATTATTAAAAAATATGCAGAACATCTGGTCAAACATCTGGTCTTCTGTGGTAAGGTGTAATATTGGGATGCAAACTCAAAATGGAATACATTTCAACTCTGCATCTGACATGGTACAGGTGTCTTCTTTTTTTAAGCCCATAACCATGTGTATGAAATATACTTTTGTTTCAAAGTAGATTTGTTTCTGCCAGTTGCAATGTGGCTATCGGAAGTTAATAGTTGTATCCCAATGGAGAAAATCACTTACTGCTTGAGGAATAAGTTAAAGACATTTTACAGAATTTGGCAACCTTTTATTGACTATATGGAGAATCTCCCCCCACATCACATTGATTGAATCTCTACATAATCCTCACATAATGTTTCACACGTAATGTATAATATGTAGCCTATGTCTCATTATTATTATTTTTTTATTGTATGTTTGTATATATAATTAGAAATATATATATTTTTTTGTTACGCTCGTCTGTTACTGTCACTTTGTCCTATTGTTGTCTAACATCTTTTCACTTTTGTTTTGTTCGGAAAATGCAAAAAATAAAATATTCCACAAAAAAATAAAGTAGATTTGTTTAAGACTACCACGAAACACTCTGTGTGACCCTGCATTGAAATGATAAATAGGTCAATGAAACCCAGGCTGTAACTGTGCGCTTACTAAAAAATATTTTGGACCTCTGACTAAAATGTAACACATGGAAATTCATACGTTTTTACCATACTGTACCATGTGTGACTATGACTGCTTTTAGTGCCTCAAAACTCTATTTGAGTAGTTTTTTAAATCTGTATTTTGGATTGTCAACTATTGCATCAAGCGACACTCCAATACCAACTGTAACTGTAAGATTCACCTGTAATGGTCCCATCTTTTTCTTCCTCTCTCTCTTTCTCTCCCTTCTCTCTGTCTGACAGTCTGCCCCTGCGGTTCTGGGTGAACGTGATCAAGAACCCCCAGTTTGTGTTTGACATCCATAAGAGCAGCATCACAGACGCCTGTCTGTCTGTGGTGGCCCAGACCTTCATGGACTCCTGCTCCACGTCAGAGCACCGCCTGGGCAAGGACTCGCCCTCCAACAAGCTGCTGTACGCTAAAGACATCCCCAACTACAAGAGCTGGGTGGAGAGGTACACTTTCAGTTACCTTATTTGCTGTCACATTTAATTTTCTCTCAAAGAGTCTTAACACTGAGCGCTCTTGTGTCTCTTTGCTTGTGTCAGGTACTACAGAGATATCAGTAAGATGCCTACCATCAGTGACCAGGACATGGATGCCTATCTGGTGGAGCAGTCTCGTCTCCATGGCACCGAGTTCAACACTCTCAGTGCTCTCAGTGAGCTCTACTTCTACATTAACAAGTACAAAGAGGAGGTAGGAGACACGGACCAACTCTGTTCTTTATTTGACCTCAGATTGTAAAAGTCTACATAATGTACACTGAAATAAAATCTTGTTGTGTTTTACAGTAACTTACTGGTAGTCAGTTACCTGTAAGTTACTTTTTTTTAAATAATACAGTATGTTACCATTAAGTTACCGTAAAATCAACAGGATTTTTTTTACACTGATACTGAAATGTAATGCAATAAACAGTCTTGTTAATGTTGAGAGAGAAAAAATGATCTCACTTTTCTGTTCAGATTTTGACCGCACTAGACAGGGATGGGTACTGCCGCAAACACAAGCTGCGACACAAACTGGAACAAGCCATTAACCTGATGTCGGGCAGCAGCTGAGGACAGAGGATGGAACAGGGGGTCGGGAGAGAAGTGGGAAATGGGGGTTTGGTTGAACTGGTGAACGGACCTGTGTTGGAGCATCCACAGCTTGTGCAATTAAAAAGGAGGACTGGACACTGGACAATCAACACAACGAACCACAGCACATTGAGCCCAATGTCTACTGACCAGATTCTGTGCCCAATATCCTCACTCTCTCAAACCTCTACCTGCCATTGCCAGTGAGACATTCTGAGTAGTTTTTTTCTCCACACTGGCCTTTTCAATGGCAGACTCTAGTAACTGCCTAATCTAATGGAAGAGGACTGCTGTGGATAACTACCAGATTCATTCCAATAGAGGCATACAGTAAGTTGCCTTGGAAACTGTGCTGAACTGCCAAGCTAGTGCCATGGGAAGAGTAGCTTTTGGTCTGCGATAATAATTGTACAAAATGCTGAAAAGTAACATTTAGGTGTGGACTGTAGATTTGATCTTGAAATGTATGGGTTTTACCACAACTATGGTAAGGTACAAGTAGTAGACTATAACCTCTTGGCCCCAAAGGAAAGCCTCAAGGTTCTGTTTTGTTGTGTTAGGGTTGGAGGTTCAATGCCAGTACGTGATGAAGGAGGCAGGCAGTGTATGGCCAAAAGACACCAAATTCTAGAAGCATCAGAGGCCTGATTAAGTGACATAAATTGAGGGGCGTGTTGGGGCTGAGGGGTGGCCATCCCCCTCGTCTCTCAAATGCCATAGCTACAAAGCGCCTTTATCTTTTTATTTTTTATTCGGGCCAAATGGATGTTTGCTGATGGCTCAGAGTCCAGAGTTTTAAAGCTTGCCTTTTGTGTTGCAGTCAAGCAGGAAGTGAAGCCCTTTCCTCATGGACGTTCCACCCTAGTAACTGTCCAGCTAATTGTACTCAGATCATTGTTTTAGTCTGCTCCTCTGTGAATCTGATCTGTCAGGGTCCCAGGGGTTCCCGTCCAGAACTCAGGGCTACTGCTGTCGTGGAAACAACCCGTATAACCCAAATCAAACATCCTAAAAGTAGTTGATCCATTAACAGCAATAGGTCTAGTAATAAAACAGCCAGCCATGTTTCATTAGATTACACACCAAAAAGACACAGTTCCCGTTAGAGACTCTCTATCTTACGATAATCGTTCTGTGAAAATGGTCTTTCGCTTCCCGATGTTTGCCATTATTACAAATGACAGCTTGAGCATAATGTGTAACGCAACACCAAACACAACAGACGGGATAACATTATAGATTTATGTTTTAAATGCTGTCTGAATAGAATACTTGCTTATGTGTATGTGAGTTCACTTCTGGTAGGTCATCCATGGTAGTTTATGGGGGGGGGGAGCCTCTATTTGCTGCCTATGTTATCATTACCATACTAAGCACTGTTCAGAAGAAGAGAGAGGTTACTGTGTTGAATACTGATTTCCAACCCAGGAGACCTTCATCCTTCATTTTGTTTACCCTACGGTCCCATAAAGCCAGTAGCAGTAGGCCGATCTGTAGGTTCTGATCGGATGGTAAATGCCCATTTTCTCTGTTGACTCCTTCCACGACAGACAGTAGAAGCTCTGTATTTTTCAGTAGTGGTACAGCAGCAGACTGTACACACTCCCATGTCCCCTCTCCATACTCCTCTCTCTGCTGGGAGGAAATACAGTCTGGTAGCCTTATACCTGAATATTATAGTACATTTACATGGTTCTGAGTTCAGTCCTCTCCAACAATTAAGTATTTATTGTTTTGCCTTTATTTATTTCATATTTATTTTCATTTTACACAAGAATGAAAACTCTTGTTTTGTACAGTGTTTGACTGAACGTACCTGAACACAGTGGATGTCCTCTGTACTACAGGTATACTGTATATGTCAAGTCTCTAACACCGTTGCAAGAGTATTTTCAATGCCAATTCACACACGGGACCGGGTTCATTTAGGATACATTCGTACATTCAGTAAATAACAGCATTCCTTCACATCCATAACTGAAAAATAAAACTGTGATCGCTACATCACGTGTTCAGTGACAACCGTGAGGAATGCAGACAGACCAAAGGAGGCACAGGGAAGAATCAAATGATCACTCTCTTGTCTTTGGGTTGAATAATGCCATTCGGCTTGACCCACACATTACAAATGATCACGCTCTTGTCTTTGGGTTGAATAATGCCATTCGGCTTGACCCACACATTACAATACATTGTTAACCATAGATTATATCATGTTTTAAATTTCAGGTACAAACACATCTTTAAAAGATTTGTTCATTGAATAGGATAAAGCCTCAAATGACAATGTTCTCCCATAACTAATGGTAGACAAATATGTATTTCTACTACTAAAACCCAGAGGTTTGTGGTAGTCCAAATCCTGAATATAAATTTAGTATATCTAACTGTTCTTTTTATCCATCAAGTCCCCAAAGATTAAATACAATTTAGTAAATGAAACCAATACTTTGGTTTATCAATGTACAGGTGTTAACCCTTCTAGAGTCTAGATGCTGGGTGTTGTTTTGCGTTGGGACCTTAAACACAGTGACGCTCTGTTTTCTATGTAGATTAAATAGCTCTGAAACTAACTAATTACTGTGGAATAATTAGGCTTGCTTATCAGTCCAGGAGCGAAAGAGCCATTAGTATACCTTTTCAAAACCCATTAAATCGACACCAGAAGAAAAACGTATTTTTCTCCATGGAAGATACATATTGTAGATAAGCACCAAATCAATTTAGAATTTGGCCTTGGAACTCTGAGCGAAATACATTCTCAAATAAAACTGGAGCTCATTAGCATGTTAAGAGCTGCAGGAGGATAATTAAGGATAATAGGTTTCACCATCCTGGTGTTATTTTAGTGCAGAGAAATGGGGTCAGTGTATCTGGATCTAGGTCTGGATCTCACCGTCCACCGTGTGTGAAAAGGACTCAGTCAGAAATGACTGGCAGCTTGCCAGAGCTGCCCTGTCAGCATTGCAGGTGTATTACAGGTATCAACGCTATGTTTGAGCCTCTTTCTACAATTATAGCTTATCATAAATCTGAAAGAGAACATCTTGTATTTTGACTTAGTACCTCTTGGTTAACGCCATCTCATAGGGTTTGAAACTGGTTAAAATAGTAAGTGCAACACGGTATCAGGTTTCTTGGGTGAAATCTGTAATCATATCCAAAGTAGGCCTACAGTTTGGCTACCTGCCATACGTCACTTGTAAACTAGTGAAGGCCAGGTGATTGGGCTGTGGAACTCAGCCACTGCAGACACGTCAGTACGTCTGGTTTTGTAATGTTGTATAAACAGGAAGATAAAAAAGCACCTGTACCATGTAAGGAAGAAAAGAGTGAGTACAAACCTGTGATGTTTCTAAGTAGATACTGTAGAACTATTACATTATAGTCGGTGTTCTAGTAAAAAACAAAAACATTTGTCTCAGATAAATTGATTCTAATTTATTTGTTGGTTTTGTCTGTTTATCCCAAATGTTTTAATCGATTTAACGTAACAAACTTGTTTACAGCTTCAAAGATATATGGAATTTATTAACTTAGTCTGAAGAGGAAGTAGCTTTGTGACTGACTGGCTGATTGACTGACGGATGATTGCTCTGCCTAGTCCTTAATTATATATAAATATATAAATATATTTTGTATAATTATTTGTTTAAAATGTTTCTTTCTAAATTATTGTTTTTGGTTTTATATTTTATTTTGTTACTTTGAAGGAGTAGGAATGAGTCCTTTAAAACGCTGGCTACAATGAAGTGTTTTGTATATATTTGCACTTTTTTTTACTCAGTCGGAGAGGTTTTTGAAAGATTGGATTCTAACTTAATGTTGAAATGACAAGCATGGTGTTTTGTTTTGCTAATTAAAATATGTGGATGATGCTGTATGTTCTTGAACATTTTATTTGTGTACTATCCTGCAGGATGATTTTCTCTGAACAACTCAATGTTTGAATTCAAATAAAGGCAAGTGTTTTTGTAAAATATCCACACAAATGATCCAAAGTGGACCCCGTATGTTAACTTCAGTATCCTTACTTAGCTCCTTAAGTACTTAAACCACTGTTGCAACACTTAACAGATAGATCCGATCACAGTCCGAGAATGTTACGTTTGAAATGATCAGTGGTGATGTGAGAATGTTACGTTTGAAATTATCAGTGGTGATGTGAGAATGTTACGTTTGAAATGATCAGTGGTGATGTGAGAATGTTACGTTTGAAATTATCAGTGGTGATGTGAGAATGTTACGTTTGAAATGATCAGTGGTGATGTGAGAATGTTACGTTTGAAATGATCAGTGGTGATGTGAGAATGTTACGTTTGAAATGATCAGTGGTGATGTGAGAATGTTACATTTGAGCATGTAATCTGAAACCTATTTTTAGAGGATTGCAGTTATCTAACCCATCAGATTACCATCTCTCTATCATGAAAGGAGGATATGGTGCTTTCTTCTCTGCCTCACTGGATTAAAAACAGAAGATTTAGTAAACACCTCCAGCAATTCATCTTAGATCAGAGGGAGAGATGAGATTGCAGACAGTTTTATGTACAGGGATTTCCATATTCACACATAATAAAAAAACAGATTCAAGACATAAGGATGGGCACTTGGGGTACAGGTATGCATTGAAACAGAATTTAGGTGTGGAATATAAAATAAAATAGTTCCAGAATCCTCAACTTCATTAATTAGGACAGCAGATCAAAGTTGTAGAACATCAAGCAGGCTTGTAAACAAAGATGAGAAACATCATTACAAAGATATTCCCCCTCTGAATAGAACATGAACCAATTTTGGCAGGGTGGGATATTATTCATATTGGGGATTGTGAATTGATGTACATTACCAGTCAAAAGTTTGGACACACCTACTCATACAAGGGTTTTTCTTTATTTGTACTATTTTCTACATTGTAGAATAATAGTGAAGACAATAAAACTATGAAATAACACATGGAATCATGTAGCCACCCTTTGCCTTGATGACAGCTTTGCACACAGTTGGCATTCTCTCAACCAGCTTCACCCGAAATGCTTTTCCAACCGTCTTGAAGGAGTTCCCACTTATGCTGAGCGCTTCTTGGCTGCTCTGCCTTCACTCTGCGGTCTTGAGTTCTAAATAAATGTGCCTTGAATTCTAAATAAATCACAGATAGTGTCACAGGCACCCCCACACCATCACACCTCCTCGTCCGTGCTTCACAGTGGGAACCACACATGCGGAGATCATCTGTTCACCAACTCTGCGTCTCACAAAGACAGTAGTGGATTCTTTGCAGCAATTCAACCATGAAGTCCTGATTCACGCAGTCTCCTCTGAACAGTTGATGTTGAGATGTGTCTGTTACTTGAACTCTGTGAGGCATTTATTTGGGCTGCAATTTCTGAGGCTGATAACTCAAATGAACCTATACTCTGCAGCAGAGGTAACTCTGGGTCTTCCTTTCCTGTGGTGGTCCTCATGAGAGCCAGTTTCATCATAGCGCTTGATGGTTTTTGCAACTGAAAAAATCTTGACATTTTCTGGATTGACTGACCTCCATGTCTTAAAGTAATGATGGACTGTCGTTTCTCTTTGCTTATTTGAGATGTTCTTGCTATAATATGGACTTGGTATTGAAATGCATTCCAGGTGACTACCTCATGAAGCTGGTTGAGAGAATACCAAGAGTGTGCAAAGCTGTCATCAAGGAGTTTTGATGTTTTCACTATTATTCTACAATGCAGAAAATAGTACAAATAAAGAAAAACCCTTGAATGAGTAAGAAGGGGCCGAACTTTTGACTGGTACTGTACATTTTCTATTTTTGTTATATAAACGTTTAACAGTTTATTGGGGATTTGTATAAGGATTATGATTTTATGACATTGAATGAGGGACTAATCGTAGCATAATTTCCTAGAGCCATCTGCAGTACAGTAGCTTATAGGGAAATTTCATATTTTTCTCTCTCCAAATCATGGCATGTCAGTTATACATGAATATTAGTCTCGCTATCGGATGAAAACTTATTTTCTGAAACTTTGCAGAATTTTTTTAAAAGCCATATTTTACTGTTGTATTCAGCACACGTGACAAATAAACATACAATTTCAAAACTTCAGACCCTAATTAGAATATATTTTATTGGTCCAACAGTCATGTTCATAGTACATTGAGAGGAGTTACTGCTTTCAAAACATAAAAAAAAGAATTGGCAAAAAGAGGTTTTAATCAGACACTGACGATATACACATACCTCTACAAATCAATGGTGACTCACCTTTTCACTGGCTGATATTTCTGAGAATAGAAGTAACGCATTCATGAATATTTATGTGTGAGAAGGTGCAACTTCTGAGGAGGGATAAATCGAGTGAGAGCTGAAGAGCCGCTCCTTCAGACTAAAGGGAAGGATTACTGAGAAAGAGGGGAAAACAGGCAGGGTTTATAAATAAGTAATGCATGCTGTGGGTGCTCATTAGCAGAGCACTGTCAATCCTAAGGGGAACAGAAATATGTGACTGCAAAAACACAAAATAACTGCACACACAAGCACAGCTTCTATACCCCCGTCTCCAAAACACACACCTAAAGCACCAGCCACCACTGCTCCCCCATTAAATCAAATGTTATTTGTCACGTGCTTCGTAAACAACAGGTGTAGACTGACAGTGAAATGCTTCCTTATAGCTCATCCCAACAATGCAGAGAGAAAGAAAATAGAGAAATAATAGAAAAGTAAAACAAGTAATAATAAATACACAATGAGTCATGATAACTTGGCTTTATACACGAGGTACCAGTACTGAGTTGATATGCAGGGGTACCAGTACTGAGTTGATATGCAGGGGTACCAGTACTGAGTTGATATGCAGGGGTACCAGTACTGAGTTGATATGCAGGGATACCAGTACTGAGTTGATATGCAGGGATACCAGTACTGAGTTGATATGCAGGGATACCAGTACTGAGTTGATATGCAGGGGTACCAGTACTGAGTTGATATGCAGGGGTACCAGTACTGAGTCGATATGCAGGGGTACCAGGACTGAGTCGATATGCAGGGGTACCAGTACTGAGTTGATATGCAGGGGTACCAGTACTGAGTTGATATGCAGGGGTACCAGTACTGAGTCGATATGCAGGGGTACCAGTACTGAGTTGATATGCAGGGGTACCAGTACTGAGTCGATATGCAGGGGTACCAGTACTGAGTTGATATGCAGGGGTACCAGTACTGAGTTGATGTGCAGGGGTACCAGTACTGAGTTGATATGCAGGGGTACCAGTACTGAGTTGATATGCAGGGGTACCAGTACTGAGTTGATATGCAGGGGTACCAGTACTGAGTTGATGTGCAGGGGTACCAGTACTGAGTTGATATGCAGGGGTACCAGTACTGAGTTGATGTGCAGGGGTACCAGTACTGAGTTGATATGCAGGGGTACCAGTACTGAGTTGATATGCAGGGGTACCAGTACTGAGTTGATATGCAGGGGTACCAGTACTGAGTTGATGTGCAGGGGTACCAGTACTGAGTTGATATGCAGGGGTACCAGTACTGAGTTGATATGCAGGGGTACCAGTACTGAGTTGATATGCAGGGGTACCAGTACTGAGTTGATATGCAGGGGTACCAGTACTGAGTTGATATGCAGGGGTACCAGTACTGAGTTGATATGCAGGGGTACCAGTACTGAGTTGATATGCAGGGGTACCAGTACTGAGTTGATGTGCAGGGGTACCAGTACTGAGTTGATATGCAGGGGTACCAGTACTGAGTTGATATGCAGGGGTACCAGTACTGAGTTGATATGCAGGGGTACCAGTACTGAGTTGATATGCAGGGGTACCAGTACTGAGTTGATATGCAGGGGTACCAGTACTGAGTTGATATGCAGGGGTACCAGTACTGAGTTGATATGCAGGGGTACCAGTACTCAGTTGATGTGCAGGGGTACCAGTACTGAGTTGATATGCAGGGGTACCAGTACTGAGTTGATATGCAGGGGTACCAGTACTGAGTCGATATGCAGGGGTACCAGTACTGAGTTGATATGCAGGGGTACCAGTACTGAGTTGATATGCAGGGGTACCAGTACTGAGTCGATATGCAGGGGTACCAGGACTGAGTCGATATGCAGGGGTACCAGTACTGAGTTGATATGCAGGGGTACCAGTACTGAGTTGATATGCAGGGGTACCAGTACTGAGTTGATATGCAGGGGTACCAGTACTGAGTTGATATGCAGGGGTACCAGTACTGAGTCGATATGCAGGGGTACCAGTACTGAGTTGATATGTAGGGGTACCAGTACTGAGTTGATATGCAGGGGTACCAGTACTGAGTTGATATGCAGGGGTACCAGTACTGAGTCGATATGCAGGGGTACCAGTACTGAGTTGATATGTAGGGGTACCAGTACTGAGTTGATGTGCAGGGGTACCAGTACTGAGTTGATGTGCAGGGGTACCAGTACTGAGTCGATATGCAGGGGTACCAGTACTGAGTTGATATGTAGGGGTACCAGTACTGAGTTGATATGCAGGGGTACCAGTACTGAGTTGATATGCAGGGGTACCAGTACTGAGTTGATATGTAGGGGTACCAGTACCGAGTCGATATGCAGGGGTACCAGTACTGAGTCGATATGCAGGGGTACCAGTACTGAGTTGATATGCAGGGGTACCAGTACTGAGTCGATATGCAGGGGTACCAGTACTGAGTTGATATGCAGGGGTACCAGTACTGAGTCGATATGCAGGGGTACCAGTACTGAGTCGATATGCAGGGGTACCAGTACTGAGTTGATATGTAGGGGTACCAGGTCATTGAGGTAGATACAGTGCATTTGGAAAGTATTCTTATACCTTTTACCTAATACCTTTTTTGCACTATTGGTTAGAGCCTGTAAGTAAGCATTTCACTGTTGTATTCAGCACACGTGACAAATAAACTTTGATTTGATTAGATTTTTTTCAGACCCCTTGACTTATTCCACATTTTGTTACGTTACAGCCTTATTCAAAAGTGTATTAAATTGGGGTTTTTTTCTCATCAATCTACACATAATACCCATAATGACAAAGCAAAAACGTTTTTTTAGAAATGTTTGCTAATTTATCAAATAACATAAACTGAATATTAAATTTACATAAGTACCCTTTACTCAGTACTTTCTTGAAGCACCTTTGGCAGCGATTACAGCCTAGAGTCTTCTTGGGTATAACGCTACAAGCTTGGCACATCTGTATTTGGGGAGTTTCTCTCATTCTTCTCTGCAGATCCTCTCAAGCTCTGTCAGGTTGGATGGGGAGCGATGCTGCACAACTATTTTCAGGTCTCTCTAGAGATGTTCGGTCGGGTTCAAGTCCGGACTCTGGCTGAGCCACTCAAGGACATTCAGAGACTTGTCCCGAAGCCACTCCTGCGTTGTCTTGGATGTGTGCTTAGGGTTGTTGTCCTGTTGGAAGGTGAACCTTCGCCCCAGTCTGAGGTCCTGAGTGCTCTGTAGCAGGTTTTCATCAAGGATCTCTCTCTACTTTGCTCTCTACTTTTTTCATTTTTCCCTCGATCATGACTAGTCTCCCAGTCCCTGCCGCTGAAAAACATCCCCACAGCATGATGCTGCCACCACCATGCTTCACCGTAGGGATGGTGCCAGGTTTCCTCCAGGCGTGACGATTGGCATTCAGCCCAAAGAGTTCAATCTTGGCTTCATCAGACCAGAGAATCTTGTTTCTCATGGTCTGAGAGTCTTTTAGCTGCCTTTTGGCAAACTCCAAGCGGGCTGTCATGTGCCTTTTACTGAGGAGGGGCTTCTGTCTGGCCACTCTACCATAAAGGCCTGATTGGTGGAGGTCTGCAGAGATGGCTGTCCTTCTGGAAGGTTCTCCCATTTTCACAGAGGAACTTCAGAGCTCTGTCAGACTGACCATCTGGTTCTTGGTCACCTCCCTGTCCAAGGCCCTTCTCCCCTGATTGCTCAGTTTTGGCCGGGCGGCCAGCTCTAGGCAGAGTCTTGGTTGTTCCAAACTTCTTCCATTCAAGAATGATGGAGGCCACTGTGTTCTTGGGGACCTTCAATGATGCAGAAATATTTTGGTACCGTTCCTCAGATCTGTGCCTCGACACAATCCTGTCTCGCAGCTCTACGGACAATTCCTTCAACCTCATGGCTTGGTTTTTGCTCTGGCATGCACTGTCAACTGTGGGACCTTACAGGTGTGTGCCTTTCCAAATCATGTCCAATCAATTGCATTTACCACAGGTGGACTCTGATCAAGTTGTATAAACATCTCAAGTTTGATCAGTGGAAACAGGATACACCTGAGCTCAATTTCGAGTCTCATAGCAAAGGGTCTGAATACTTATGGAAAAAAATGTTTTAATAAATTAGCAAACATTTCTAAAAACCTGTTATTGCTTTGTCATTATGGGGTATTGTGTGTAAATTGAGGGAAACATTTTTTTTAATCCATTTTATAATAAAGCTGAAACGTAACAAAATGTGAACAAAGGGGTCTGAATACTTTCCAAATGCACTGTATGTATACAGTGGGGCAAAAAAGTATTTAGTCAGCCACCAATTGTGCAAGTTCTCCCACTTAAAAATATGAGGGAGGCCTGTAATTTTCATCATAGGTACACTTCAACTATGACAGACAAAATGAGAAAAAAAATCCAGAAAATCACATTGTAGGATTTTTAATGAATTTATTTGCAAATTATGGTGGAAAATAAGTATTTGGTCACCTACAAACAAGCAAGATTTATGGCTCTCACAGACCTGTAACTTCTTCTTTAAGAGGCTCCTCTGTCCTCCACTCGTTACCTGTATTAATGGCACCTGTTTGAACTTGTTATCAGTATAAAAGACACCTGTCCACAACCCCAAACAGTCACACTCCAAACTCCACTATGGCCAAGACCAAAGAGCTGTCAAAGGACACCAGAAACAAAATTGTAGACCTGCACCAGGCTGGGAAGACTGAATCTGCAATAGGTAAGCAGCTTGGTTTGAAGAAATCAACTGTGGGAGCAATTATTAGGAAATGGAAGACATACAAGACCACTGATAATCTCCCTCGATCTTGGGCTCCACGCAAGATCTCACCCCGTGGGGTCAAAATGATCGCAAGAACGGTGAGCAAAAAACCCAGAACCACACAGACCTAGTGAATGACCTGCAGAGAGCTGGGACCAAAGTAACAGTAGCCTAGTTGTTAGAGCTTTGGACTAGTAACCGGAAGGTTGCAAGTTCAAACCCCCGAGCTGACAAGGTACAAATCTGCCCCAAACTGCCCCTGAACAGGCAGTTTTCCTAGGCCGTCATTGAAAATAAGAATTTGTTCTTAACTGACTTGCCTAGTAAAATAAAATCTAAATAGTTGAACCTATGATGAAAATTACAGGCCTCCCTCATCATTTTAAGTGGGAGAACTTGCACAATTGGTCGAAATACTTTTTTGCCCCACTGTATAACTAGGAATAAAGTGACGGATAATAAGCAGTAGCAGCAGTGCATGAGAAGTTAACATTCTTCGGGCAAAAATGGTCAATGCAAATAGTCCAGGTAGCTATTTGGTTAACTATTGAACTAACTATTTAGCAGTCATATGGCTTGGGGGGTAGAAGCTACTCAGGGTCCTGTTGGTTCTAGACTTGGTGCATTGGGACCGCTTACCGTGCGGTAGCAAAGAGAACAGACTGTGACTTGGGTGGCTTAGACCTTTTTAGGGCCTTCCTCTGATACCGGCTGGTATAGAGGTCCTGGATGGCAGGGCGATGCAGCCCGACAAAATGCTGTCAATGCTGCAGCTGTAGAACTTTTTGAGTTTCTGAGGGCACATTCCAAATCTTTTCAGCCTCCTGAGGGGAAACGGGTGTTGTCATGCACTCTTCAATACTGTGTTGGTGTGTGTGGACAATGATAGATTCTTAGTGATGTGGACACTGAGGAACTTGAAGCTCTTCACCCGCTCCACTACAGCCCTGTCAGTGTGAATGGGGGAGTACTCGGCCCCCCGTTTCCTGTAGTCCACTATCAGCTCCTTTATCTTGCTGATGTTGAGGGAGAGGTTGTTGTCCTGGCACCACACTGCCAGGTCTCTGACCTCCTCCCATTAGGCTGTCTCATCGTTGTGAACAAACGTAATGATGGTGTTGGAGTGGTGCGAGGCCCACAGTTGTGCGTGAACAGGGAGTGCAGGAAGGGACTAAGCACACTCCCCATGCTGAGGGTCAGCGTGGCGTATGTGTTGTTCACTACCCTCACCACCCGGGGCGGCCCGTCAGGAAGGCCAGAATCCATTTTCTTGTTTGCTTATTGCCCTATACAGCTCATTGAGTGTGGTCTTAGTGCCAGCATCGGTTTCTAGTGGAAAATAGACAGCTACAAAAAATATATATGAAAACTCTCTTTGTAAATAGTATGGTCTACAGCTTATCATGAGATTTTCCAACTCAGGCAACCAAGAACTTCGAGACTTCCTTAATATTTGAGAACGTGCACCAGCTGGTTAAAAAAGAGACACACACCTCCCCCTTGAGCTTAGCTGACGCTGTCGTTCTGTCCTGCCATAGAAAACCAGCCAAATGTATATTATCCATGTCTTTGTTCATCTGAGACTGAACAAATATTTGACAGTTCTTCAGGTCCCGTTGATAGGGTAGTCTTGAACAGAGCTCGTCCAGTTTGTTCTCTAGTGACTGTTCATGATTGCCTCTGACTCGTTGAAGTACAAATCTTCCTCCAAATCGAGGTTAGTGATCGCTGTTCTAAAGTTCAAAAGCTCTTTTTGGCCGTAGGAAATGATGGCGGAAACATGTACAACAAAAAGTTTAAAAATCTGAGCAAAAAAACCCACAAAATGGCAGAATTGATCAGGAGCCTGTAAAACGTTGCAGCACCATTGCAAATCACATTCCTGGCTGGGAGACTCCAGTACACTTTTCACCTCTCCTGTAGTCTATGAAGCCACTGTGTAACTTATTCAGTTTAAATGAGACTCCAGCAGAGTGAGGAGGATATTGCTGTCTGATGCCGCGGGCCACAAGCGCCGCCTCACAGAAGCTCGAGGTTTTAATAATGGTGATGTGTTTTAGCAGGTCTGTGTACAAATGTTATAAAGGTCAATTGTGTTTTCATCTTGAAATCAACTGAGGGGGCAAATCTCTGCATCCATGACCTTTAGATATAATTATATGATCCAGATGTTGTATCTATTAAAATTACTTTTATTACGTATACTGAAGTTGTTGTGAGACACTATTATTAAAGGGAGAGCCATCTCCAGATGTCTAGGATGGGGACAGATAGAGAACCACTCTACCAGTAGCTATGGCTTGGACAGAAATAAGCCAATTGGATATCCAGGGATTACACAGTCCAAAACAAGCAGGCCCTCAGAGGTACTACTAAAGGTAGTTACTGTTTCTATAGCAATAGATTCCACCAGGACACGCCCCAACCCTGGTGATGCTGTCCTGACAAGGAAGAGCAGGCAAGATGGTTTAGTGAATCTGAGCCAATAGCTGTTTACGAAAACACTGACTTGTAAATTCTAAGTGTATGTGGACATGTTGGGGGCTAAGGGAGAAAATAATTGAGGTGCAGTTTATAAAAATATTTAAAACCATGAATAAAATAAATGTAGAAGAATCAAGAAGGTTGGATAATACTTGTGGTGAAAATTAAATGGAATGATACAACTACTAAAAAAGGTGATGTTTTCAGAATTCACATTCAGCCTCTTACTGTCAGACAGCGGTCACATTTAAAAATCATATACCAGGGTGTTCTATGAATTATTCAGAGGAATGCCTCTGCACAATTACAGAGGCCAAATCATTTATCTCCTGTATAATCTCTGGATAGGTAAGAAATATTTTTATCCATCCAACTCAATTCCTTCTCTGTGACACAGAACTACTTTGTCCGTGCTACATAACGGCTTCTCAGGGGTTCGTTTTCTGGGGGCACTTTTAAAAAAAAAAATCCCTATGCTCTGTGTCCGTTCCACTTATCCAGGATCAGGTCTGAAGAAGCCCCAGTTAGCTGTCAGGATGGAAGGAGCCAGGGATTCTGGATGCATCTTTCTGTCATTGCGGGCCTAATATAATCGCAATCCACAGGCGTGAGACACTGCTTCAGAACCACTCTGGGAAATTAAAAAATTGCCTTCGGCCTCCAATCACATTGTTAGACAGTCAGTCTCCAACATACCCACATACACTCCATTGTATTGATCTGGGATCTGTGTTTCACTTTTTCTCTCTGTATTCAGCTCCATAGATTTTCTGATTAATGAACATGGAGTCGTATGAGCGATATACAAAAGAAGGGAGGAGACTTAAAACGGCAATGAGACTGTATGTCTCATTCACTTAAAGCAATAGAGAGACGTGTTAACAGCTTTGCCCAATCATGTTGCTGTTATGAATGAGGTTGCATCCAATTAGGTAATGGCCATTTGAAATACACAATGCCATTAGTAATCCTAATCAATTTGGATAAAGAATGAGATTTTAATCGAATGCTATTTCCATTTCTTATTGACTGTTTGATAGAATTACCAGTGCAGAATGATAATGACGCAGCCCTCCGCAGGTCCTCCACCAACCTGTATGATACACTAACCTGCCGTATCTCTTTGTGCCAGTTGACAACCCCTTGCATCATTTACTGATATAGGGACATAAACACAGAAATAAGCAAGGCACTGCCAAACAGTAAATAAACTCAATGGTTCTATGATAGACTATTTACCATTCAGTCTATTATAGAACCATTGAGTTTATTTGCCATTCAAACTCAATGGTTCTCTGATTTTTATGTATTTCTTTTTTATTTAACCTTTATTTAACCAGGTAGGCTAGTTGAGAACAAGTTCTCATTTACAACTGCGACCTGGCCAAGATAAAGCAAAGCAGTGCGACACAAACAACAACACAGAGTTACACATGGAATAAACAAGCATACAGTCAATAACACAATAGAAAAAAAAGAAAGTCTATATACAGTGTGTGGAAATGGCATGAGGAGGTAAGGCAATAAATAGGCCATAGTAGCAAGTCATTTCAATTTAGCAAATAAACACTGGAGTGATAGATGTGCAGATGATGGTGTGCAAGTAGAAATACTGGTGTGCAAAAGAGCAGAAAAGTAAATAAATACAATATGGGGATGAGGTAGGTAGATTGGATGGGCTATTTACAGATGGGCTATGTACAGCTGCAGCGATCAGTTAGCTACTTGGATAGCTGATGTTTAAAGTTAGTGAGGGAAATATAAGTCTCCAGCTTCAGCAATTTTTGCAATTCGTTCCAATCATTGGCAGTAGAGAACTGGAAGGAAAGGTGGCCAAAGGAGGTGTTGGCTTTGGGGATGACCAGTGAGATATACTTTCTGGAGTGCATGCTACGGGTGGGTGTTGTTACTGTGACCAGTGAGCTGAGATAAGGCAGAGCTTTACCTAGCAAAGACTTATAGATGACCAGGAGCCAGTTGGTCTGGTGACGAATATGTAGTGAGGGCCAACCGATTAGAGCATACAGGTCTCAGTGGTGGGTAGTTTATGGGGCTTTGGTAACAAAACGGATGGCACTGCGATAGACTGCATCCAATTTGCTGAGTAGAGTGTTGGAGGCTATTTTGTAAATGACATCGCCGAAGTCGAGGATCGTTAGGATCGTCAGTTTTACTAGGGTATATTTGGCGGCGTGAGTGAAGGATGCTTTGTTGTGGAATAGAAAGACGATTCTAGATTTAATTTTGGATTGGAAATGTTTAATATGAGTCTGGAAGGAGAGTTTACAGTCATGCCAGACACCTAGGTATTTTTAGTTCTCTACGTATTCTAAGTCAGAACCGTCCAGAGTAGTGATGCTAGTCAGACGGGTGGGTGCGGGCAGCATACGGTTGAAAAGCATGCGTTTAGTTTTACTAGAGTTTAAGAGCAGTTGGAGGCCACTGAAGGAGTGTTGTATGGCATTGAATCTGGTTTGGAGGTTTGTTAACACAGTGTCCAAAGAAGGGCCAGATGTATACAGAATGGTGTCGTCTGCGTAGAGGTGGATCAGGGAATCACCCGCAGCAAGAGTGACATCGTTGATATATACAAAGAAAAGAGTCGGCCCGAGAATTGAACCCTGTGGAACCCCCATAGAGACTGCCAGAGGTCCGGACAACAGGCCCTCCAATTTGACACACTAAACTCTGTCTGAGAAGTAGTTGGTGAACCAGGTGAGGCAGTCATTTGAGAAACCAAGGCTGTTGAGTCTGCCGATAAGAATACGGTGATTGAGTCGAAAGCCTTGGCCAGGTCGATGAAGACAGCTGCACAGTAAAATCTTTAAATCTGTAAATAAACTCAATGGTTCTATGATAGACTGAATGGTAAATAAACTCAATGGTTCTATGATAGACTGAATGGTAAATAAACTCAATGGTTCTATGATAGACCGAATGGTAAATAAACTCAATGGTTCTATGATAGACTGAATGGTAAATTAACTCAGTGGTTCTATGATAGACTGAATGGTAAATTAACTCCGTGGTTCTATGATAGACTGAATGGTAAATTAACTCCGTGGTTCTATGATAGACTGAATGGTAAATGAACTCCGTGGTTCTATGATAGACTGAATGGCTCCGACCTCCAAATATTGACAGAGAGAATTCCCATAGGGAGGGCTCTTTTTGGTTGGACCGAGATGAAGGAACACTTCTCAGGCATTGTGCTTTAAGGAATTCCGCTGCTTTTGGGAATTCTTATCGTTCTCAAAGTTCTGGAAAGGTGGAGTCAATGAACCACACCTTGAAGGAATACATTGCCAAATTCCTAACTGAAAGACTTTGAACTGAGTATCAATGATATACTGAAGGGCTCTGAACTGGATATCAATGCAAGTACAGGTGCTGCTCAGCTCAAGCCCACAAACCTACAATTGAATTGCTTTCACTCTCCAGGGACTGTGAAAAGTTAGGAGATGCATTGGGAGTTTAATGTGTGTGTGTGTGTACACTAAGTAACAAGATCTGGAGTTACGTGCAGGGCTGAACAGGGAAGGATGGGTTACGGAGGGATTACAGTATATGCCTATATTTTATTATCACACAAAGCATTGGCTTGACCTAAATAGACAGCCTACATGTTACTGTAAGTCTACACTCACATAAACTGTATACAAGGAGAATGGTACACAGGTCCCAATATTGTGTCTGTATGAGACGTGATAAAGAGGAGGTCCTGATCATCAACTACAGATGCTGATGACACTACATTGTCAACCAATAGGAGATGAGAAGAGACAGATATCATCTCTTTTAGATAAAAGGCTGGTAACACGGCCTTCAAGGCTTTGCTGTGAAGGATTTTAGAGCTGTACGGTGTGCTTGTATTTACACAATGCCACTGTGGACCTGTGTGTGCACTGCCAAGGTTATTTCACTGCTTCGATAGCTTCAACAATGAGGTGAAATGAGTTTGTAAATTCATTTCAATCTTGTTATCGAGTTAAAATGACTCATATCTCATTCACTCATGTACATTTTGAAAAATGGCACACAAAGCCTTATTTCTGACCAAAGATGGAAACCACATGGCGACAGTGAAGTCTTTGCATAATTTATTGAACTGACTGGAAGTCACCAATTCGGTCTATATTTAATTCATGAATATATGACATCATATTTGTGAAGATGTGAAATTAGATAAGAATTCTTCATAATAATGCATTGATGGCAGCCATATTTAGCTTCCTATTCAATATGCCAGACGAGCTGCCTCCTTGTCCGACTGGACTGACCATTACTCAAGGAAATGGCCACCTTTACTTTCACCCTTCACCAGATCCCAGCCTGATAGATTTTCTGCCAGAATAAACAACAAACTGAGCACATCCTCGGTCAAAGTAGACTTCTGCCCTTGATCCTCCAATACACTTACCAAACTGTGAACTCCAAGAAGCATTGTTGAATACAAGGGAATATGACGCACAAAAAGATGGCATTTTATTTGCAAACTGATAAATAACATGGAGCTTGTGATGCTCTAGTAACCTCGGTGTCAGAGCCACAGGATTGGGATTCAGATAACACTCATTCATCAATTAGGCTCTTTTCATAGAGCTGAGCAGAAGAAATCATTAATCTCATCCCCTGACTTCATATACGTACCCACAAGGCCAATTACATCATGTTTTCCATTATATTGACATGATTAGCAGCTTCATGGAGGAGATCTTATAGTTAGTTGTCAAGCGTTTTATCAACAGGAGCAATAGAACAATACTATAGATATTCCTCAACAACTAAACCAAATCCTCCAGAATAATAAACTAATCAGAGAACATGGGGATTGTCACACATCAACAGCCTCTCTCTCTCTCCCAGACTCCCACAGCGTGGCTTGTGTGACTGCATAGCATTATTGCATAATACCCGAGTCCCCGATCAACCGTCCCCCAGATGGAAGCTGTAGCCGAGCTAGGCCTCCTGTTTTGGAGAGAGGTGAGTCAGGGGTTGGTGTCCTAGAGGACAGGGCTGAAGATATCTAGGCTCGTTAACCCGCAGGCTCAGCCCTCACATGATTTGGATTCAAGTGCCAACAAGATGTTTGGTGTCACCTTTAAGATTAGCCTGCGCCCGCCCCAGAGTTAGCAGTGAGTTAATCGTCTGCACTCTTTGATGTCTCCCCCTGTTCCTTCACAAACTCCCAGTAATAATTGAAAGCATCAAAGGCTTCCCCTCATCTAATCCCTGGCTGTGGCAAATCCCCTGTTCACTCCTCTGCCTCTTTTTTAAACCACACAGAAAAAAATTAGGTCTTAAATTAATGTGCTTAGCATTTCCATCAAGACATGACAGATCTTTGCAAATTAGCCCTTTGAATAGGTCACAGTTTTAAATTTCTACCAATCAGTGTAGCGCAGTTATTAGCCCTCTCTCTCCCTCTCCCTCTCCCTCTCCCTCTCCCTCTCCCTCTCTCTCTCTCTCTCTCTCTCTCTCTCTCTCTCTCTCTCTCTCTCTCTCTCTCTCTCTCTCTCCCTCTCTCTCTCTCTCTCTCTTTCAATTCAATTCACTTTATTGGCATGACGTAACAATGTACATATTGCCAAAGCTTATTTTGGATATTTACAATATAAAAATGAGAATCAAAATTGTCAACGGGACAACAGTCACAACAATAACCTAGTGGCAAAAGAACCATACATTCAACAATAACAATAAGCATATAGTAGAGTACATGTGCAGGTTGATTGGTCTGTCAGACAGTGTCCCTCAACTTATGACAGGCAGCAATGTAGTGCGCTGCCAACCCACAGCTCTCCGCGTCATCCCCCAACAGGGAGCCTACTCTCATCAGAGAGGTCTTTGAAACCTTGAATAAGGGTTTCAAATTTGGGGAAATGACACTCTCTAATTGTTTTATATTTTTGACATTTTGTCAGGAAATGCAGCTCCGTCTCAGGTTCTGCTGTTGTGCAGTGGTTGCACAGCCGTTCCTCTACAGGGAGCCAGGTTTTCCTGTGTCTACCCTTCTCAATGGCAAGGCTGTGCTCACTGAGCCTGTACTTTGTCAAGGTTTTTCAAAGGTTTTGATCAGTAACCATTGGGATTTATTTTGTTTTTCCAATGTTGTAAATATGAGTCCTTTGATTGGTTCATGATTTTGTTTAGTTTTTCCAATGTTGTAAATATGAGTCCTTTGATTGGTTCATGATTTTGTTTATTGGAATTCTTTCTTTTGAAGCAGTGCTGGTGTCAGCTTGGTTGGTTAGGTCCAACACCAGCTGACCGAGAGGGCTCGTTTCTGGGCTCAGCTCTTGGGTTTGAAGTGCTTTAAATTGCAGACTTGAATTTGGACTTGAATTTAGATGTAGCCAACATTTTAATGATCTTTTGTGTATTTTCATTATTACTGGAAAGCAGCCCAATTCTGCCCTACATGAATTAGTTGGTGTATTTCTCTGGACTTATAGAATTTTCCGACAGAATTCTGCATGTAGGGCTTCAATTGGATGTTTGTCCCACAGTTTATTGAGTGGCCCCCAAACCTCACTTCCATAAAGAGCATTTGGTAGGATTACACTGTCAAATATTTGGGTCCACATTCTAATTGAGATGTTGATTTTTAATAATTACATTTTTATTGCACACAATGCTCTGCGGGCTTTTTCTTTGAGTGCATTCACTGCCATATTAAAGTTTCCCAAGGGGGGCCTCCCGGATGGCGCAGTGGCTAAGGGCCACCAGAGACTCTGGGTTCGCGCCCAGGCTCTGTCGTAACCGGCCGCAACCGGGAGGTCCGTGGGGCGACGCACAACTGGCCTAGCGTCGTCCGGGTTAGGGAGGGCTTGGCCGGTAGGGATATCCTTGTCTCATCGTACACCAGCGACTCCTGTGGCGGGCCGGGTGCAGTGCACGCTAACCAAGGTTGCCAGGTGCACAGTGTTTCCTCCGACACATTGGTGCAGCTGGCTTCCGGGTTGGATGCGCGCTGTGTTAAGAAGCAGTGCGGCTTGGTTGGGTTGTGTATCGGAGGACGCATGACTTTCAACCTTCGTCTCTCCCGAGCCCGTACGGGAGTTGTAGCGATGAGACAAGATAGTAACTACTAACAATTGGATGCCATGAAATTGGGGAGAAAAAGGGGTAAAATTCCAACAACAACAAAAAGTTTCCCGATGCAGATATGGTGTAATTTTTAGTGTGTTCAGTTATGGTGTTGTTCAGGGTGAATTTGTATTTGTATTTGATTTTCGTTTTTTGGAAATTTACTGCCAGGGCCCAATTATGGCAATATTACTCTAGAATATTAATGTTCCGTTGAAGACCTTCTTTGGTTGGTGATAGAGGTACCAAGTCATCAGCATGTAGCTGGTATTTCACCTCTGTGTCAAATAGTGTGAGTCCTGGGTCTGGAGAATGGTCCAACATGTCGGCTAATTCCTTGATATAAATGTTGAAAAGATTTGGACTCAAACTGCAGCCTTGTCTCACACCTCGACGTTGTGAAAATAATGATGTTCTTTGGTTTTTGATTTTTATTGCACACTTGTTTTCTGTGTACATACATTTTATTAAGTCATACACCTTACCACCAAGCCCACTTTGGAGAATTTTGTAGATTAGCCCTTCGTACCAAATAGAATCAAATGCTTTTTTATAGTCAATAAAGCAAGCAAAGATTTTGCCCTCTTTTTTTGGTGGACATGTTTAATAATTAGTGTGTGTAAGGTGTATATATGGTCAGTAGTGCGGTGGTTAGGGAGAAAGCCAATTTGACATTTACTTAGGTTTGAAGGTTTGAATTCTTGAATTCAAAATGCTACAGAAAACCTTTCCCAAGTTACTGTTTACGCAAATTCCCCTGTAATTATTGGGGTCTGATTTGTCTCCACTTTTGTGGATAGGGGAGATGAGGCCCTGGTTCCAGACATCAGGGAAGCAGCCAGAAGTTAATACCATGTTGAACAATTTAAGCACAGCTTTTTGCAACTCAGGTGTGCTGTTTTTCAGCATTTAAAAAAATAATAAAAATGTTTACCTTTATTTTACTAGGCAAGTCAGTTAAGAACAAATTCTTATTTTCAATGACAGCCTAGGAACAGTGGGTTAACTGCCTGGGCAGAACAACAGATTTTGTACCTTGTCAGCTCAGGGATTTGAACTTGCAACCTTTCGGTTACTAGCCCAATGCTCTAACCACTAGGCTAATTTCTGATGTTGTCTAGATCACAAGCCTACTTTGATTTAATAGATTTTAGCTTTTCATTTAGTTCTTGTTGGGTTATTGGGTTATTGGCTAATCTAAAGGATTTTGGTTGTTTTTAATGACTGATTCAAGGATGTTCCATTTTTCTTTAATTTATAATTGGTTCTGTTGTAAGTCTTTTTGTGGGATGTTTTTGTATAGATTATCAAAATAAGTTTTCCAAATTCCTACATCTAGTATGGCTAATTCTTGTGGCTTCATTGTGCTTAAATTGTTCCACATGTCCCAGAACTAATTTTGGTCAATTGCATTTTCAATTTCATCAAGTGTCTTGTTGGTATAATTAAATTTCTTGCTTTTCAGTGTTTGTTTGTACTGTTTCAGAGTTTCAACATTTTCATATCGTAGCTCTGGGTTGTTTTGCTACTTATGTTTTCGTTTAACATTTGTCTTAGGTGTTTTCTAATTGTTTTACATTCATTATCAAACCATTTGTCAGAAAAAAATGGTTTTTTTATTTCTGATGTTGCGTTTCTTTTTTTTCTCAAATTTGCTTTCGATGCTGCTTTTTGGAACATGCAGTTGATGTTTTGAGTAGCCGAATTGACACCAACTTTATTGTTTTGGTATTGTGAGTTATTAAAAAACTGTATAGAGTTCATCATTTCATTTGAGTTCAATGTTTCAATGGATCTCTCTGCACTGTTTGGAGCCCATCTGTAGGATTGGTTTATGTTGTAGAGTTTATTGGGCTGTTTTTTTTAATGAATATTGCCGGTTAATTTCTTCAGAAACACGTTGATCTGACTGTGATCTGACAATGGTGTCTGTGGTCTGACAGTGAATGCACTAATGGAGGAGGGGTCAATGTTAGTGATGGCATAATCGACTACACTTGTCCCAAGAGCTGAGCAGTAAGTAAACTGACCTAAAGAGTCTCCTCTGATTCTACCATTAAGCATGTACAGGCATAAGGCTTGACAGAGATGCACTAACTCCTTCCCATTTTTGTTCAGTATTTGGTCAGGACTGTTTCTATTATTTATAATAGGGCTACTGTACCAGGAGGGGTGTCCAAATATGTGGTGTTTACCTCCGCATCAGTGTAGTCAGGCTCAGAACCTGTTCTTGCATTGAAACCTCCACAAAGAAGCACTTTACCCTCTGCCTGAAATGTAAGGATTTCTGTATGGAGATTGTCAAAAAAAATGATCATCATAATGTGATGAATCTGAAGGAGGAGCGTAAGCAGCACATATGTAATCATCATTGTCACAATAGATCGTACCTTTGTTAAGTTTATCCAAATGTGACTGGTACCTTTTTTCATTTCATTCAGTGCTAAGTCCTGCTTATGCCAAATGATGATTCCACCTGAGTCTCGGCCCCGTTTAACATTTTTATGTTTGATTGATGGTAGTAAACTTTCTCTATAGCCTGAGGGACACTGAGTATCTATGTCTCCACAACACCATGTTTCCTGTAGGATTATGATGTCCTGTCCCTTGATGTTTTTAATCAATTCTGGATCTATTGTTTAAAACCAAAATGTGAAGAGTATAGGCCCTGGATATTCCAAGAGCTGATAGTTAATGATCTCATTTACAAGAAGTGATACTCACTGGTTTGAGTAAAGTACAAAATAATAATATATATATGTGTATATATATATATACAGTGAGAGAAAAAAGTATTTGATTCCCTGTTGATTTTGTACGTTTGCCCACTGACAAAGAAATGATCAGTCTATAATTTTAATGGTAGGTTTCTTTGAACAGTGAGAGACAGAATAACAACAAAAAATCCAGAAAAACGCATGTCAAAAATATTATAAATTGATTTGCATTTTAATGAGGGAAATAAGTATTTGACCCCCTCTCAATTAAAAAGATTTCTGGCTCCCAGGTGTCTTTTATACAGGTAACAGGCTGAGATTAGGAGCACACTCTTAAAGGGAGTGTATAAAAGACACCTGTCCACAGAAGCAATCAATCAATCAGATTCCAAACTCTCCACCATGGCCAAAACCAACGAGCTCTCCAAGGATGTCAGGGACAAGATTGTAGACCTACACAAGTCTGGAATGGGCTACAAGACCATCGCCAAGCAGCTTGGTGAGAAGGGGACAACAGTTGGTGCGATTATTCGCAAATGGAAGAAACACAAAAGAACTGTCAATCTCCCTCGGCCTGGGGCTCCATGCAAGATCTCACCTCGTGGAGTTGCAAAGATCATGAGAACGGTGACGAATCAGCCCAGAACTACACGGGAGGATATTGTCAATGATCTCAAGGCAGCTGAGACCATAGTCACCAAGAAAACAATTAGTGACACACTATGCCGTGAAGGACTGAAATCCTGCAGCGCCCGCAAGGTCCCCCTGCTCAAGAAACCACATATACATGCCCGTCTGAAGTTTGCCAATGAACATCTGAATGATTCAGAGGACAAATGGGTGAAAGTGTTGTGGTCAGATGAGACCAAAATGGAGCTTTTTGGCATCAACTCAACTTGCCGTGTTTGGAGGAGGAGAAATGCTGCCTATGACCCCAAGAGCACCATCCCCACCGTCAAAGATGGAGGTGGAAACATTATGCTTTGGGGGTGTTTTTCTGCTAAGGGGACAGGACAACTTCACCGCATCAAAGGGACGATGGACGGGGCCATGTACCGTCAAATCTTGGGTGAGAACCTCCTTTCCTCAGCCAGGGCATTGAAAATGGGTCGTGGATGGGTATTCCAGCATGACAAAGACCCAAAACACACGGCCAAGGCAACAAAGGAGTGGCTCAAGAAGAAGCACATTAAGGTCCTGGAGTGGCCTAGCTAGTCTCCAGACCTTAATCCCATAGAACATCTGTGGAGGGAGCTGAAGGTTCGAGTTGCCAAACGTCAGCCTCGAGACCTTAATGACTTGGAGAAGATCTGCAAAGAGGAGTGAGACAAAATCCCTCCTGAGATGTGTGCAAACCTGGTGGCCAACTCCAAGAAACGTCTGACCTGATTTTTGCCACCAAGTACTAAGTAATGTTTTGCAGAGGGGTCAAATACTTATTTCCCTCATTAAAATGTAAATCATTTTATAACAAATTTTGACGTGTTTTTCTGTCTCTCACTGTTCAAATAAACCTACCATTAAAATTGTAGACGGAACATTTCTTAGTCAGTGGGCAAACCTACAAAATCAGCAGGGGATCAAATATTTTTTTTCCCCTCATACAGTGGGGATTTGATTTGATACATTGCCGATTTTGCAGGTTTTCCTACTTACAAAGCATGTAGACGTCTGTAATTTTTATCATAGGTACACTTCAACTGTGAGAGACGGAATCTATGATTTTTAAGTAATTCATTTGCATTTTATTGCATGACATAAGTATTTGATCACCTACCAACCAGTAAGAATTCCGGCTCTCACAGACCTGTTAGTTTTTCTTTAAGAAGCCATCCTGTTCTCCACTCATTACCTGTATAACTGCACCTGTTTGAACTCGTTACCTGTATAAAAGACACCTGTCCACACACTCAATCCAACAGACTCCAACCTCTCCACAATGGTCAAGACCAGAGAGCTGTGTAAGGACATCAGGGATAAATTGTAGACCTGCACAAGGCTGGGATGGGCTACAGGACAATAGGCAAGCAGCTTGGTGAGAAGGCAACAACTGTTGGCGCAATTATTAGAAAATGGAAGAAGTTCAAGATGACGGTCAATCACCCTCGGTCTGGGGCTCCATGCACGATCTCACTTTGTGGGGCATCAATGATCATGAGGAAGGTGAGGGATCAGCCCAGAACTACACGGCAGGAGCTGGTCAATGACCTGAAGAGAGCTGGGTCCACAGTCTCAAAGCAAACCATTAGTAACACACTACGCCGTCATGGATTAAAATCCTGCAGCGCGGGTGTGTGGGTCCCTGCCAAGTGTTGCATCTTTTAGGTCCTTGCATCTTTTAGGTCCATCTTTTAGGTCCCCAGTTCTGATACTATCCTGATCAAGGTGTACATTATGGTATAAGTGTTGACATGTCAAAGTGGGGTGGTGTGCCGTTCTGATGTTGAGCAGAGAGGCACAGTCCACAGTGATCTATTGATTTATTTTGTCGATCAACTTTCCTGGGAAGTCTTTTCTTGGTAGGAGGGTGGACACAACTATATTGGTTGTTGGGAACATAGCCTGTGCCCGTTCTGCCACTCTTCTCACTGCCCCAGATACATTTTCCCTTTGCCATGAAGGTCGTTTGTGCCAGTGGGGATGATGATGTTGTCAGGGGTGTCAATCCTGGTCTGACTGAGTAGCTGCATTGCAATGTCAGTTGTAGGAAACCAGAACTTATACATCTGGTGTCTAGGGAATCATCTTTCCTGGACTAAGAACTTCCCATTTGAATCAATAAGGATTGCAGTTGTGGGTGATTGTCTGGCTGGAGCAGACTGGGAGGCTGGTATTCTGACCTGGACTGGAGCAGACTGGGAGACTGGTGTTCTGATCTGGACTGGAGCAGACTGGGAGGCTGGTGTTCTGACCTGGACTGAAGCAGACTGGGAGGCTGGTATTCTGACCTGGACTGGAGCAGACTGGGAGACTGGTGTTCTGATCTGGACTGGAGCAGACTGGGAGGCTGGTGTTCTGACCTGGACTGAAACAGACTGGGAGGCTGGTATTCTGACCTGGACTGGAGCAGACTGGGAGGCTGGTGTTCTGACCTGGGCTGGAGCAGGCTGGGAGGCTGGTATTCTGACCTGGACTGGAGCAGACTGGGAGACTGGTATTCTGACCTGGACTGGAGCAGACTGGGAGGCTGGTATTCTGACCTGGACTGGAGCAGACTGGGTGGCTGGTGTTCTGACCTGGGCTGGAGCAGACTGAGAGGCTGGTCGGTTGACCTTGGCTGGAGCAGAATGTGCTGGAGCAGACTGGGACGCTGGTTGGCTGACCTGGGCTGGAGCAGACTGGGACGCTGGTTGGCTGACCTGGGCTGGAGCAGACTGGGACGCTGGTTGGCTGACATGGGCTAGAGCAGACTGGGACGCTGGTTGGCTGACCTGGGCTGGAGCAGACTGGTAGGCTGGTGCAGTGTCATCCGGCTGTGTGGTGGAGGCCATGCTGGTCTCAGGTTCTGCTTGTGTTATGCCAAGCTGCCATGTTCTCTAGATGCAGAGGACATAATTACTCGCTGCTGGTTGAGGTGGTCAATGTACCTCTCTTTTTGTTCTAGCTCCTTTCTTGTTGTGCTCAGATGGTCTCTGAGGTTTTGTTCTGTCAGATAATCTTCGTCAGCTAACGCCACTTTTTTGTGAAGATCTCCTAAGCCTGTGTTAACCTCTGACCTTATTTTCGGCATTTATTCCAAAACCCTATTCATTCCCAATTCATTTTTCCCATAGGGATTGCTGAACGAATCAGATGTAACTTATTTCAGGCCTTTAGGGCAACAAGTTGGAAAGTTCTATAATGTGGGGCTAAAACATAATTCAAAGTACCAAGTTTAGATCTAAGATGTCTAACATGGTCATAGAAGTACATTTTAAATCCAAATGAAAACCACCAGATTGCACATCATATACTGTATTATGTCCTAATGCATAAGATGAAACTGACCTACGTAATGCAGTTATGATTTTAAAGGCCCAGTGGAGTCCAAAATGTGATTTTCCTGTGTTTTATATATATTTCCACACTCTGAGGTTGGGTAACGGTGATGGCGCCGGAGAAAATGGCTGATGGTTTACGTGCGAACTGATTGTGTTATTATGTTCATTTTTTTGCGTAGTTTGTAACTTATTCTTTAAACGATTTTGTACATAATGTTGCTGCTACTGTAACCGATATGAAATGGCTAGCTAGTTAGCGGTGGTGCACGCTAATAGCGTTTCAATCGGTGACGTCACTCGCTTTGAGACCTTGAAGTAGTGGTTCCCCTTGAGCGATGGGTAATGATGCTTCGTGGGTGTCAATTGTTGATGTGTGCAGAGGGTCCCTGGTTCGCGCCCAGGTAGGGGCGAGGGGACGGACTAAAGTCATATTGTTACATTGATGCTGTTGACCCGGATCACTGGTTGCTGCGGAAAAGGAGGAGGTCAAAAGGGGGGTCAGTGTAACGGATGTGAAACGGCTAGCTAGTTAGTGGTGGTGCGCGCTAATAGCGTTTCAATCGGTGACGTCACTCGCTTTGAGACCTTGAAGTAGTGGTTCCCCTTGCTCAGCAAGTGCCGCGACTTTTGTGGAGCGATGGGTAACGATGCTTCGTGGGTGACTGTTGTTGATGTGTGCAGAGGGTCCCTGGTTCGAGCCCGGCGAGGGGAGGGACTAAATGTATACTGTTACACTACTGTCTCTTATGATGCCCTCAATCTCACACAAATCATCAAGGAACCCACCAGGTACAACCATAAATCTGTAAACAAGGGTACCCTCATAGACGTCATCCTGACCAACTGGCCCTCCAAATACACCTCCGCTGTCTTCAACCAGGATCTCAGCGATCACTGCCTCATTGCCTGTATCCGCCACGGAGCCGCAGTCAAACGACCACCCCTCATCACTGTCAAACGCTCCCTAAAACACTTCTGTGAGCAGGCCTTTCTAATCGACCTGGCCCGGGTATCCTGGAAGGACATTGACCTCATCCCGTCAGTTGAGGATGCCTGGTCATTCTTTAAAAGTAACTTCCTCACCATTTTAGATAAGCATGCTCCGTTCAAAAAATGCAGAACTAAGAACAGATACAGCCCTTGGTTCACTCCAGACCTGACTGCCCTCGACCAGCACAAAAATATCCTGTGGCGGACTGCAATAGCATCGAATAGTCCCCGCGATATGCAACTGTTCAGGGAAGTCAGGAACCAATACACGCAGTCAGTCAGGAAAGCTAAGGCCAGCTTCTTCAGGCAGAAGTTTGCATCCTGTAGCTCCAACTCCAAAAAGTTCTGAGACACTGTGAAGTCCATGGAGAACAAGAGCACCTCCTCCCAGCTGCCCACTGCACTGAGGCTAGGTAACACGGTCACCACCGATAAATCCATGATTATCGAAAACTTCAACAAGCATTTCTCAACAGCTGGCCATGCCTTCCGCCTGGCTACTCCAACCTCAGCCAACAGCTCCGCCCCCCCCGCAGCTACTCGCCCAAGCCTCTCCAGGTTCTCCTTTACCCAAATCCAGATAGCAGATGTTCTGAAAGAGCTGCAAAACCTGGACCCGTACAAATCAGCTGGGCTTGACAATCTGGACCCTCTATTTGTGAAACTATCCGCCGCCATTGTCGCAACCCCTATTACCAGCCTGTTCAACCTCTCTTTCATATCGTCTGAGATCCCCAAGGATTGGAAAGCTGCCGCAGTCATCCCCCTCTTCAAAGGCGGAGACACCCTGGACCCAAACTGTTACAGACCTATATCCATCCTGCCCTGCCTATCTAAGGTCTTCGAAAGCCAAGTCAACAAACAGGTCACTGACCATCTCGAATCCCACCGTACCTTCTCCGCTGTGCAATCTGGTTTCCGAGCCGGTCACGGGTGCACCACAGCCATGCACAAGGTACTAAACGATATCATAACCGCCATCGATAAAAGACAGTACTGTGCAGCCGTCTTCATCGACCTTGCCAAGGCTTTCGACTCTGTCAATCACCATATTCTTATCGGCAGACTCAGTAGCCTCGGTTTTTCGGATGACTGCCTTGCCTGGTTCACCAATTACTTTGCAGACAGAGTTCAGTGTGTCAAATCGGAGGGCATGCTGTCCGGTCCTCTGGCAGTCTCTATGGGGGTGCCACAGGGTTCAATCCTCGGGCCGACTCTTTTCTCTGTATATATCAATGATGTTGCTCTTGCTGCGGGCGATTCCCTGATCCACCTCTACGCAGACGACACCATTCTATATACTTCCAGCTATCTAACCTCCAAACGTGCTATCTAACCTCCAAACGAGCTTCAATGCCATACAACACTCCTTCCGTGGCCTCCAACTGCTCTTAAACGCTAGTAAAACCAAATGCATGCTTTTCAACCGTTCGCTGCCTGCACCTGCACGCCTGACCAGCATCACCACCCTGGATGGTTCCGACCTTGAATATGTGGACATCTATAAGTACCTAGGTGTCTGGCTAGACTGTAAACTCTCCTTCCAGACTCATATCAAACATCTCCAATCAAAAATCAAATCAAGAATCGGCTTTCTATTCCGCAACAAAGCCTCCTTCACTCATGCCGCCAAACTTACCCTAGTAAAACTGACTATCCTACCGATCCTCGACTTCGGCGATGTCATCTACAAAATTGCTTCCAACACTCTACTCAGCAAACTGGATGCAGTCTATCACAGTGCCATCCGTTTCGTCACTAAAGCACCTTATACCACCCACCACTGCGACTTGTATGCTCTAGTCGGCTGGCCCTCGCTACTTATTCGTCGCCAGACCCACTGGCTCCAGGTTATCTACAAGTCCATGCTAGGTAAAGCTCCGCCTTATCTCAGTTCACTGGTCACGATGGCAACACCCATCCGTAGCACGCGCTCCAGCAGGTGTATCTCACTGATCATCCCTAAAGCCAACACCTCATTTGGCCGCCTTTCGTTCCAGTTCTCTGCTGCCTGTGACTGGAACGAATTGCAAAAATCGCTGAAGTTGGAGACTTTTATCTCCCTCACCAACTTCAAACATCTGCTATCTGAGCAGTTAACCGATCGCTGCAGCTGTACATAGTCTATCGGTAAATAGCCCACCCATTTTTACCTACCTCATCCCCATACTGTTTTTATTTATTTACTTTTCTGCTCTTTTGCACACCAATATCGCTACCTGTACATGACCATCTGATCATTTATCACTCCAGTGTTATTAATCTGCAAAATTGTAATTACTCGCCTACCTCCTCATGCCTTTTGCACACAATGTATATAGACTCCCCTTTTTTTTCTACTGTGTTATTGACTTGTTAATTGTTTACTTACTCCATGTGTAACTGTGTTGTCTGTTCACACTGCTATGCTTTATCTTGGCCAGGTCACAGTTGCAAATGAGAACTTGTTCTCAACTGGTCTACCTGGTTAAATAAAGGTGAAATAAAATAAAAAATACAAATAATATGACCGATAACTTCTGGACATCAGAACAGCGATTACTCACCACGAACTGGCAGAAGCTTTTTTTTGCCTTTAACGAGTCCGACAAGCCTGACGACGTACTGCTTTCCCGGGTACAGTCCCAAATCACCGTCATTTGTGTGAAGAGATGACGGAGAAAAGAAGAGATGGCGGAGAAAAAGAGGACGGAGGTTGAGCTTCTTCTTCTGAGGATTCGTAGGTGATCGAATAAATCCCCCCTACCTTCCGTTCTTCTAGCTAACATGCAATCGTTGGAAAATAAAATGGTAAGGGTAAGTAACAACACATCCGCCACGCCAATCCTCACCACAGGGGCCCCTCAGGGGTGCATGCTCATTCCCCTCCTGTACTCCCTGTTCACTCATGACTGCACGGCCAGGCACAACTCCAACACCATCATTAAGTTTGCCGATGGCACAACAGTGGTAGTCCTGATCACTGACCACGACGAGACAGCCTATAGGGAGGAGGTCAGAGACCTGGCCGTGTGGTGCCAGCACAACAACCTCTCCCTCAATTTGATCAAGAAAAAGGATATGATTGTGGACTACAGGAAAAGGAGGACCGAGCTCGCCCCCATTCTCATCGACGAGGCTGTAGTGGAGCAGATTGAGAGCTTCAAGTTCCTTCACCAACAAACTAACTTCGTCCAAGCACACCAAGACAGTCATGAGAGGGCACGACAAAACCTATTCCCCCCCAGGAGACTGAAAAGATTTGGCATGGGTCCTCAGATCCTCAAAATGTTCTACAGCTGCGCCATTGAGAGCATCCTTACTGTTACATCACTGCCTGGTATGGCAACTGCTCGGCCTCCGACCGCAAGGCACTACAGAGGGTAGTGCGTCCGGCCCAGTACATCACTGGGACCAAGCTTACTGCCATCCAGGACCTCTACACCAGGCGGTGTCAAGCGGTGTCAGGAAGGCCTTAACAGCCACCTTAGTCGTAGACTGTTCTCTCTGCTACCACACTTTAAGCGGTACCAGAGCGCCAAGTCTAGGTCCAAGAGGCTTCTAAACATATTCTACCCCCAAGCCATAAGACTCCTGAACATCTAATCAAATCGCTGCCCAGATTATTTACATTGCAAGACATACAGTCTTTTACACCGCTGCTACTCTCTGTTATTATCTATGCGTAGTCACTTTAATAACTCTACCTACATGTACATATTACCTCAATTACCTCGACTAATCGGTTCCCGGTTCACATTGACTCTGTACTGGTACCCCCTGTATATAGCCTCCACATTGACTCTGTACCGGTACCCCCTGTATATAGCCTCCACATTGACTCTGTACCAGTACCTCCTGTATATAGCCTCCACATTGACTCTGTACTGGTACTCCCTGTATATAGCCTCCACATTGACTCTGTACTGGTACCCCCTGTATATAGCCTCCACATTGACTCTGTACCGGTACCCCCTGTATATAGCCTCCACATTGACTCTGTACCGGTACCCCCTGTATATAGCCTCCACATTGACTCTGTACTGGTACCCCCTGTATATAGCCTCCACATTGACTCTGTACCGGTACCCCCTGTATATAGTCTTGCTATTGTTATTTTACTGCTGGCCTTTAACTACTTGTAACTTTTATTTCTTATTCATATTTTTTAAACTGCATTGTTGGTTAGGGGCTTGTAAGTAAACATTTCACTGTAAGGTTTACACCTGTTGTATTCGGCGCATGTGAATAATAACATTTGACTTGATTTGATAATATTGTGAAGTTTTGAAAATTATGATAATGTCCTTTTAGTTGAAAAGCTGTTTGAAAAAACCGCCTGGCGTTAAATTAATCAATAGAGCAATAACAGCTAGTTTTCAGTTTTCTCCTCCCCACTCAGATCACTCCTAGACAGGCCGAGCAACATTCCTGCTTGAGAAATGTATCTTTGCTAAGAATCTTTTTTTTTTTCTTTTTGACAATTTTAATTTAACAAAAAAATCAAAGAAAGGTATTTCATTGTTACCCAGAAATGATTTGATATTGAGATAAAAATGGCTGCATTGGACCTTTAAATATATCCACCCAATTTAGATCTGCAGACTTATAAAGAGATCTGAAAAACCCACATAAATCTGTAAAACTTTTTCTAAGATTTATAGCATTTTGACATACTGTACCTAATTTACCTAGTTTGGACACACTTACTCATTCAAAGTTTTTTTCATTTTTTGTATTATTTTCTAAAATGTAGAATAATAGTGAAGACATGAAAACTATGAAATAACTATGAAATAATCAAAAAGCCACCCTTTGCCTTGATGACAGCTTTGCACTCTTGGCATTCTCTCAACCAACTTCATGAAGTGGTCACCTGGAATACATTTCAATTAAGAGGTGTGCCTTGTTAAAAGTTAATATGTGGAATTGCTTTCCTTCTTAATGCGTTTGAGCCAATCACTCTTCCTAGAGCTGGCCACCCGGCCAAACTGAGCAATCGGGGGAGAAGGGCCTTGGTCAGGGAGGTGACCAAGAAGCTGATTGTCAGTCTGACAGAGTTCTAGAGTTCCTCCGAGGAGATGGGAGAACCTTCCAGAAGGACAACCATCTCTGCAGCACTCCACCAATCAGGCCTTTATGGTAGAGTGGCCAGACAGAAGCCACTACTCAGTAAAAGGCACATGACAGCCGATTTGGAGTTTGCCAAAAGGCACTTATTAAAGGACTGTTTGGAAAAGGAAATAAGATTCTCTGGTCTGATGAAACCAAGACTGAACTCTTTGGCCTGGATGCACCATCCCTACGTTGAAGCAGTATCATGCTGTGGGGTTGTTTTTCAGCGGCAGGGACTGGGAGACTAGTCAGGACGAGGGAAAGATGAATGGAGCAAAGTACAGACAGCTCCTTGATGAAAAAACTGCTCCAGACGACTCAAGACCTCAGACGGGGGCAAAGGTTCACCTTCCAACAGGACAACAACAACAACACTAAACACACAGCCAAGACAAAACAGGAGTGGCTTCGGGACAAGTCTCTGAAGGTCCTTGAGTGGTCCAGCCAGAGCCCGGACTTGAACCCGATCGAACATCTCTGGAGAGACCTGAAAATAGCTGTGCATCAACTCTACCCATCCAATTTGACAGAGCTTGAGAGGATCTGCAGAGAAGAATGTGAGAAACTCCCCAAATACAGGTGTGTCAAGCT
The DNA here is from genome assembly GCF_013265735.2 of Oncorhynchus mykiss. Classification (NCBI taxonomy): domain Eukaryota; kingdom Metazoa; phylum Chordata; class Actinopteri; order Salmoniformes; family Salmonidae; genus Oncorhynchus; species Oncorhynchus mykiss. Next base: position 66,792,337 of record NC_048580.1, on the reverse strand, counting down.
TGTAGCGTCTTACCCAAGAAGACTCTAGGCTGTAATCGCTGTTAAATCGCTGTTCAACAAAGTACAGAGTAAAGGGTCTGAATACTTTTGTAAATGTGATATTTCAGAATTTCAATTTTTTTGCAAACATTTAAAAAATATGGGCTATTGTGTGTAGATTGATGAGGGAAAAAACAATTGAGTCCATTTTAGAATAAGGCTGTAATGTAACAAAATGTGGAACAAGTGAAGGAGTCTACATACAGACATACCTACTGTACATACATACATACATACAAACAGTACATGCAATACGTACATACACACATACATTCACTACATACATACATACAGTGTATACATACATACATAACATACAAACAGTACATACAATACATACAGTACCCACATACTGTACTACCCACCATTGCGACCTGTACGCTCTCGTTGGCTGGCCCTCGCTTCATACTCATCGCCAAACCCACTGGCTCCATGTCATCTACAAGACCCTGCTAGGTAAAGTCCGCCCTTATCTCAGCTCGCTGGTCACCATAGCATCACCCACCTGTAGCACGCACTCCAGCAGGTATATCTCTCTGGTCACCCCCAAAACCAGTTCTTTCTTTGGCCGCCTCTCCTTCCAGTTCTTTGCTGCCAATGACTGGAACGAACTACAAAAATCTCTGAAACTGGAAACACTTATCTCCCTCACTAGCTTTAAGCACCAGCTGTCAGAGCAGCTCACAGATTACTGCACCTGTACATAGCCCATCTACAATTTAGCCCAAACAACTACCTCTCCCCCTACTGTATTTATTTATTTTACTCCTTTGCACCCCATTATTTCTATCTCTACTTTGCACATTCTTCCACTGCAAATCTACCATTCCAGTGTTTTACTTGCTATATTGTATTTACTTCACCACTATGGCCTTTTTTTTTTGCCTTTACATACATACATACATACATACATGCATACACACAATACATACATACAGTACAAACATACATACATAAATACAATACATACATAGTGTACATACATACAGTACATATAATACATACATACACACAATATATACATACAGTACAAACATACATACAATATATATATATACATACATACATACAATACATACATACAATACATACATACAGTACATACATACAGTACATGCAGTACATACATACACACAATACATACATACATACATACATACAATATATACATACATGCATACAATACATACATACAGTACATACAGAACATACAATACATACATACAGTACATACACACATACAGTACATACATACAGTACATACATACATACATACATACATACATACATACATACATACATACATACATACAGGGTACATACATACATACATTACTTACATTACATGCATACATACATACATACATACAGGGTACATACATACATACATACATTACTTACATTACATACATACATACATACATACATACATACATACATACATACATACATACATACATACATACATACATACATACATACATACATACATACAGTGGGGAGAACAAGAATCTGAATGCGTACATATATACATACATACATACATAGAGTACATAGATACATAGATACATACATACATACATACATGTATACAAAACATACATACATACATACATACATACATACATACATACAATACACACACACAGTACATACATACAGTACATACACACATACAGTACATACATACAAACATACAGTATATGCAGTACATACCTACACACAATGCATACATACATACATACAGTACATACATACAGTACACACATTACATACATACACACACACACACACATACATACATACATACATACATACATACATACATACATACATACAATACACACACACAGTACATACATACAGTACATACACACATACAGTACATACATACAAACATACAGTATATGCAGTACATACCTACACACAATGCATACATACATACATACAGTACATACATACAGTACACACATTACATACATACACACACACACACACATACATACATACATACATACATACATACATACATACATCTCCCCATTCACCAAAACACTATTTATCTCCACACCACACCAGTGTCATGCCCAGACACACTGGCTTGCTCTCTGAAATTACATTCCTAATCTCTCCCACTGCTGAGCCATGGCCCAAAACCTTGGCTAATTGGGATAAAATAGAATTCACCATCAGCCTCGCCTGTCTGAAATATTAGGTAATGATGGAGATTTCTGATGAATACCAGCTTAGCACAATCAACCTTAATTTCAATACACTTTATCAATAATGGTCATCGTTCCTGACAAAATAATGAACCACCTGTCTTCATCAGAGGTTTATTCTGTCTAATGTTTGGGAATTTAAGGGAACCTGACCAAAATGTTGTGTACCCTGGTTCATCATCAACTGTGCAACAACAATCATTTTTTTCCTGATGAACATGAAATATAGATAATGTGACAGATTAAAGTCAATACTGGCAGTAAGGGATTGTTTTTGAATGACAAAGACTGTCTACAAAAATGCCTTTATCGTTATAGAACAGACCAGCGTCTCCAATTCAGAACTCCGCACTCCCCAGACCCTTCCTTTATGGAACAGCCCAGTGTCTCTAATACAATAATCCACACTCCCTTTCCTTCTCTCTTGACTGAATGTCAACTGCCTTCCCTGCTCCCTGAAAGCTGATTTTTACACCACCGTAGGATTTCCATAATCGCTTTATCCATGCGATGTGATCAGCCTCTCACACAAAGAGGAAGACATTAGCCCCAATTTGAACTGCCACAGATTTGCCAAACAGAGGGTGCTGTTTGCCGCTGATAAGGGAGGAAAGGGTTGGAAGGACTCTGACTGAAGGGTTGGGAAGAGTGGTGAAATGCCAAGCAAGACAACCAACCCGGGTTTAATACTGAAAATCAACAATTCTTCTCAAAGATCAGCCTTTTTGGAGACATCTTTTCCTTGCAGGAAAATCTGTCTATGAAATGTAGCAATTTGATCAAACAATCCAATAGGATGTAATAGTTATTCACACACAGACAACCTAATGAGATGGATGTGTGAGTGACAAACAGACGTACTGCATGTGAGTTCAAACACATTTAGTGTACTAAAACACTGAGCTACTGTGAATAACCTATTTGTCTTTCTATGGTTTTGTTCCAAGATATAAGCACAGCATGTAAAGTGTTGGTCCCATGTTTCTTGAGCTGAAATAAAAGATCACAGAACTGTTCCATATGCACAAAAAGCTTATTTCTCTTACATTTTGGGCACAAATTTGTTCACATCCCTTTTAGTGAGCATTTCTCCTTTGTCAAGATAATCCATCCACCTGACATGTGTGGCATATCAATAATCTGATTAAACAGCATGATCATTACACAGTTGCACCTTGTGCTGGGGACAATAAAAGGCCACTCTAAAATGTACAGTTTTATCACACAACACAATGCCACAAATGTCTCAAGTTTTGAGGGACTGTGGATTGGTATGCTGACTGCAAGAATGTTCACTAGAGCTTTTGTCATTTCTCTACCATAAGCCGCCTCCAACATCGTTTTAGCAATACGTCCAACTGGCCTCACAACCGCAGACCATGGCTTCTTCATCTGAGACCAGTCACCAGGAGTATTTCTGTCTGTAAAAAAGCCCTTTTGAGGGGAAAAACTCGTTCTGATTGGCTGTTCCTGACTCCCAAGTGAGTGGGCTTATGCCCTCCTATGCCCACCCATGGCTGCGCCTTTGCCCATTTATGTGAAATCCATAGATTAGGGCCTAATTAATTTCAAATGACTGATTTCCTTATATGAACTGTTACTCAGTAAAATCGTTGAAATTGTTGCATGTTGCGTTTATATTTTTGTTCAGTATATTTTAAAAGCTGCCTCCAGCAGCAGGTTGTGATAAGGGTGGGTGTTTGTACAATATGTATCAGATAGATACAGTATATTTAGAGAGGTAGGACATTGAGGTTTCTGCGTTATGATGCATTTACATTACATGGCAGTCCTGTTAGTTCCTCATGGGCAATATTGACCAATAGCAGTTCACAGAATTATCAGAATTTAAACAATGCTACGTACAAGATTCCAATTTTCGTCATGAATGGACAAATGGAATGCTTAAAGGTGCTAACACGGTATCCATTCTAAAAGTTGGCCCAACTGTCTAAATCTATTTCTCTGGTTTGTTAGTATCTGTCCATGTGGCAGGGAAAGGTACCTGTATTCCCAGTAGGCTGTTAAACAGACAGATCCTGTCGACTCTCTGTTACTTTACTAAAACTCCCCAGGAGACCATCTGGACAAGAGCTCTGTAGAAAAACATCATGGTACCACTCTGGCTCATGTTTGAGACAACTACACAAAGACAGACAGAGTTCTGTTTTCGCATGGTAAAAAGCATTAATGGAAGCTTCTGCTGTTCCTGTCATGTCCCAAACATCTGGCCACAGAGGTGGGCAGTGAAGTGTTGGAGCGAAAGGGGAGCGCCTGCATGTTTGAGAAGGCTGCCTAGCTGTCGGCTGCAGCAGTGTGGAGAGGAGAAGAGGGGAGGCTGGGCGGGTGGGTGGTGGACCCAGCTGGGAAGACGGATGTCTGACAGGTGTTTGAGCTCTTACCTGAGGCAAGCTGCACTGGGCATTGTCATCATACGTCAAGAACAAACGTAAATTAGGAAATTTAAATGATAAGGCCTCTGAATTTTTGGCGGGTAATTACCCATCTTAATTAAAATGAGTTACACCAGATGGGAGACAGCTTGCACTATGGAAATGAGCCAATTTTGCTGTAAACACAGTTCTGGTTAAAGTGTGGAACTTACAATAGCTAACATGTATCCATGCATGTGTGCCAGAGAGGATGTCACCATCCTGAGGTATCTGTGACTCCATTAGGGTCATTTGCATTAAACCGTTGGCTTTTGTACACCATGTTTTCTATACACTAGGACCTGCCATCCATGATCTCCATCATTCCCATGTCAGTTGATTAAAAACCTCCTCCATTAGTTATCTACAGTGGGGAGAACAAGTATTTGATGCACTGCCGATTTTGCAGGTTTTTCTACTTTTATCATAGGTACACTTCAACTGTGAGAAACAGAATCTAAAACAAAAATCCAGAAAATCACATTGTATGATTTTTAAGTAATTAATTAGCATTTTATTGCATGACATAAGTATTTGATACATCAGAAAAGCAGAACTTAATATTTGGTACAGAAACCTTTGCTTGCAATTACAGAGATCATAGGTTTCCTGTAGTTCTTGACCAGGTTTGCACACACTGCAGCAGGGATTTTGGCCCACTCCTCCATACAGACCTACTCCAGATCCTTCAGGTTTCGGAGCTGTCGCTGGGCAATACGGACTTTCAGCTCCCTCCAAAGATTTTCTATTGGGTTCAGGTCTGGAGACTGGCTAAGCCACTCCAGGACCTTGAGATGCTTCTTACGGAGCCACTCCTTAGTTGTCCTGGCTGTGTGTTTCGGGTCGTTGTCATGCTGGAAGACCCAGCCACGACCCATCTTCAATGCTCTTACTGAGGGAAGGAGGTTGTTGGCCAAGATCTCGCGATGCATGGCCCCATCCATTCTCCCCTCAATACGGTGCAGTCGTCCAGTCCCCCTTGCAGAAAGGCATCCCCAAAGAATGATGTTTCCACCTCCATGCTTCACGGTTGGGATGGTGTTCTTGGGGTTGTACTCATCCTTCTTCTTCCTCCAAACACGGCGAGTGGAGTTTAAACCAAAAAGCTCTATTTTTGTCTCATCAGACCACATGACCTTCTCCCATTCCTCCTCTGGATCATCCAGATGGTCATGGGCAAACTTCAGATGGGCCTGGACATGCGCTGGCTTGAGCAGGGGGACCTTGCGTACGCTGCAGGATTTTAATCCATGACGGCGTAGTGTGTTACTAATGGTTTGCTTTGAGACTGTGGTCCCAGCTCTCTTCTGTTCATTGACCAGGTCCTGCTGTGTAGTTCTGGGCTGATCCCTCACCTTCCTCATGATCATTGATGCCCCACGAAGTGAGATCGTGCATGGAGCCCCAGACCGAGGGTGATTGACCGTCATCTTGAACTTCTTCCATTTTCTAATAATTGTGCCAACAGTTGTTGCCTTCTCACCAAGCTGCTTGCCTATTGTCCTGTAGCCCATCCCAGCCTTGTGCAGGTCTACAATGTATCCCTGAGAGGTTGGAGTCTGTTTGATTGAGTGTGTGGACAGGTGTCTTTTATACAGGTAACGAGTTCAAACAGGTGCAGTTAATACAGGTAATGAGTGGAGAACAGGGGGCTTCTTAAAGAAAAACTAACAGGTCTGTGAGAGCTGGAATTCTTACTGGTTGGTAGGTGATCAAATACTTATGTCATGCAATAAAATGCAAATGAATTACTTAAAAATCTTACAATGTGATTTTCAGGATTTTTTAGATTCCGTCTCTCACAGTTGAAGTGTACCTACGATAAAAAATTACAGACCTCTACATGCTTTGTAAGTAGGAAAACCTGCAAAATCGGCAGTGTATCAAATACTTGTTCTCCCCACTGTATTTCCTGCTGCATTAGCCATGGCTCTCATACAGAGTCGTGTGCACATTAAAATAATCTTTACAACGGTTACTCTGTTATTGGTCAGTGAGACATCAGCGGTAGCCAATCAGAGTTCTACCTCAATTTCTGCACCTTGGAACATCTTGACAAAACACAGTAAAGTGCCCTTTGCAGCCCTTTTCAAATTGTTTAATACATAATTGCTTTGGCGCAGACTAAAAGGTTTCCACATGATTGCTCCTAACCAGGATTTCATAGGGTGATGGAAAGGCAGGAGCTGCTTTACTGCTTTATGCCCACTGATATGAGCAACACCAGACAGACTGGAGAGGAGTGAGCTTTATACGGGCTTGTATGTATGACGCTTTAAAACCATTGCTCTAATGAAAAAAATAACTACTCCATGTTCAAGGGCACTCTGCTATATTCTGAGCCACATTTATGATGTTGTGGGTTCTTAGGTCACTTGGACATTTATAGCTGCCTCTCTAACGCACATCCAGCGAAGAGCTTTCTAGGAGCTGTCTCATTAGTTTAGGTTAAGCATGGGTTGTTTCTGCTGTCAAAGGCAATATGCATTCTGCCCCTACCCTACTTTTTTTGCTTTCATTTGGGGTTGTCATTTTCAATTCTGAAGATGTACTCAATGTCATTTGTTCTTATTCATCCCAGGTCCCAAGACATTCAAGAATACTAATGACTGTGTCAAACTCAACTAGAAAATGATCAGATATCAAACTTTGAGGGGGAAAAAACTGTGTTTTCTAACACACTTTTTTTATTAGTGAAGAATACAAGGGTCTATAGATACTTAGCATCAAATAATTAGAAAACCTGTTTACATCGATGCATGGTCAATAGATACTAGGCCTATTAGTATATTGTTATTATTTATCAACAAAATTACTCTTGATGTGTCAAATGAGTCCTGTTGCTAAATTGTATGGAGCCAGACCAGATTCTGAGCAATATTTGGATGAGACCATTAAATAATAATAATAATTTACAACAGAAATAAAAGCTTGATTAAGATCGCTCTCTGCTGGCCGAAGGAGAGTATCACTCTGCATCACTCTGGATTTGCAATTAATCACATACAGCAAAGGCACTAGAGAGCAGAAATGCCCCAAATGGCACAGGATTCTTCTGAGGTGATTTCTCTGCCAGACATAGATTAAAGGGCATCTCTTGTTAGCTCAGTGTAGCTCAGTTGGTAGAGCATGGCACTTGCAACACCAGGGTTGTAGGTTTGATTTCCATGGGGGGCCCAGTATGAAGAAAGTATGGAAATGTATGCACTCACTCCTCCTGTAGGTCGCTCTGGATAAGAGCATCTGCTACATGATGTAAATATAAAGCAAGAGAAAAAAACACAGGTTACTGTAGCGACTGCTGTCTGTTTGCTGCGGGATGTTGATGTTGGGATCTTTATGCCATTCGTCCCTCACCTTGCAGTATGGCCTTGGTCTGTATCTTAGCCTCCTTCTCTACTGCTACATTCTTCTTACTGAGCATTAAATGCCCTCTGAAAAACACAATGCAGACTTGTAGTTAAGTGGATTCCTGCACGTAGAAGAGCTGATGCACATAACCAAAATAATAGGAAACATATCCAGGTTCCAAGTTTATAGGAGAAAATGTGCCATGGTGTGATGTTCTGGACATTTTAAACAGTACCCAGGCAGGACTAAGCTTACCTTCCACTTGCTCTTAGCAAAGTTCTTCTGAATCTGTTCACTGATGGACCCATGTATGTTATTCTCCAGAGCGGCTCCTCCCGATATCCTGACGCAACAACACGTCCTGCACCAATTAGCAAGCCATCCATCCCACTATTATTATAGAACGTTGGAGTCGTATGCTGTATGTGTATGTTTACTTTACTGTATGTGTTATACTGATAGACCTACAGGATGCTTTTCATTGAAATCCTAAAATAAATAAGGTGATATTCAATCCAAATAAATTCCTGAATTTACAGGATAAATAAAAAAAAAAGTCATATTTTGAACTTCAAGAATTTGTTTGCATTAAAGTAATTCATGTTTCAAACTCAACTGCCATGGATATGTTTTAGTCATGATAGGCTATAGAAAATATCCCCATTTATCAGAGGCACCCATTAATTGTGTTGTATAGAACATTTCATTCTGTACTTAAGTAGACAAAACACATGATGTTATAGTATTGACCATTCTCACTAAAGGAGATATAGAAGCTAATACAGCACTGGAGGCTGCTGAGGGGAGGACGGCTCACAATGACGTCTGGAACGGAGCCAATGGAATGGCATCACATCAAGCACATGGAAACCATGTTTGATGTATTTCAAATCAAATCAAATCAAAGTTTATTTGTCACGTGCGCCGAATACAACAGGTATTCGCCTTACACCTTACAGTGAAATGCTTACTTACAGGCTCTAACCAATAGTGCAAAACAAGTTATTAGGTGAACAATAGGTAGGTAAAGAAATAAAACAGTAAAAAGACAGTCTATATACAGTAGCGAGGCTATAAAAGTAGCGAGGCTACATACAGACACCGGTTGGCTGGGGCTTTGACCATTTTTAGGGCCTTCCTCTGACACCGCCTGGTGTAGAGGTCCTGGATGGCAGGCAGCTTAGCCCCAGTGACTGGGCTGTACGCACTACCCTCTGTAGTGCCTTGCGGTCGGAGGCCGAGCAATTGCCGTACCAGGCAGTGGTGTAAACAGTCAGGATGCTCTCGATGTTGCAGCTGTAGAACCTTTTGAGGATCTGAGGACCCATGCCAAATCTTTTCAGTCTCCTGAGGGGGAATAGACTTTGCCGTGCCCTCTTCACAACTGCCGTGGTGTGTTTGGACCATTTTAGTTTGTTGGTGATGTGGACACCAAGGAACTTGAAGCTCTCAACCTGCTCCACTACCGCCCCATCGATGAGAATGGGGGTGTGCTCGGTCCACCTTTTCCTGTAGTTCACAATCATCTCCTTTGTCTTGATCACGTTGAGGATAGGCCTACCACTGTTGTGTCGTCTGAAAAGTTAATGATGGTGTTGGAGTCATGCCTGGCCATGCAGTATTTAATACCATTCCACTGATTCCGCTCCGGCCATTACCACAAGTCCTTCCTCCCCAACTAAGGTGACACCAACCTCCTGTGGAATACACACATAGCTACTAGTCTATTTTTAAACTCACCAAGGATGCTTCAAGGCCGGCTCACAATTGTACCTCATCTCTGGTTCTTTCTGCAACATGCGTGGAATGAAATCTATTGCTGAATGAAATATTTTGGAGAGGGAAGCAGCATTCAGGAGGTCATACCTTTTTAAAGGCTAAAGAAAAGCACACTGAAATAAACATTAAAAAAAAAAACATTTAAATTCAATTAAAAGCACACTGAAAGAAAAATAAGTCATTATTGCCAAGACAGGGGTGACATTGTGTGTCAAATACATGTGAGGTGTGATGTAAAGAACTAATACAGTCTAGGTAAAATGATCTCTCAGTATCTTCAACTACATACTGTACCTGAGTTAGAGTCTAACTCATATTCAGCCTTTATGATCAACACGTACATATGTGAGTCATTGTGGTCATAAAACAGATGGTAGCCACAGAGTCTGGAACATTCAAATAAAACCTTTTAACACATCACTTTTCACTTGTCTGTATTAAAGGGATAGATCGGATTTTGGCAATGAAGCCATTTATCTACTAACCCTGGAAGTCTGCATAGAAGTCACATAGACTTCCAGTCATTGCTCTTTACTACTTGGCAACTTCCTTCCTACTGGATGCAGAGACATACAAATTGTATCCATGAGTTCATCTGACTCTGGGGAAGTAGATAAAGGGCCTCGTTGCCAAAATCCTGAAGTATCCCTTTAACTAAAATGTGAAAAATGTACCATTACTAAACACTCTGTAACGGTTTTCGTCTTCATACGAAGGAGAGTCGGACCAAAATGCAGCGTGTCGATTGCGATTCATGTTTAATGAAAAAAACACACTAAACACAAACACTACAAAAACAATAAACGTAACGAAAACCTAAACAGCCTATCTGGTGAAAACACATAGACAGGAACAATCACCCACAAACACACAGTGAAACCCAGGCTACCTAAATATGGTTCCCAATCAGAGACAATGACTAACACCTGCCTCTGATTGAGAACCATATCAGGCCAGACATAGAAATAGACAAACAAGACATCCAACATAGAATGCCCACCCAGATCACACCCTGACCAATCAAAACATAGAAAATACAAAGTAAACTATGGTCAGGGCGTGACAGTACCCCCCCCCAAGGTGCGGACTCCGGCCGCAAAACCTGAACCTATAGGGGAGGGTCTGGGTGGGCATCTGTCCGCGGTGGCGGCTCTGGCGCTGGACGTGGACCCCACTCCATGACAGTTTTAATCCCCCTCCTAAACGTCCCTAAATAGGTTACCCACCACAATGATAACATGGGACAGAGGGACAGCTCGGGACAGAGGTAACTCGGGACAGATGGGTAGCTCAGCACTGAGAGGAAGCTCAGCACTGAGAAGAAGCTCAGCACTGAGAAGAAGCTCAGCACTGAGAGGAAGCCCAGGCAGGTAGTAGAAACTACCAGAACCTGGCTGGCTGGCGGTTTCAGCAGATCCTGGTCGACTAGCAGATCTGGAAGAATCTGGTCGACTGGCGGATCTGGGAGATTCTGGTCGACTGGCAGATCTGGGAGAATCTGGACGACTGGCAGATCTGAGAGAGTCTGGACGACTGGCAGATCTGGAAGAGTCTGGACGACTGGCAGATCTGGAAGAGTCTGGTCGACTGGCAGATCTGGAAGAGTCTGGTCGACTGGCAGATCTGGAAGAGTCTGGTCGACTGGCAGATCTGGAAGAGTCTGGTCGACTGGCAGATCTGGAAGAGTCTGGACGACTGGCAGATCTGGAAGAGTCTGGACGACTGGCAGATCTGGAAGAGTCTGGACGACTGGCAGATCTGGAAGAGTCTGGACGACGGGCAGATCTGGAAGAGTCTGGACGACGGGCAGATCTGGAAGAGTCTGGTCGACTGGCAGATCTGGAAGAGTCTGGTCGACTGGCAGATCTGGAAGAGTCTGGTCGACTGGCAGATCTGGAAGAGTCTGGACGACTGGCAGATCTGGAAGAGTCTGGACGACTGGCAGATCTGGAAGAGACTGGTCGACACAGACTGGCTGCTCTGGCTGCTCCATGCTGACTGGCTGCTCCATGATGACTGGCAGCTCTGGCTGCTCCATGCTGACTGACTGCTCCATGCTGACTGGCAGCTCTGGCTGCTCCATGCTGACTGGCTGCTCCATGCTGACTGGCAGCTCTGGCTGCTCCATGCTGACTGGCTGCTCTGGCTGCTCCATGCTGACTGGCTGCTCCATGCTGACTGGCTGCTCCATGCTGACTGGCGGCCCTGGCTGCTCCATGCTGACTGGCTGCTCCATGCTGACTGGCGGCCCTGGCTGCTCCATGCTGACTGGCGGCCCTGGCTGCTCCATGCTGACTGGCGGCCCTGGCTGCTCCATGCTGACTGGCGGCCCTGGCTGCTCCATGCTGACTGGCAGCTCTGGCGGCTCCATGCTGACTGGCAGCTCTGGCGGCTCCATGCTGACTGGCAGCTCTGGCGGCTCCTTGCAGACTGGCAGCTCTGGCGGCTCCTTGCAGACTGGCAGCTCTGGCGGCTCCTTGCAGACTGGCAGCTCTGGCGGCTCCTTGCAGACTGGCAGCTTTGGCGGCATCCTGCAGACAGGCAGCTCTGGCGGCTCCTTGCAGACTGGCAGCTCCTTACAGACTGGCAGCTCTATGCAGACTGGCAGCTCCTTGCAGACTGGCAGCTCCTTGCAGACTGGCAGCTCTATGCTAACTGGCAGCTCTATGCTAACTGGCAGCTCTATGCTAACTGGCAGCTCTATGCTAACTGGCAGCTCTATGCTAACTGGCAGCTCTGAACAGGCGGGAGACTCCGGCAGCGCTGTAGAGAAGGAAGGCTCTAACAGCGCTAAACAGGCGGGAGACTCCGACAGCGCTGGAGAGGAGGAGGGCTCCGACAGCGCTGGACAGGCGAGGCGCACTGTAGGCCTGATGCGTGGTGCTGGCACTGGTGGTACTGGGCCGAGGACACGCACAGGAAGCCTGGTGCGGGGAGCTGCTACCGGAGGGCTGGGGTGTGGAGGTGGTACTGGAAAAACCGGACCGTGCAGGCGCACTGGAGCTCTTAAGCACCGAGCCTGCCCAACCTTACCTGGTTGAATACTCACGGTCGCCCTGCCAGTGCGGCGAGGTGGAATAGCCCGCACTGGACTATGCAGGCGAACCGGAGACACCGAGCGCAAGGCTGGTGCCATGTAAACCGGCCCAAGGAGACGCACTGGGGACCAGCTGCGTAGAGCCGGCTTCATGGCATTAGGCTCGACGCTCAATCTAGCCCGGCAGACACGTGGAGCTGGAATATACCGCACCGGGCTATGCACTCGCACTGGAGACACCGTGCGCACCACTGCATAACACGGTGCCTGTCCGGTCTCTCTAGCCCCCCGGTAAGCACAGGGAGTCTGCCCAGGTCTCCTACCTGGCATAGCCATACTCCCTGTTAGCCTCAGGCTTCCATCCGCGTCGCCGTGCTGCCCTCTCATACCAGCGCCTCTCTGCTTTCACCGCCTCCATTCTACGGTAACCTTCCGCGCACTGCTCCATCGAATCCCAGGCGGGCTCCGGCACTCTCCCTGGGTCGACCGCCCACCTGTCTATCTCCTCCCAAGAAGTATAGTCCATACTGTACTCCACTTTGGGCTGTTCTTTCCTGTTGACACGCTGCTTGGTCCCTTTGTGGTGGGTGATTCTGTAACGGTTTTCGTCTTCATACGAAGGAGAGTCGGACCAAAATGCAGCGTGTCGATTGCGATTCATGTTTAATGAAAAAAACACACTAAACACAAACACTACAAAAACAATAAACGTAACGAAAACCTAAACAGCCTATCTGGTGAAAACACATAGACAGGAACAATCACCCACAAACACACAGTGAAACCCAGGCTACCTAAATATGGTTCCCAATCAGAGACAATGACTAACACCTGCCTCTGATTGAGAACCATATCAGGCCAGACATAGAAATAGACAAACAAGACATCCAACATAGAATGCCCACCCAGATCACACCCTGACCAATCAAAACATAGAAAATACAAAGTAAACTATGGTCAGGGCGTGACACACTCAAAGTTGAAGTCAGAAGTTTACATACACCTTAACCACATTTAATCTCAGTTCTTCACAATTCCTGACTATTTAATCCTAGTAAAACTTCCCTGTCTTAGGTCAGTTAGGATCACCACTTAATTTTAATAATGTGAAATATCAGAATAATAATAGAGAGAAGGATTTATTTCAGCTTTTATTTCTTTCATCACATTTCCAGTTGGTCAGAAGTTAACATACACTCAATTAGTATTTGATTGGCATTGCCTTTAAATTGTTTAACTTGGGTCAAACGTTTCGGGTAGCCATCCAGAAGCTTCACACAATACGTTGGGTACATTTTTGCCCATTCCTCCTGACAGAGCTGGTGTAACTGAGTCAGGTTTGTATGCCTCCTTGCTCGCACACACTTTTTCAGTTCTGCCCACAAATGTTCTATAGGATTGAGGTCAGGGCTTTGTGATGGCTACTCCAATACCTTGACTTTGTTGTCCTTAAGCCATTTTGCCACAACTTTCGAAGTATGCGTGGGGTCATTGTCCATTTGGAAGACCCATTTGCAACCAAGCTTTAAATTCCTGATTGATGTCTTGGGATGTTGCTTCAATATATCCACATAATTTTCCTTTCCTCATGATGCCATCTATTTTGTGAAGTGCACCAGTCCCTCCTGCAGCAATGAACCCCTAAAACATGATGCTGCCACCCCTGTGCTTCATGGTTGGGATGGTGTTCTTTGGCTTGCAAGCATCCCCCTTTTTCCTCCAAACATAACAATGGTCATTATGGCCAAACAGTTCTATTTTTGCTTCATCAGACCAGAGGACATTTCTCCAAAAAGTCTGATCTTTGTCCCCATGTGCAGTTGCTAACCGTATTCTGGCTTTTTCATGGTGGTTTTGGAGAAGTGGCTTCTACCTTGCTGAGCGGCCTTTCAGGTTATGTCAATATAGGACTCGATTTACAGTAGATACTTTTGTACCTGTTTCCTCCAGCATCGTCACAAGGTCCTTTGCTGTTGTTCTGGGATTGATTTGCACTTTTCGCACCAAAGTACATTCATCTCTAGGAGACAGAACGCGTCTCCTTCCTGAGCGGTATGATGGCTGCGTGGTCCCATGGTGTTTATACTTGCGTACAATTGTTTGTACAGATGAACGTGGTACCTTCAGGCATTTGGAAATTGCTCCCAAGGATGAACCAGACTTGTGGAGGTCTAGGCGGATTTCTTTAGATTTTTCCATGATGTCAAGCAAAGAGGCACTGAGTTTGAAGATAGGACTTGAAATACATCCACAGGTACACCTCCAATTGACTCAAATGATGTCAATAAGCCTATCACAAAGTAGATGTCCTAACCGACTTGTCAAAACTATAGTTTGTTAACAAGAAATTTGTGGAGTGGTTGAAAAATGAGTTTTAATGACTCCAACCTAAGTGTATGTAAACTTCTGACTGTAGATGATCACTCCCAGAGCCCAAAGGTCCACCTCTTTGTCATAATATTTCTGCTGCAGAAGCTATGGGGCTGCACACAAAATTAAAGAGAGGGTTTTTGTGTGAGGTTCAAACTGCTTTAATTCTACATGATGAGGGTTCAGATGAGATGTATGTATTTGCGGATCACCCACATAAGCAGGGGGTCCACATGCTGTGGTGAGCACACTGCTCTTCCAACATAATAATAATAACAATAATAACAACAACCACAATAATAATAACAATAATAATAACAACCACAATCATAACAATAACAATAATACTAATGATCACAATAATAATAATAATAACAATAATAATAACAATCATAATAATGATCACAATAATAACAATAATAATAGTAACAATAATAATAACAATAATAACAACAATCATAATAACAACAATAATAACAATAATAACAACACCTACAATAATAACAACAATACTAATAATGATCACAATAATAACAATAATAATACCAATAATAATAATAGAAAGTCCATAATGCTTTATTTACAATTAAGCTATCTATCTATCTATCTATCTATCTATCTATCTATCTATCTATCTATCTATCTATCTATCTATCTATCTATCTATCTATCTATCCATTTAACACTGCTGCCAAACTATAAAGCAGATCACCTTCGGGTCCATGCGTTAAATGATATTATTACAGCTGGAGGACAGTTGTACATTCAGGTCCCTGTGTAAAGTTGTTATGTTCCCCAGTTTCTGTGTTGTTGTGGTTTTGTATGTGTGTATTCTGGAAATGGCATCCTGGATTCCTCACGCAGCTGATTGGTCGGCCCCATCGCTGATTGGTGCTCTGACCCCTCCCTCTCGTCAGGGGAAACAGCTGGCTCTTCAATTACCAACTCCTTCCACAGCTTGATAAAAGCCAGTGCTCCTTTGTCAGAGAGAGCTTCTTTTTTTTTTTATGTCCTGTGTTTTTTTTTAATGTCCTGTGTTGATTGTTTTTGCGGTCAGTAAAAGTTTTGTCGATATTATTTTGTAGCTGCTCCTTCAGAGGTATGTGTATGCCAATAGGATTTAGTGTTTTTTGTTAATGAAATTTTTCACTTAAAGTATATTATTTTTCATTTGTTCCCGAGAGGAGGGGGGGGGGGGGCGCACCTTGGGAGTGTTTAGTCAAGAGGCCTACGGGCATACATCACCAGTAGTATTTATCTGTGCACACTAGGTAAGACCTGTGCGGACCACCCCCCTGTATTTTGGTTAGTGCGCGCCAGGTGGTGCTGAAAGTTAGGTAAGTAGTGGGAAGGCAGGTAACATGCTGTAGGAGAGGGGACTCTTTAATGTGTACTTTCTTTGGTTCTGACCAGACCCTTTTCCCCACCTTCCCTTTGTTAAGGAGAATAAATTCCCTGTAAACGGGATTTTTCTCTGCCTCTGTCGTCCTTCCCCGCACCTACGACCACATACGTTTTCACTCCACGGGAAGTTGAGATGTAGCAGGGTGCTGCATTCCCTCCAAGAGGCGTACGTAGTAACATGTGATATTATAACAGCTAGAGGACAAGTTGTACATTCTGGTCCCTGTGCACGATACCCAGCTGGTGGAATTATTGGACTGCTTCCAGAACCTGCAGTAGGACACGGCTGGCATCTCTCTGTGTAGCTCCCCCTCTCCAGAATACGGTCCAGAAACTTGCCTCCTGTAACACTATTGTGACACGCTTTTCAGGGGTAAACACCGTAGCTCATTCTTTGACGCAACTTTTTTCTTGGTGCGGGGACATGCCTTCTATTGCAATGTGAAATATAAGAGATGGGATGAACAATCAATCTTTAGATGACATAGTTACTGGGTATCTAAAATAAGAGTCATAACAAGAGACAGTTTTGACGATGTCTGAAAGGTCTCCTCCATTGCCACCATGTTGGGATGGTTGATTCTGGTATATAAAAAAAAAAAGTGTTTTGTATTCGTTAAACATGACACTAACCTACGGAGCGCTGCAATTTCATTCTCCAACATGCCCTCTTTTCCCTTTAGCACCCTCTTGCCGATACACTTGACAGCTACAATCTCAGGGTACGGCAGTGCTGAGCCACCCGCATCTCAGAAATGGATCCCCTGAAACACCCCAAAATATTATTAGTAACCATTCATTCTGGCTCTCATTGCTTTATTTTGGAAAATAATTATTCAATCATCTGATCCCTTCTGACGTTTCGGGGTTCCTCTGCTAAAGCATTTCAATACTTGATATCGGAAGAATGTGCCATGACAGCTGTTAACGTCAAGGAAATGGGAAAAGAGAAAAATATGCCGTTAATTCACCATTCAAATGAAAAGTAATAAGTTGTTTGGCTAAACAACCTGGCTATGTCACTGAACAATGCACACAACTGTCCATCACAATAACCACAACCTCTAGAATAAATGTAAATCTTTACTATGTTGAGAGTAGCACATATTTTATATTCTAAAGTGTTTTGAGCTAATGTCTAACCAGCCAAATTATTTTAAAGAGGTGTTCAACTGAAATGTCGAGTGTCTGTCATTATAGTATTCATGAGATAATTCTGGAAGTAATCAGTCACTCTTTATGTTGCTGTGCAGGTTTCTGACAGCTGTACAGTCAACTCAGTCACTTGTCTGTACAAGAGATTCACTATTACATTTTCCAACCGTGGAGCCAAAATGTTAAAATGCAGAATTCAACTTCCCTTCAGGTGCATTTTGATGATATATTTTGATAGTGTTCAAAGGCTATTATATCAGCCCCAAATAGCATGGCAGGATGACTTGGCAAAATATAACCTCATCCTAGCCCTCACAAATAAGAAATTACGATTCAAAGAAAGTGTAATGTATCTGGAAAGTGTTGTTTGGTTATAAATAATAATATGGTGCTGTTTACCTGTTGATTCTAGTGGTGGATAATTATTCTGTCAACGGTCTTCACAGTTTTTCTCTCCATACAGATGTCACCACTCTCCTTAGCCTCTATGAGCTTTCATTGAAAATCAAACTCTTCTTTTTCTGAAGCATCCTTGTCCACCCCACCCACACTATCCACACAAAAACAGATAAAGAAAGCAAGGATGGAAACTGCCTCTCACAGTTATTCATTACATCCACTTCACAAGAACAAGCCATGTGCTAGCAGCTTACTGCCAAGTGGAACTACTCAGTTGAACATACCCTATGCAGAACATTTCGTTGCATCTGGTACATTAAGTTTGGTAACACTATTTGCACTTTGTCCAATTTGTTTTATTATATATAATACATGATCAGGGAGAAAGCAATGTGCACCAGTTTACTTGCAGGTTGTCTGAGCCTGTGAAGGGAGCATTAGTTATAGTTACATGATGAAATCTGGCTTTTGTCTCTGTATCCTGCACTATCCTTCTATGGGCACAGGATTAACCAGAGAATCGATCTAATCCACCTGGCACAAAGAACTCAAACAAACCTCTCGGGCTGAAGAGCAGTCTATACAACGGTCTGCATGCCTTTCACGACAGAGTAGCTGTTCAATAGAGGAAGATGCATTTACACAAAGGACATAGTCATGCCTTGGGAACGAAAATACAAACAAATAATGTAATTATTGTGCCTAGTCTATCTGAAATCAAATGATATATGTATACTATTATGAATATTATTTTAAATGAAATTACACTCCTTATTTATAATTTACAATATGCTGTTCGACAAAGTAATTTCAAACTTCTAACTGCTGTGTAGAATTCAAATTGTCCTGAGTGATAACTGATAACATCCCATACTGTCCATGTAAATGTGAAACATATTACAACATTTTCCCTCTGTGATGTTTGGACATTTAGCCACTAGGGAGAGACATTGTATCAACATGCTTCATGTTTCAAGTACAACCTTTTAAAATGCAGAGGCTATCTGTAAACTCTTCATTATAACACAATCAGTTAAACTTGTACTAAAATCTGGTCAATTGGTACTAAAAGGCATCCTGTGTTGCAGACAGGTTTCTTCAAGATTTCCCCAATAGATTTGGATTGGAAATAAGGCTAGGGGTTAGGGTTACGGCCAGGGTTGAGCCAGGGCGTGGACATAAAACCAGGGTTGTGACATCCCAAGGAGCCTGGATAGCAGCTACTGCTTTTTATATGGTCTCTGATGTTATTGTCCGTCATTTTGTGTCCCTGTTTTAACTAGAAAGACAGATCTTCTACCTGTAACACACTAACAGAGCTGCTTCAGGCCACTACTCTTTCTCCAGAGGACACTGGACATTCCTCATCAGGAAACGTAAACATATCGTTATCCCTTCACAATCAACCAGTTTACAGCAAATAGTTTACCTTACCTGTGCAGATTTCAAATATCATCAAATATACTTAGACGGCAACTATCTTTCCTGTCAACGGAGGAACTCTTAAAGTCCATCTGTCATCTCTGAAGACTGTCCGATTAGGAGGTTAACAACAAACCATTCTCTCTGGCTAAACGTGTGAGCCATCATGATGGGGGTGTATGTATTGGCAGTGGCACTCACAGCAATGAAGAATACTATCTGTTTATATATTTTATACCACATATGCAATTAAGCCAATTATTATTTTCATAGCATATCATACCAACTTAATGTTTTCAAGTGAGCCTGTCAGAGAACTGAGAAGAAGAAAAAATGAAGAAAAACAATGATTTGTGGATCTACTGTCTTTCTCTAACCATAGTATCAATAATCAGTCACCATGTTCACTGACACATACAGTAGAGAACATACTGTACATGATGGGGATGATGTGCCGGTTATGATTTGAACACTACACACATTTACAGTACTACCTCTGTCATTTTATGAACATGTTATATTTAAAAAAAGAGGAGAACATCGTGAGTCAGTGGCATGGCTATTTCCAAAGAGCCATAAAAGAAGAGGCTGTAACCTTTTCATGGCAGCTGCTCCTAAGTCACGGGTTCTATTCAGAACTAAACTTAGAGCAAAACATGTAAGAGTTACCATAGCAGTACCCCCACCTTGCCTTGGCATGGCTACCACGTTACCTCACACATCGTGGCTCTGACAGAGACATCCGGGCAACTCCCAACATATCTGTGTTTCAGCACGTTGGCAGTCCAATACACTTTCAACAACGGAGTGTGAGAATTACAAGCAGGAAATCACATACCGTAGTTGTAATCTCTCCTGTTACAATCTTAATCGAGGACAAGAGGTGGTGAAATGCATTATAAGGGTTGCTATGCGCAGTGAACATTTCAAAGAATCGTTCAAACGTTCATGTGATGGCAGAGGCTTGACTGCCAACAAACTGAAACGTCAGGTTCAAGAATTAAACCCACTGTACCATATACAATGATCCTGTGCTCATGGAGAAGACAGAATAAAAACGTGCTTCTGAAGCACTTCATTATGACCTGATGATCGAGTGAAGCCAGAGCCAGTTAAGTGAGATGGAGACCGTTTCATGGCTTGCTCTCTGTTATTAAACGTTTATATTTCAACACTGACAACCTGTTTGTGGCACGCTCAATTACAATAATATACAAATAAACTATATCCATGTCTGAAATTATTGACACCCTTGATAAAGATGATCATAAATGACTGTATAAAATAAATAATTCAAATACTGAGCTATACTGTATGGTAAAAAAAACTTGGGAAATTATATTATATTATAGATCAAAATCCAAAGTAACAGTCAGCATCTGGTGTGGCCACCAGCTGCATTAAGTACTGCAGTGCATCTCCTCCTCATGGACTGCACCAAATTTGCCAGTTCTTGCTGTGAGATGTTACCCCACTCTTCCACCAAGGCACCTGCAAGTTCCCAGACATTTCTGGGGGGAATGGCCCTAGCCCTCACCCTCCGATACAACAGGTCCCAGACGTGCTCAGTGGGATTGACGTGCCCAGACTCTCCGCTGGCCATGGCAGAACACTTCGCTGGCCATTGCAGGAAATCACGCACTGAACGAGCAGTATGGCTGGTGGCATTGTCATACTGGAGGGTCATGTCAGGATGAGCCTGCAGGAAGGGTACCACATGAGGGAGGAGGATGTCTTCCCGGTAACGCACAGCGCTGAGATTGTCGGCAATGACAACAAGCCTCGGTGTAACGCTCATTCCTTCGACAGTAAACGCGAATCCGACCATCACCCCTGGTGAGACAAAACCACAACTTGTCAGTGAAGAGCAGTTTTTGCCAGTCCTGTCTGGTCCAGCGACAGTGGGTTTGTGCCTATAGGCGACATTGTTGCCAGTGATGTCTGGTGAGGACCTGCCTTACAACAGGCCTATCAGCCCTCATTCCAGCCTCTCTCAGCCTATTACGGACAGTCTGAGCACTGATGGAGGGATTGTGCGTTCCTGGTGTAACTCGGGCAGTTGATATTGCCATCCTGTACCTGTCCCGCAGGTGTGATGTTCGGATGTACCGATCCTGTGCAGGTGTTGTTACACATGGTCTGCCACTGTGAGGACGATCAGCTGTCCGTCCTGTCTCCCTGTAGCGCTGTCTTAGGCGTCTCACAGTACGGACATTGCAATTTATTGCCCTGGCCACATCTGCAGTCCTCATGCCTCCTTGCAGCATGCCTAAGGCACATTCACGCAGATGAGCAGGGACCCTGGGCATCTTTCTTTTGGTGTTTTTTACCCCAAAAGAAAAACAGTCAGTAGAAAGGCCTTTTTAGTGTCCTAAGTTTTCATAACTGTGACCTTAATTGCCTACCGTCTGTAAGCTGTTAGTGTCTTAACAACCATTCCACAGGTGCATGTTCATTCATTGTTTATGATTCATTGAACAAGCATAGGAAACAGTGCTTAAATCCTTTACAATGAAGATCAGTGAAGTTATTTGGATTTTTACGAATTATCTTTGAAAGACAGGGTCCTGAAAAAGGGATGTTTCTTTTTTTGCTGAGTTTATTTGTTCAGCACTTTTGAAATGTACAGCGATATAATTCAGAACAAGGGTCGTTTTCTTATAGTGTTCTCCCTGTACACCAAGTCAGAACAGTAGGATAAATAAAGGGGGCATATAAGCAGACAATGAAAGCTCTTACAATATTCGATGTTGACATTTCTTTAAAACAAGCTATAGGCTACATGTGCACCACCAAGTCAGAGCAGTAGGCTAAGTTATGAGGGGAAAAGGGACCAAATTATTTGGGTGAGGCACATGGGCTACTAACAGCTTACTACACAACATACACTTAGTATTACTTTTTTAGCTACAGTATACATATCTCTCTGGAATATTACATCATTATGCAGCAGCATACAATACATGTTTGGACTCACCTTGTTGTGCTGTGCTCACTTGACTTGGAAGGTGATGCAAATTTTGTCATCAAACCGTGTAATCAAAGTCTGTCATTCTCTAGATTTATGGTGCTTTCCAGACAAATGGGAAATGGTAAAACACAAGGTAAAATCATGACATCAGTGATTTTCATGTTGGAGCTCTAGAAAGATGCCTGAGTTCCCAACTTGCAATTCCGAGTTGGATGACCGTTCAAAGTGTATTTTCCCAGTCGGAGCATGTTTTTTTTCAGAGTTCCCAGTTGTCTGGAACTCACTGAAGTCTGAGATTTCCCAGTTCCGAGTTTCCAGTTGTTTTGAACACTGCAGAAGTCATGCTGTCTTGACAGCATGGCCAATGTTGAATGTTTATCCTTTTAAGCTTGGAAAAGAGACCCTTAAATTAAACCCAGACTTGGACCACACACCCACTCCACTGAATAGCAGGCTAGTGATTGCTTTGCAATGCTTGCAGTTAGCCACTGATTCCTTACAAATCAACTTGTTGTGTAATGTTTATGTCTAACGGCCGATGAGCATCGATGCGTTTTATCTATAATTTCTCTTCATTATTTCTCTTCATATGACAAGGATTGAAAAAGATTTGCCAGTCGGTTGTCGCCTTGATTCATGATGATGACTACTAGCTTGCAAGCTAAAATTTTGAAGGTATGATGTTGGCATGATCAGTCCAATCAAAACTACTGTAGATATAACGTGATTTGACATTATTTTATCTGTGGCCAATAACCTTGAGCCTTTATGGATGGGCACTTCTAATGTAACTGTAATATGGCAGCACCCAAGGGGCTTGAATTTTTTAGCTTTCCTCCGTAGATTTTGTGGTGACGTAGTGTCCCAATGAGTGACAGAACACTGAGACAATCACGGTGCACCTAGAAAACATTACCAACCCCTACGTGCCTGCGTAGGTGGCTGCCCCACCACCACAGAAAGCACTGAGCTAGACTGAAACAGATGCATTTTGGAGCTGCCTTACTCAAGAAAGTAAAAAAGAGACCATGTTTGTATGCGGCTTTATTAACTCAAGTATTATTATTATTATTATTTATTTTTACATTGTTTGCAAACAGATATGTATTAATGCCAAAATAATATGCAAAACAGGCAAAAGTTTTTTTTTTGCTGAACAGGTGGGGCTCAAAATAGTTGGGACTCTGCCAAAGTTCTGTAGTAAAGCAGTAGCTCAGACCAACAGTTGAAATATTAAACTGATTCATTCTGTCAACATCCAAGTAATCCATCCACCAGGAGGACAGTAGGACTTATTTCCAGCATATATATACCTTTACTTCCACTTACAATGAACACTGGAGGGGTAATATACATACTGATGAACAATTTGACAAGATCAATCATATATAAATGGAATAATAGAACTCACTGTGCATGTGTGTAAATAAAGCATGTATGTCCTCACGTGCCTTTACCTTAGCTATCCTAGAATGGTAAACAACATTCTGACAATTAGTTATGAAACTTGGTAGGGGAGAATATTTTTTTTTTATATGTTACTTGATATACAATTCCTTCACCAATAACACTTTCTATGTACCACATATAGTATGGATGTTTCTATATGAAATGAAACTACCAGACATTCCAATGTTAACATTTACACATAATTACATTTTTGTCATTGCAGGTGTCTCCTTACTAATGGCATTGCGTTTAAAGACCAAATAGTAAAGTTTGATTGTCTAAATATTTAAATTTACGATAAGATAAAGGCCCACTAATCATATGAGGAATGTTTTAGTGTCAGTTGGGTAATCTAACACTCATCTGACTCCCTTTAGCGAGTTGTAGCCTACAGCAGGAGTGCAACTTTGGTTATAGAAGTGGGGGGGGACATAATAAATAAATATATATATATATATATATATATATATATATATATATATATATATATATATATATATATATATATATATACACACACACACACAGTCGGATAAACACTCCAAACAGCCTACCCGACCGCTCGGAGGCGTCTGCATGGTCCTAAAGCACTCCGTTGCCTCATTTTGTATCACATTCCAATGATAAAACTGGGGGGACAAAAATACAATTTCAGAATGTGGGGGGGACATGTCCCCCCATCCCCAGTGAAAGTTGCGCCCCTGGCCTACAGTATGAGTGAGGAGGATGGAGGGTCTGGGTGGATACACCCTTTCATTTTATCTGACTCCCATGCACTGGGATTCTGGGTCAAATATCTTTCTTACAGTAATGTTGAATGATGAACAATCTATACCTTCAGGTCTGTCAAACATTCTGATGTTAGGCTATAAGCTAATACTAACTGAAGCTTTGACAGAACTAAAGTTAGAGGTTGTTCATCATTCATCATAGTGCGAAATATCCTAATTCTTTCCCAGTGCATGTGTAATGACACTCGGGTTGCCTAAAGGATTTCATGCCATTGAACAGCAGAGCCCCAGTTCTCTATTCCGTGCTTTTGGCAGGCACACAATATCAGTGCACCTGCAATTTTTACATAAATTATCGCCCTCGTAGGCTAGACAATGTTGAATGCGTGTCTTAATAATTTCCTGATATTCGTTGCAACAGAGCTAATACAACTGATAAGGCAACTGTGTCCTTAAGGATGGGGGAGGGATGAAATCCAAGTGACGTGCGCCTCAGTACCATCGCCGCCGCACCAACCCTTTTAAAGCTGCGCGCGGCTGCAGGCTCAGTTAATTGTCATACAGTGCACCAAGAGAGAGCAGCTAAGGATAACCGCGATAGACCTATCATATTGTCAGTATTTTTCCGAAGCGAAGGAAGCCAAGGAGCAGGATGATCTAGCCTCGGAATCTAAAGACAAAACCACGAATGTAATTCCGTTACATTCGTCATCGAGCGCGCGCAAAGCCCGCTGAGTTTTTCGCCTCGACACCCGTCTCCTCTTTGAGAGATAAGTTCCCATGCGATTCTTCAGACTCACATTCAAGTGTTTCGTAGATTGTTTTTGAAGGTGCTCTCAAATTCGGTGATTTTCTTTGGGGGCAAGTGTCCTTTATTTTTATACACCTCAAATGTAATAAACATTTAATTCTGATCTCCGTCTCATCGTTGCGCGTTTGACATTGCTATACGATAATAGAGATACAAATTATACCTATTCAAGTGACTTATCATACCCTTAAATTAAAAAGGGGAAATAAATCAGATCCTATTCCCATAGGATTGCCAGAAGAAGAACAAAGGACCATCTTCGGGTCCAGGGAAATCGACCCGAACGAATAAAAGCTTAAGAAAGCTGTATCTATTGTCCTGAATCTTCACCGATCTTTTCACTGGTTTCCTCCTCAGTGTTAGTGGGAAATTGAGGGTGCATTGTTTACAAGTGCGTAATTGGCATGGAGAAACCTGCATTCGAAACTGACTGCTGTGCTGTGAACGTGGTCCTCGGGGAGGAGAAAAAGGGTCACCTCATTCCGAACGGAAACGGGCACCAAGCTGGCGTGAACGGAAGCCTCATTGGTGGAACTGACGGGGCAGGATGCGGAGCCACACCTGGCACGATGTCGTCAGTGGAGAAACCAGTGCCAGGGTATCCCGAACGAGAGCAATGGACCAGACAGATGGATTTTATCATGTCCTGCGTCGGCTTCGCTGTAGGGCTGGGAAACGTCTGGCGCTTCCCTTACCTATGCTACAAAAATGGTGGAGGTAAGTTAACCAGTAGCCTAAATAAACCAGTAAAAATCTAAACACAAAATACTGAAATCCCTATAGTGGCTGATGGCTCTCCTGTCCCATAATAAAAATTCCCTAAAACAATTGAAAATGTGGCTGAGCGAATAGCATGTTGCCTTGAGATGTCTATGTGAGGGATTGTATAGACGTCATAGCATCCAAAGCAATAATCATATGATCAGCTCCTGTGAGGGCACTGCAGGCATCTCATATAGCAGTAGCTCACATTCTTACCCACACAATTATTTTGGTCCATATCAGAAACGGTATTATAGAGAGACAATATCGCTTACAGTGCCCACCTTGATATATTTTAACGCCAGTTCAGGCTGTCTATCTATTCTACTGGCTGTTCATCGTGAAGATTACCGCACAGTGCACACCGTTCTCTACCCTTGATCAGAGCGTCAGGTCATACCTCACATATGGGCCTGCGTATGACGCTGTGTGACGGGGGTGGATGTGGGTGAGTCCTGTTCATTTCTATACACATCATGTTGCTGGAGAATGTCAGAACAGAACTCACATTGCCACTGTATTATCGTTATCATTTGTGTAAAATGGATTGCCATATGCAAAACAAATATATATATAATAATAATAATAATTTAACAACAAGTATAATTAAACTGATTTGTCCATTTACAGATGAGAATAGTCTAAAATTAAAAAGATTATACATTCAACATACACAGTGCTTGGATAGATTGGCTGTGAAACAACATGGAAATTACATTTTTGTTCCCACAACAAAACAGATTTTGGTTTGTGTAATAAACACTACATTAAAACATGACTTAATGCTGTCATTAGAAAAACCTGTGTGTAGACTTGATGGTGAACACAGTTTACACACCTTTCCATTGAAATGGACAAAAAACAATACCATTACCAGCTTAACCTGTTATGGCTGCATCACTTTGTTCTCAATTTCCGCCTGAAGACATACCCTAATCGAACTGCCTGTAGCAGAATGTAAGTCATAATTTTACCTTCAGATATGAATGTGTAAAAACTGTCATGGCGGAAAATGTTTCTGTTGTTGATTGCTCTTCTCAAACAAAAGCATGGGATTTGTTCTCTGTAATAGCTATTTTAAATTGGAAAACGTAGTTTGATTACCAATATTCTAATCTTTTGAAGGGTGTAAAACACTTGCATTTTCAAGAATGTTTAATGTTACGAATGTCACTCTGAAATTTCCCCTGATGTTGGTCCCTGAATGGGGATCGCAGCCATAACATCTCAGACCAGGTTCGGATCTATAAACTCAGTGGAACAAACAATTGGATCTTCTTGTTGTTTCATTAGATTGAAATTGCATTTATTGAGAAAACTTTGTGATACACTCTACTGGCAAGTCCTTCATAAACTTTTCCTAGATAGGCCTGTTTCGACACCCTTAGCGGGTCTTCTTACAGGCTGGGAGACCCAGGTTTGAGACCAGGAAGGGCCTTTACACTGTCGCTGTTTGCAAATTTCGCTGCATTGGTGTCTGTGGTGGGATTGTGCCTTAGAGAGGTGTGCACAGGTGAGGGACTTGGTATAGTGAAGCGCGGGGACACGCTCTCCTGAACGGTGGGGATAGTGTAACAAACTTTGCCTGGGTAGGCCTGTTACGATCCACCCCCCAAAATAGATCATCCCTATTGGAGCACTGGTTAGCAGGTCTGCTTATGGGCTGGGAGACCTGGGTTCGAGATGAGGGCGTTCACTAAACATCGCTACAATAGTATAATGATGAGGTCTGTCTAAAATATGAGTGTGTGATCAAAGAGAGATGCAGTGTATCTGCCTCAATGAAATAGCTGTCTCCATGTGCCCTCAATCATCTGGACAGCAGCTAAAATGTACTCAATGAATGAAGGATTTGTCTCACTGAATAAGTGATGCTGTCTCACTGAAAATGTGTATTTTTTGGGGGTTTAAATAAGTGGCTGTTTGAACAAAACTACATAACCATGCACTATCTTTTTTTAATAGAGTATCTAGACAGTGATCGATATGGAGGGATTTTATGAAAAACAAAGTGGAATTCATCACTGTCTGTCAGTGAAAGTATGGTGTTTCGGGTTCCAGATAGCTCAGGATCTCCATAGTATCAATATATATTTAGTGTAAAAAATGAAACCAGAGAGGTGAACCTGAATAAATACTGACTATATGCTACACAAATATTTGGTTGGTGTATAGAGTTAAAGAAATTGAGTAAAGAATGAAATTCCTCTGAATCCCCCAGGCTAAAAATTGTATTAGGGCTCCGCTTGGTGTTATTATTACACTTGGGATCCATGAGCAACATCATCTGGGATAATGTTTCTATGTATCCATCCAACTATTTGGATAGAGGATATCTCTGAGGCGGTTCAGGTTGACCTTACCGGTGGTGGGCAAGGAAAGGGCATGGCGACCAGCTGGTGGGAACTGTAACAGAAAACATCAATTCTGTAAAAAAAACAAAGAGCTTCAGTCGTGACCTGACAGTGAGAGAAAAGAGACATGTTAAAGAGACAGGAGCGAGCGTTGGGTGATCCCTTAAATTTTCCTCTTAAAAAATACTTGTTTTACCCCCAACTAGGAGCTCCAAGGTAACATGAAGATGTTCTCCTAGTTCAGGTTGCCAGACTCAGTGTGTGTCTCTGGATTTGTGTACATTTCCTTGGAGACCCCTGCAGGGTTCTGCCAAATCAAATCAAGCTGCCCAAGTTGAAAAGGTCTTGTTCACACAGACAGAACCAAGCTGCTGCAGAGTAGATCTAATGAGATGGCATCTCTGCCATCCCTCAACTACAACAATGCACTGTGAGGGTGTTTAATGCCCAGGTACATTGGATGAATTTCATTTTCTAATTTGATTCCTCATTCAAGCGATACTTGGGTTTAAGTCTCTTTAAATCTCTTTCCTATTCCCATCAGTTGTAACATGACAGGTGGATTAGTTGCCATGGCAAATCATCTGCTGTCATCGCAAGGACATTCTTGTCAAAATCTTTATATTTGCTTATTTTGACTTGTTATAATACACACATACATGTATTTGCCAAGTGCAAGTATCTTCTTTACCTGTCAGGAAGTATTGTTACACATTCTATGATTGGTGTCTCTGTACTGTCTGTATTGATGGCAATTTTTATGAAGTTTTAGAATCTGACTTGTCTATACTATCAAAGCAATATAACGACATAGACCGTCTACTCAAAGTACAGTTGCCTATCACCATCATACATTTTACAATATTCCCCATTCTTTGTGCTCCTTTCAAATAGAGAGAAGGCATATCTATCAACGACCACATCGGTAACTATCCTATTGTCACATCCATAAACATATGTTCAGTATATGGGTTCATAGCACGCAGCACAGGTGATAAGTCTTCTCTGAGAGTTTTTCTGGGAGCTGTGGGATTTTAGGGTTCTCCTGTGATGGGGTTGCCTTCTCTCTAGCCAGGGCAGTACTGTACTGCGTAGCCTGGCCTGCTCAGCAGCAGCAGCAGCAGGTAGCACCCAGTCAGACAGCAGCCTTACAGCCTGTAGATTTACGAGCTCTGCAGTGAGCTCTCTGATTGTCCTTGGCAGTGTGTCTGCAGCCGCGCAGTGGACTACGTGTTCTCATCAGAGCAAAGGACCCAAGCCATGTTACTACCCACCAATAAGGCCCTTTGGCATTACACTGCAGGGAATATTGTCATGAGCGTATTTTTCTTATTTCGGTCATCAGATAAGGTCATGCACGGTGTCAGGCAGACTGAGTATGTCTTTGTGTGGTTTTTAGTCCTTCTTTTGAATCAAAACCGTAAAGGGATTGTCAGACAGAGTGGGCTTCCAGTTGGGTCCAAGTCAAACACTTAGTCATTTGCCCTCTTTTGTCAAAGAATACATAACGTTGAATTTATGTTTATGAATTTATCTTTTTACACAGCAATCTGTAAAGTTTATTTTCTGTCAGCTTCAGTTATCCAGCAATTTGTTTTTAGCAGAATAATGCTCTTTGGCACAGTGTCTAATCAGTGTACGTCACACTATCAACCATCATGGTGGCTTGCCTTTTGCAAGTGAGTCCAGCATCTGAGCGGGTGTGATGCGCAGACCGCAGGGTTACAGTACGTTGGCCCTTTGCCCCGTGTGACATCATCTCCTCACCCCACGTGGACGGGCGATTATGAAGAGTGTCTGTTAATCTTTTAATCTCCTTTCTCTGACTGGGAGCTGGTGTGGTGGGGTGTGGTTCGGTGTGTGGTTTGGTGTGGTTCGGTGTGGTGGGGTGTGGTTTGGTGTGATTCGGTGTGGTTTGGTGTGGTTCGGTGTGGTGGGGTGTGGTTCGGTGTGGTTTGGTGTGGTTCGGTGTAGTTTGGTGTGGTTCGGTGTGGTAGGGTGTGGTTTGGTGTGGTTTAGTGTGGTTCGGTGTTGTTTGGTGTTGTTCGGTGTGGCATGGTGCGGTCCGGTGCAGTGTTGTTTGGGATATGGCTCAGCCTCAGGCAGGGAATGGTAGGCTATAACCCCCAGTTAGGTCAGCTCAATGCTCTGGGGATATATGTAACGCTATACTACATGATGTCACCTCAGGTTAGCAATGCGTTCGGGCAAATGTCTGTGTGCTCTCTGACCTGGCATTTAGATAAGACCAATTACACCCTGCACAGCTTTTCTGAATGATGTTTATGCTGGTGTAGTGCAGCAGAGAGAATTCATGTTCAATAAGGTTGCCTTCCAATAATCTCTCCTTTCTATGGTGTGCACTGTGTACTTGTTCCCTACAAATGTAAACGCTTTGGATTGGTGTAGGCATGGGCTAGAGAGGGAGTTTCTATATACCATTAATTACCTTTCAAATCCATGAGGGGAAGTGAACAAGTGCACACTTTGGGAGAAAAGGAGAGAATATTGGGACGCAATTTAGGTTTTGTGGTGATCTTTGCAGTGTGGTGTGTGTAGTCATTATAATGAAGTAACATACACAGTATCTCTGCTTGAACGAAGCACATGAATGAAGGGGATGGGTCAACATAAATGCACCGTCATGTTTGAAATGTAAGCTAATCTTTTCTATTCCCGAATTTAGGACACTGCAGTTATTTCTTTTTTTGGATGAACAAGCACGTCTAGCAACAACCTACTGTGCTTTAAAGAGGTGTGCCAATCTCTTGTGCCGTAATCTCATTGTAAACAACATATCCACTAACATGGAGATGACCAACAGGGTGATCTGTCCAAGTTTACTGGCTCTCTTGGGAGTTGAAAATCAGGCTTCATGAGCAACATGTAAAGTAGGGCACTTAGTTGTAGGGGAAAGCTAAGCTTCACAAAATAAGAGATTAATTACAATTATTATGTGATTTTGACAGCATAGCACATTGTCATTTAAAAATCAATACAATTTGCAATTGTTTTGTTGTTGCTTCAGGAGTAATTTCGCAGGACCATACAAGAGAATGCATCTGTGCATGGAAGATACCATTTCCATGTGAATGTTAGGGGGGGGAGGGTGTATGTAGGGTTGCAAAATTCTGGGAACTTTCAATACATTTCCTGGTTTCCTGAAATCTCAGTTGGAGGACTCCCGGACTCAGGAAGGAATAAGCAGGAAATCCAGCATCCTCCAACCAGTTCCTGGAATTTTGCAACCCTAGGTGTAGGGGAGTATTTATATATTGTCATGTACACCACAACAATAAGTCAAATCCAAGTCCACACGTGTCCCATTGGAGCTTGGTCAGTGTTTTGACGCTTGTTATAGGCAGGGATCAGCTGACAAAATGATGCACCTGCTGCTCTATTCTTGGTTAAACCAGAACAAAAATCTAGTGTAATTTATTTTTTAGATTTATGTAGTCTGTCCACAAGAGATTACACCTGGTCTAACCAACCTCAGTTGTATTGCTATATGCTGCATTAGCTGCTCCTGTCAGTTCACTCAACTAACCAGAAAAAGGATTGAAAGGCCTGTCAATACTGAGCGTTCAGAGCTGCTCCCGACACTTACTTAATCAAGATTAGAAAGCTTAGCACATGCCATATGTACCTGAATTGGTTCTCTATTTGTGTGACTCAGTTTAAATGTGAGCCTTCCTCAGGGTACTATGAATAACCTCCCCAAAAGTTAAGTATACCAAATATTGTGTTTTTAACTGAAAACAGGTAGAAGTTTTGTAATTCATTAGCATGTTTTCTTAATTTAAAGATGGCCATTTATTGAAAAGAGAATTACAGTATCAGTAATTATCATACATAATCACTATATGGTGAGGTGATTGCATCTACCAGCCAGGCAGGACCTTGTTCACCATAAT
The DNA here is from genome assembly GCF_013265735.2 of Oncorhynchus mykiss. Lineage (NCBI taxonomy): Eukaryota > Metazoa > Chordata > Actinopteri > Salmoniformes > Salmonidae > Oncorhynchus > Oncorhynchus mykiss. Next base: position 66,759,735 of record NC_048580.1, on the reverse strand, counting down.
CACATAACTAGCATGTTCACCAGTGGTAACAGCATTACCTCAATGGGAGACGCCATTAACAAGGGAGTAGCATCTTCTGGACAAATAGCTCCTCTCTTTCTCTCCCTCTCTCACCGTCCTCCTCCCCCACTTCACTACACTCTCTCTCTATCTGCTATCTAACTGTTTAATTAAGAGGCTGAGCAGAGTCTCAGTCAGGTTCCTGTCTCCTGACAGGCTGGAATGCCTCAGTGGCTCTGCTAGCTCTGACTGGAGTCACGACGCACTACGTAGCTCCTTCCCCTTCTGCGCCATAGGCAGCGTCTGTCTGACTCATCGGCATGCCGTCACTGAGTCGGTCCTGTGTCTGTCTCTGCGACTGTCTCTGCGACTGTTGTGTGTTTTGTGTGTGTGTGGGTGGGTGTGTGTGTGTGTGTGTGTACACTCTCACACATAATCACTGCCGCTGCTTCTATAGCAAATGCTTTGTTTGCAAATGAACAGCCATTTACATCAGCCCTCACAAAGCCCACATGACTACACATTTTATAGATGCTTGAGAGAGAGAGCGACAGAGAGAGACAGAGAGAGACAGAGAGAGAGAGAAAGAGAGAGAGAGAGAGAGAGAGAAAGAGAGAAAGAGAGAGAGAGAGAGAGAGAGAGAGAGAGAGAGAGAGAGAGAGAGAGAGAGAGAGAGAGAGAAGCTATTCTTCCCTCTGATGCTGGAATCTTTCTTTCAGGTCAGTGGTGTATAGTGCGTGCAGTTCCCCAATCTTACTGAGTTTGTCAGGCGTCTTCAATACAGTAGTAATGGCAACAGTCTCCTCTTAAAGAAACCACTTTAGCCTTGAATCACACACTGTAGAAATTGCTGTTCACACGTTTTTCCTTTGATAGAGGTGCTATTATGTGTTATTTTCAGTCACACCCTAGATATGTGTTGAACTGTATGAAGGGATTGTGATTGTGTTCTCAGGCTGGTTTACATGCTGAGAGTCCCCATTGCTAATTCAGATTGGTTTGTCAACCCCATCCTCTTCACAAAGGAGAGCCTTTGCTTCTGCGCATCCATGTCTCTTTTCTGTCAGGGAGGAATTGGCTGTTTCCACTAGCCTGCAGAGCCTACGTTACACAACGGGTGGTGCTTTTTATAACGCAGCCCATGGCCCTCCCCGGCGCTCGATGTCAGCCTATCAGGAGACCTCTGGGCTGAAGGTGACGTCATCTCAGCTTCATTCAGTGCAGCACATTGTTCAATGGATAATCTGCGTTATAGGCTGAAGCAGGAGCTGACTACCACTGCAAAGCCCCCTGTCCCTCCCACCATTCCTCCCTCCCCTCCCACCACCCCTCCCTCCCTCTCCTCCCACCACCCCTCCCTCTCCTCCCTCCCTCCCCTCCCACCACCCCTCCCTCCCTCTCCTCCCACCACCCCTTCCACCTCCTTCCTTGCTCCACCCCCCCAGTCAGTCTTAAGCCGCTATCGCTGCTGATGTTCATTTGGAATCAGTCAGCCATGGCGTTATTACTGTTGATGGTTTGCCGTGCTCCTAGACCCTGTTTGATGAAAGCCAATGCAGCAAACAGAATCACAGTCACATTTGAACATACTGAAGTGTAGGCAGACGTAGGAGGGGTGAGGGGAGCATGCGTGTTTTCACCGATAAAATGGACTCCCCTTCTGCGCCAATTAGTGGATGAGACTGAAATATGCACTTCCTGCTCACACCCAGTTATATAAGGCCATTAAAATGTAACTAGATGGTAACTTTACATGAAGTAAAGTTGTGGGGCTTGCTTTACCTCTTTAAGAATAATTTTAAAGCTATTAAAATATAATGAGAACACCAACTATAGCTGCATAGACTATAAGGTAGAAGGTTTTATGTTGCATCCTTGTTACCATTTGATGTCGCAGAGTGATGTTTTCTTTAGGGAACATAAGATGGTGGTTTAATAATGGGTATCCTAATGCGTTGTGCAGCTCATACATCCCCCATAGTGACCCAAGGAGTGCATTACTCTACTGTTCCATTGAACACCTGTCTGTTTGTCCCCCACAGGAGTGTTTCTGATTCCCTACCTCATTATTGGGGTTGTTGGGGGAATTCCTATATTCTTCCTGGAGATTGCATTGGGACAGTTTATGAAGGCTGGCAGCATCAACGTGTGGAACATCGCACCTCTATTTAAAGGTACTGAACATTTTGCTCTCTCAGCAGTTTGTGTGGCTGCTCTGAAACATTTGTACAGCCATTTGTCAAGTCTTTTAACTGATCCTTTCGAATAGAAAGGCAGTTTGCAGACATTCACAGCTGTGGCCTATTTACTATGTATTCCTCTATCGCTTTATTCTAAGAATTGATACACCTTTGTTACATAAAAATCAAGACTGCTCCAATGTTTCTTACAAAATTGACATTAACGTATAAGTAAGCTCTGTTTGTCTCTTCAGTGCTGAACACTAAACTGTTGAATTGCTCCGTATTCCTCCAGGACTGGGGTATGCCTCCATGGTCATAGTGTTCTTCTGTAACACCTACTACATCATGGTCCTAGCCTGGGCCTTCTACTATTTCATCAAGTCCTTCAATGCTACCCTGCCCTGGTCCACCTGTGACAACCCCTGGAACACGCCCAGCTGCATCGAGATCTTTCATCATGAAGACTGCCTGAATGGCACCATTGGCAACACTACCTATGGCAACATGACATGTGAGGAGCTGGCAGATGGGCGTTCTCCCATTATTGAATTCTGGGAGTAAGTTCTTTACTTCCTCTATCCCAATGGAAAAACACACTATTCTATCAAAACTAGACGTTGAACTGACGTCTGTGCCGAAAGCTCTAAGAATAAAACATTGTTATTTGTCAGTCACAGTTAATTATTTGAAATATTTTGCAAGTCGTCACTTAGAAAAGGGATTTTAGTAATTGGTCCACAGTATGAAAAATTATCCACCAAAATTGTTTCAACCCCTATTACGAGCCTCTTCAACCTCTCTTTCGTATCGTCTGAGATCCCCAAAGATTGGAATGCTGCCGCGGTCATCCCCCTCTTCAAAGGGGGAGACACTCTAGACCCAAACTGCTACACACCTATATCGATCCTACCTTGCCTTTCTAAGGTCTTCGAAAGCCAAGTTAACAAACAGATTACCGACCATTTTGAATCCCACCATACCTTCTCCGCTATGCAATCTGGTTTCCGAGCTGGTCATGGGTGCACCTCAGCCACACTCAAGGTCCTAAACGATATCATAACCGCCATCGATAAGAGACAATATTGTGCAGCTGTATTCATCAACCTGGCCAAGGCTTTCGACTCTGTCAATCACTACATTCTTATTGGCAGACTCAACAGACTTGGTTTCTCAAATGACTGCCTCGCCTGGTTCACCAACTATGTCTCAGACAGAGTTCAGTGTGTCAAATCGGAGGTCCTGTTGTCCGGACCTCTGGCAGTCTCTATGGGGGTGCTGTTGTCCGGGCCTCGGCAGTCTCTATGGGGGTGCTGTTGTCCGGGCCTCTGGTAGTCTCTATGGGGGTGCTGTTGTCCGGAACTCTGGCAGACTCTATGGGGGTGCTGTTGTCCGGGCCTCTGGCAGTCTCTATGGGGGTGCCATGGTTCAATTCTCGGGCCGACTCTTTTCTCTGTATATATCAATGATGTCGCTCTTGCTGCTGGTGATTCTCTGATCCACCTCTACGCAGACGACACCATTCTGTATACTTCTGGCCCCTCATTGGACACTGTGTTAACTAACCTCCAGACGAGCTTCAATGCCATACAACTCCCCTTCCGTGGCCTCCAACTGCTCTTAAATGCAAGTTAAACTAAATGCATGCTCTTCAACCGATTGCTGCCCACACCTGCCCGCCCGTCCAGCATCACTACTCTGGACGGTTCTGACTTAGAATATGTGGACAACTACAAATACCCAGGTGTCTGGTTAGACTGTAAACTCTCCTTCCAGACTCATATTAAACATCTCCAATCCAAAATTAAATATAGAATCGGCTTCCTATTTCGCAACAAAGCATCCTTCACTCATGCTGCAAAACATACCCTCGTAAAACTGACTATCCTACCGATCCTTGACTTCGGTGATGTCATTTACAAAATAGACTCCAACACTATACGCAGCAAATTGGATGCAGTCTATCACAGTGCCATCCATTTTGTCACCAAAGCCCCATACACTACCCACCACTGCGACCTACCTGTATGCTCTAGTTGGCTGGCCCTCACTTCATATTCGTCGCCAAACCCACTGGCTCCAGGTCATCTATACGTCTTTGCTAGGTAAAGCCCCGCCTTATCTCAGCTCACTGGTCACCATAGCAGCACCCACCCGTAGCACGCACTCCAGCAGGTATATTTCACTGGTCACCCCCAAAGCCAATTCCTCCTTTGGCCGCCTTTCCTTCCAGTTCTCTGCTGCCAATGACTGGAACGAACTGCAAAAATCACTGAAGCTGGAGACTCATATCTCCCTCACTAACTTTAAGCACCAGCTGTCAGAGCAGCTCACAGATCACTGCACCTGTACACAGCCCATCTGTAAATAGCCCATCCAACTACCTCATCTCCATACTGTTATTTATTTTGCTGCTTTGCACCCAAGTATCTCTACTTGCACACTCATCTTCTGCAGATCTATCACTCCAGTGTTTAATTGCTATATTGTAATTATTTTGCCACTATGGCCTATTTATCGCCTTACCTCCCTTATCCTACCTCATTTGCACACACTGTATATATACTTTTTCTATTGTATTATTGACTATGTTTGTTTATTCCATGTGTAACTCTGTGTTGTTTTTGTCACACTGCTTTGCTTTATCTTGGCTAGGTCACAGTTGTAAATGAGAACTTGTTCTCAACTAGCCTACCTGGTTAAATAAAGGTTAAATAAAAAAAATAAAAAAATGAGTGGCCTTTGAATGCTCTGCTTTTAAAGAGCAGTGTGACAGAACTGGTTAGTGTTCTGATTTGGAATCTCATTTGTCCTCGGCCCAGTTCTTCATCCCTCTCTGTTCCTCTAGTCCTCTAGTCCCGTTGTCCATGACTACCAGAGTGTTTGTTCCCACTCTCCCTTATGGCATGTGCAGGGACATAAGTGCCTTTGTCATGGCTGTAGGTAGAAAATGCCAAATGCTGTTACTGACTGACATAGCTTTTATTGAGGACAAAGGGCAGACTTTTGTTACAGGAGTAGAGCATCATGCCGTTCATTTTATATCCTGTAACTTAGACAAACGCATGTTTTCATATAGTTTTACTCTATGACCCCTCCCTCCAGGAACAAGGTGCTGAACATCTCACAAGGGCTGGACTACCCAGGATCCATCAACTGGGAGCTGTTGCTGTGCCTGGCGGCCGTCTGGGTGATGGTGTATTTCTGTGTGTGGAAGGGAGTGAAGTCCACAGGCAAGGTAACTAATACACATTTCTCTGAAAAGCTCATCGTTATCTTATTAGTTATATGAGCACCACGATGGTGACTGCAATGAACATGTGACTCACTCTGGTCCTTAGGTATCTCCTATAGCTAACTGTTATGTAACAGACTATCCTCCGGCCGTGGCAGACAGATTGCTTTACATCAGCTCAGGTCACTGCACTGGTCTCTGATTGGATACCTGCATTAGAACAACTCAGTGGTTAATGCAGATGCAGTGGAAGGATATTGCTGTGTGGTATCAAACATAGTCTGGACTTATATTAAAACAGCAAGAAAGGTTACTGAGAAAAGTAACAAATAGATGTGAAACGGGGTTAAAATGTATAGATATACAGTTCTCCCAGAGAGAAAGAGGAGATAGATTTGTAGCTATAGCCAGATAGGTTTCTAATTTAGTTCTGGCTATGGTAATGGACTCTCAGTCATGAGTGAATGAGAAGGCAGTGTGACTTTTTCCTAACCTTGTGTGATTCACATAGTGCCACCCTCTCCTGCTGTGTGACAGCAAGGCAATGATGAGGCAGTGTTTCTATAGCAACATCAAGAGGACAGGGGGTGTGGCTATGACATATCACAAAGTGTCCCTGTCAC
>NC_048580.1:66558697-66748697 GCF_013265735.2 Oncorhynchus mykiss | reverse complement strand
GTGTGCAGGACTGCCTGTGAGAGTGTCAATAGGAGTGTGATTTTGTGAGAAGGTACATTAATGGATCTAGGCCCTGATTTTGGTTCAGCGTTAGACTCCTGTTTTTTTTGCAAGTTGGTACGAACGAAAGAGAAAAACTCCCCTTCCTCATGAATCTTCTTATCCTTTTAACAGGGTTTCGGTTTATTTTCCTCAGTCCCATTCTATATGACTTGTGATTGACATCAGTTCATTGATCTATATCTCTATATATCTATATTTTCGATTTTTTAAGTATTAATTTAAGGATTATTTAACCAGGAACTTTGCCTCTTGAGATGTGCACATCTCGCTTTCAAGAGGGGTCCTGGAGCTGACTACTGTTGAAGGTAAACATCTGTTATCTAATGACAGCATTTACACCTTAATCCAGCCTAGTCAAAATCAGAACCAATGACTGCATTTACCGACCGCAGCAGAGGACAGGGCTAGAGAAATCAAAGCAGTGACATGACAACATTTTCCAAGCGTAGGCCCAAATTCCCAAATCTAACTTTACTAAACCCAAACACAATAAAAACATTAACGGTAGAACTAACTTATTCGATAATTGTGTGTACACACAAGACACCTGACAAATTCTCTACCCCAGGCAGCAGCCCCATAGCCCCATAATCTGCAAACATATCCAGAGCAATTTGCAAAACATATGTGTTTTCAAGTTATTTTCTTATTTTTTTGTGTATGAACCTTGCAGTAGTTGCTATACCAGGACTAGTTCTGGTGGTGAAAGTACAGTGTCATACATCTTCACTTGTTCCATCCCTCTCATCTTCAATGAAAACATGGACCTATTTATAATGACACAACTCAAATTCTCATTTATCTAGTGAAATTTGTATAGTTGAAGCAGTTGTAACTGTAAAGCAAATATTGACCACCTCTCTCTTTGCTACTTCAGTGCAGTGTGTCTATAAACTACAATCTAAATTATGGTTACAACCAAGTACAAGCGGAGTACAGCGAAAATCTCTTTATAATGCAAATATGTACCATGACCGTAAGTTTGTGAGGTCGCTATTATAGATGCGTTTTTATAGGTAGTGCAACTGTTTTACTTTTACTACCATAGTTAAGGCTACACAAGTTTAAATCTGCTATTTAAACTTGGTTGACTATACACTACCGAGTATTTACAGTAGTCAGCACATTCAGCCGTGTGACGCTCACCTGGCTTAAATTAATGTTACTATAGCCCCTACTTATTCATATGCATTAATAAAACGTTTGTTTGAGCATCATAAGGCATGAGCATCATTGATTCTTTTGAAAGTACCTCACTAACAATATACAAAAAAAAAAGCTAGAAAGCATGACGTTATACACTGCACATTGTTGTTAGACACTGAAATTATAATTATATCTAGCTACTGCAATGACGTATTTAACAACTAAAGCCGCACTACTGTTGCGTTGACGGAATGCACAACAACACAACAATAGAATTAGACAGGAGACAAAAAGGCAGCCAACATTGTCACATCCAGCTTTTGCACAATAGCACCTCACTCAGGTGCCTCTCTTTCTCTCTTTCTATCTCTCTATCTCCTTCTCCCTCTTTGCTGTACTGTACGTATGTGTGTAGAGTGTGTCTGTGTTAAGGGCTTAGTCTGAGCTGTAGGGTTGAGTCTCTCATCCCTACTTCTCTTCTACAGGTCCTGGCTTGGCCTTTATTGCGTATCCTAAAGCTGTGACTCTGATGCCAATGCCCCCGGTCTGGGCTGCTCTCTTCTTCTTTATGCTGCTCGTACTGGGTCTTGACAGTCAGGTAGGAGCAACTTTACACGACTGGACACAACACTTAAATGGTTGCCATTTGTTACAAACTTAAAGTATCTGGACCAGATTACTCTCAATCCATCAAAAACTGGTTGTATCAACAGTGTTTCTACCTCTTTTCAACCCCCCCCAACAAATCAATGAGATGGCATTGAATCAATGTGGAAAACTCATTGGATTTGTAAGAAGTCATCAATGTGACATCAAAGAGCATTTCCTAGTATTTTTCACTTAACTTTGTACCTAAATCCAATGTTGTGTGTACCTAAATTCAACATGTTGTGTTGAATTCACATCAGTTGACAACTCAACCCAATGTAAATCAAAACTAGACGTTGACCTGATGTCTGTGCCCAGTGGGAAGCTTACTGAGTACAATTATATTTGTGTTTTCTCCTCTTCTATCCACAGTTTGTTGGAGTGGAAGGTTTTGTAACTGGGATTCTAGATCTCTTTCCTGGAAAGTATTACATGCGCTATAAGCGTGAAATCTCTGTGGCAATCTGCTGTTTAATGTGCTTTATTATAGATCTCTCCATGGTTACACAGGTAAGCCACTACCGTTTGACGGGTGCCGATTCCATATTGTGTAACATCCATATCAGATGGTAATCACAAATGATTCACAATGATTCATTATTTCTCATGTGTGCCAACAGGGAGGGATGTATGTCTTCCAGCTTTTTGATTATTACTCCGCCAGCGGTATGACCCTGTTATGGCAAGCATTCTGGGAATGCATAGTTGTCAGCTGGGTCTACGGTAAGAAACATTCACTTTTGTGACAATTGATGTATTACCGTCCTATAAAGAGTAAATACAAGTTTTATTAGTCGTATGTACAGGATACACATGGTATATACCGTATACCAGTATTTGTAGTTGTGCTTGTCGTCCATTCTTAGACATCTCGAGTCTCTAACCGTGCCATTCTGTGTGTACAGGTGCTGACAGGTTCATGGATGACATTGCTCGTATGATTGGTTACCGGCCTTTTCCTTGGATGAAGTGGTGCTGGTCGTTTATTACTCCATGTGTTTGCATGGTAAGTGATGTACAATACTATACACACACAGTGGTGTAGTGGAGGGCGTACGCAAGTATACGCCGTATACCCACTTATAGTTCAGTGGGCATCGTGTACACTCAAGTCTTAATCCCCACGATGCGTAGCAAAATGGGGAAGTGGAGGTGAACACCGTATCATTTAATAAGGCCGATGGAACACATCAGAATGTCTAGCTTAAAATGTTGGTCAAGTATTATTTCTTCACATTTTAGGCACAGCAACGTGCACACGGCAGTAGGCCTTCGGGCAAATGTTCCAAAAATGCAATCTGCGGGAATATACAGTTCTAAAATGCGCACAGCAAATGCTCGTGATTTCATGGACAGAGATGGAAGTATCTGTTAGATAGAGGGGAGATCTAAAGATGCAACAACGATCATAGGTTGCTCATTTGATTAGGATCAAATACAGTTGAAAGAAAACCAATAGAACAGGAGAAAGCATATGAGGAAGTCTTTATTAAATAATACCTCCACATTTGGTGGGATGGTGGGATTTTAGCTATAGGCTACTTTGAAGCAAAGTAAGACATGACTCATAATATGAAGTAAAACATGCAAGTTCCAAATAATTAAGGAACATCTGTTTGATGGAAAGGTTTTCCCAAAAACCTTCTCTATTAAATGTTAACTACAAAGTGGTCTATGCCTACGTGTCAGAATGACATCATGATTATTTTAATCAATCCAGTTGCCATTTGTTTTGCAAAATCCATCTCATATGTGTTACAAAAACACCTCTAACTAAACAACAGTGCTAGGTGCATGCATATTAGGATTAAAGGGCAACTACACAAAAAAATCTAAACGACTTAGATTTTTCCCAGACCTCCAAAGTGTTCTCCTGATGTGGTTAGAGCATTGTGATGGACTTAGAACATCCAATTTAGTTTTTCTACAACAACAAAAAATGTGATTGAGAGTGAAAACCTGACTTAGTTGACAGGCTCATTCATCAGTGTCAATAGTAAGCCTACTATTAGCCTACTTGCACAGTACAGCTTGGGTTGTCCTGACTGTGAAAGACCAATATGGGATTGATCATTTTAGGTCATTCAGAGTGTTCACTGTTTCTCATAGAATTTTTCACACAAGGCAGCTTTCCTTCGGGCCGTTTGAGAAATGTTTGTCAAATTAGATAATACACACTTTTCCAGACACCAATACACCTCTAGTCATGACTACATAGCATGTCATTATAAATTTGTGCCTAATTGACCTGCCTGGTAAAATAATCATGTTTTTTTTTGTCCTTCCAAAGGGTATCTTCCTATTTCACCTGTTCAACTACAAGCCTCTTACCTACAACAATACGTATGTGTACCCATGGTGGGGTGAGGTGATTGGTTGGTGCATGGCTCTGATGTCCATGCTCTGTATCCCTGTCAGCGTGTTGTACAAGCTCTGCAGGGCCACGGGAACCTTCAAGGAGGTCAGTATCAATATCATACTGTGCTCCTTACCAACATGGGTGGCAGCTAGCCTAGCAGTTAGAGGGTTGGGCCAGTAACCGAAAGGTCGCTGGTTTGAATAACCGAGCCGCCAAGGTGAAAAATTTATCGTGCCCTTGGGCAAGGCACTTACAGTGAGGGAAAAAATTGTTTGATCCCCTGTTGATTTGGTACGTTTGCCCACTGACAAAGAAATGATCCGTCTAGAATTTTGAAGGTAGGTTTATTTGAACAGTGAGAGCCAGAATAATAACGAAAAAAATCCAGAAAAACGCATGTCAAAAATGTTATAAATTGATTTGCATTTTAATGAGCGAAATAAGTATTTGACCCCTCTGCAAAACATGACTTAGTACTTGGTGGCAAAACCCTTGTTGGCAATCACAGACGTCAGACGTTTCTTGTAGTTGGCCACCAGGTTTCCACACATCTCAGCAGGGATTTTGTCCCACTCCTCTTTGCAGATCTTCTCCAAGTCATTAAGGTTTCGAGGCTGACGTTTGGCAACTCAAACCTTCAGCTCCCTCCACATATTTTCTATGGGATTAAGGTCTGGAGACTGGCTAGGCCACTCCAGGACCATAATGTGCTTCTTCTTGAGCCACTCCTTTGTTGCCTTGGCCGTGTGTTTTGGGTCATTGTCATGCTGGAATACCCATCCACGACCCATTTTCAATGCCCTGGCTGAGAGAAGGAGGTTCTCACCCAAGATTTGACGGTACATGGCCCCGTCCATCGTCCCTTTGATGCGGTGAAGTTGTCCTGTCCCCTTAGCAGAAAAACATCCCCAAAGCATAATATTTCCACCTCCATGTTTGACGGTGGGGATGGTGTTCTTGGGGTCATAGGCAGCATTCCTTCTCCTCCAAACACGGCAAGTTGAGTTGATGCCAAAGAGCTCCATTTTGGTCTCATCTGACCACAACACTTTCACCCATTTGTCCTCTGAATCATTCAGATGTTCATTGGCAATTTTCAGATGGGCATGTATATGTGGTTTCTTGAGCAGGGGGACCTTGCGGGCGCTGCAGGATTTCAGTCCTTCACGGCATAGTGTGTTACCAATTGTTTTCTTGGTGACTATGGTCCCAGCTGCCTTGAGATCATTGACAAGATCCTCCCGTGTAGTTCTGGGTTGATTCCTCACCGTTCTCATGATCTTTGCAACTCCACGAGGTGAGATCTTGCATGGAACCCCAGGCCGAGGGAGATTGACAGTTCTTTTGTGTTTCTTCCATTTGCGAATAATTGCACCAACTGTTGTCACCTTCTCACCAAGCTGCTTGGCGATGGTCTTGTAGCCCATTCCAGCCTTGTGTAGGTCTACAATCTTGTCCCTGACATCCTTGGAGAGCTCAATGGTCTTGGCCATGGTGGAGAGTTTGGTATCTGATTGATTGATTGCTTCTGTGGACAGGTGTCTTTTATACAGGTAACAAACTGAGATTAGGAGCACTCCCTTTAAGAGTGTGCTCCTAATCTCAGCTCGTTACCTGTATAAAAGACACCTGGGAGAATCTTTCTGTTGAGAGGGGGTCAAATACTTATTTCCCTCATTAAAATGCAAATCAATTTATAACATTTTTGACATGCGTTTTTCTGGATTTTTTTGTTGTTATTCTGTCTCTCACTGTTCAAATAAACATACCATTAAAAGTATAGACTGATCATTTCTTTGTCAGTGGGCAAATGTACAAAATCAGCAGGGGATCAAATACTTTTTTCCCTCACTGTAACACACATGCCCTCACAAAACCTGTGGAACACTCAACACAGTTGAATGCTCTTTTTGAAACATTGGTCAACATGAATATTTCTATTAGATGATGAAAATAATGATAAAGACTTAGCATCGAGTAAGGGAGGGTGGAAAGGAATTTACTGTATAAGCCGTGACAAAAATAAAATGCATAACATACGAAAGTGTAAATAGTTAAGGGAAAATCGGAACGTGGAAACCTCAGTTGACAGTTGACAGCATGTAGCCTACTCTTTTAATATAGTTTTTTTTCCATTTTAATTTCATTCTCACCCATCAGAATGAGTAATACAGCAGTTTGATTAGTATGGGTCTCCATGTCTTAAAGGAACATGTTTTCTCCTCCTTCAGCGTTGGGAGAAGCTGACCAAACCACAATGGGGTCCCCATCACCTTGAATACATGGCGCCTGATACTGACATAAAGAGCTTGGCCTCCCTCTCTGCCAGCACAGAAGACAACAAGGTTATCATCTTTGAAAGTGGTATGTAGGCTATAGCCTACAGGAAAGCCTTTGACAACACTCTAAAGACCAGATGATAATTTATGTAATAATTGATGTATTCATTTGGGTTAATGACACAATCAAAAAGGAATCGCCTGGTAATTATGTGCAATTAATTAGAGGATGCAGATAATGTACACAGACGGTTCTCTACACCTATACAAAATCAATTCACAACGGTCTATTGGACAGTCGATAATCTTCACCTGGGATGTTGATAATCAATGTCCTGATTGGTCCATTCTATAAACAGGTGCCGTATAGTCTTTGGGGGGGGGTGATCTGATACCCAAACTGTCCCTCCCTGTCTGTGACTCCATCAGGCCAGAGCCATAGTCTACCAATGTGTAGCCCACCACCTCACCCAGTATGGCAGAATTTTTACAGGCTATCTTTAAGACTGATATGGAATTCCTTGAAATTACACATTACTGCAAGACCAATCATGTGGTACGGAGGGTTTGTGTATCAACCGGTGTAGTTAAAGATATCTTGCATAAAAATCTATTTGGCTAATTTGATACATGAAAATATATGTATTACACATTGAGAGTAAGCATTTCAGGGTAAGGTCTACTACACCTGTTGTATTCGGCGCATGTGACAAATAAAGTTTGATTTGATATATGAATATATAATTAAAAGCATTTGTTCAATTGATATTATATCATATACTGTATAATACACTACAGTTTGTCGGTTTGGCTGAGTTGATACATAAAATACAGAATTCTTTCCAATTGACTTCAATATTCTGGCTTCTTTAGGCCCCTGAAGTTATGTAGTTGCCAAACTGTAAAAATGACCATCTTTGATCATTGAGCTTGTGTAATGTGTCTTTCATGGTGACAATAGTCCTCAGAACTTTAGACATAAACTAAAGATTGATTCAGTGCCAAAATGGAGCATACTTGTCATTCTCTTGTTATTGATAGAGAATGGTTTTGGTTGCCATATACACTATCTATGTTTATTTGCCTAGATCAGTCTGATATATATTGTGTCTTCCGATTTAACTGTCTGATGTTTGGGAACATCTTGAAAGCAAACAATGCAGCTCTTACTCATGAAGCAGTTTAGATGCCTTGAAACATTTTCATTGATAAGTGTGTCTACAGATATATATTTTTGAATCAACAATAATCACTAAATTGAACTGTTCTGTAAGATCTAAGATCACTCTTCTCTAATTCAAAAAGGTGACTGGCTGATATATTGTTCGTAATGGCCATTAAAAACAAATGATCCGATACTTCCTCTGGCATTAACTTGCAAAATGATCACTTGGCCAAGTGGTAAGGATTTACCTCATATTTCAACCAACCTATTGTTACGAAGACAAGTACATCTCTGCAGCATGTAGGAGGACAGTATTTGGATCTAACTACAACATTGCCACAACAAGTAGCTGCTGTGCCATTTGCCAGTGACTGGAACAGGGTGATGAGTAACTAACTGTAAGGTGTTATATCGTGAGTTTACCTCTTGAGTATTACACACACACACAGTATTAATGTTGCAGCCGTACAGGAGCTGGACACGTAGATCATTGCCTTATGTTGTTTGTCTTAAATCTAGAGCCCATATGTCAACTCTGACTAGCCATATTCTTACCTGGTCCACTGAGGAACAGTCTTGAAGATAACCAAATGGAAATTCTGCCATTTACCATGATATGGATAACATATGATTTATTTCGATATTGAAAAGATCATTAGAATGTAAAATATATTAAATAATGCAATGCTAAAAACTACATTTGCACATTGTAAAATATCTCGCTAGCACTTTAAAAAAAAATCGTGTTAGAATAACAATTTTTGTTTTGTTTTACATATTGTAAAATAAATCAGAGATTTTATTTTGTGAAGGCTTTTATTTTGCTTATACATACAGTATAAAAAAATATATTGAATATCTTGTGTGTTATATTTTAAAGAGTTTGATGCAGTATGTAATTTTGATGAAGATTTCTAAGGGGAAGAGCATGCGCCATTGAGATGCTGCGATGCAGTACTCCTCAAAAGGCTTGTGTGATTCATAACACACAGAAGGGATTTTTGGTTTCAAATATCAAGTGCTCCAGTGTTAAGTAGCCTAATAGATTATTTGTGTGTGTTTAATTACAGTATTTCCCTCAGACCACCCAGAGCTCAGTTAAACGTTAATATTTCTCAGAAAGACCTTCTAATTTGGTCCACACAACACAGGAGGATTCATTTGATTAAGAATTAAAAGATTTTGGAATATTTTTTTACTTGGGATTTCATCATTTTCAACATATTTCACGTCTGGCTTCAAGTGTAATTTATGTTCTCTACTTAGAAGCAGTGTGCTCTCATTTGTAAAAAATTAAATAAAAATAATAATCATTAAGATTAAAAGGTCCTTTTTGTGGCAGATATTACAGAATTTGACAAGAAAACTAAACTCTCTTTCTGTATATGCCTATTGACTATCTGCCACGGTCCTCCTACACTAAACCTGGCATATAGAAAATACTCTAATGCTCTCCCACCTTTCAAAATTGAAAACCGCATGGTAAAAGTGGTGAGTTTGGTTGTTGGTTATGAAACCTTGAGACAGAACAAACATTCCCTCCTAAATGTAGTGCTAGAACTAAATGCGCCTTTCATACTGTTGGTTTATGGACATATGTAAGGATGAGGACACAAGGAAGTTTTATAGCAAGGCTATGGTCAAATAAATGTTAAAGTTAAGAATCTATTTTAACAACATTTTTTTACATTGGCCTTCCTTATAATACTCATAGATTATAGCCTGGGTTGGTCGAAAGGTGAAACATTTAAACGTAGTCATTAAATGTAGAAAATCTAAATGAAATATACATAAGCAAAATCATATGTATGGTGTCATCTTTTGCGCTCTGCCAAATTATTCTTGACAGTATCTTTAATCCAAAGTATGACTCACAAAGGGGAAGTGTTGAATTGATAATGAAAGCTTTGTGGATCTATTCCATATCATACGAAATGGTCAAAAATGTAATAGATATGAAAAAATACTCATTCCCCGTTGCTGAATATGATTTGTTTATTTTAAAATCTACATGAAGTCTTTTAAAATGTTCTGTTTATTTTCATAAACTATACAGACCAATTACCATAGTTACCATGGAATATGTTGTACTGTAATGATTGTATACAGTACATTAAACTGGAATATCCATCATTAGCTGATAAAGACTAACGCTAACCAACTATGCAAAGCTGTAAAGAAACACTTGTTGCGACAGTTGACAGTTGAATAGTTCTTATGGCATCTGCTGTATGATTGACAGTGAACAGATAGTAGTGCGAATGGGGCCACAACTCTCCCCTACACAGCTATCTCTCTTCCTCATCCCCTCTCCTTTTCCACAATGTCATTTTGAGTTTTGTTTTCACAAATCCTACACAAAGGCCTGGAAAGAAGGGTACAATCAAGCCTGAGAAAATGGTATTTCATCATCCACTGAGTACTTTGGCAAAGGATACTGTCTTGAAAAAAGATATAGTAACACTGTTGACTTCATCTAACTGTTATTGTACTCTGTATCATGTAAGATTTAACATCAGTCTTCCATTCATAACATAGAATAGTGATAAAGAGATGACTGTAAACCTATGTTGACATCCCAAGTGTTCCATCAACCTTGTCCCTCACAATTTATGAAGGGATTCATGCTTAATACCACTGTGATTCTGTGCTAAAAATCCACTCGCCCTATTCAAAATAACAAAATGGCAATAAAACTTACTTCAATAAAAAGATTCTGTCTTTGTGAATACATTTGAAATTGTCGAACCAACTTTCAACAATTACCATTTGAAACATCTCCGGTTTAATTGTTCATTTGAATCCAAAAGGATTTACGTTTTATCCCATATTTTCAACTGGCAGACACTTAGAATCCCACCTTGTTACCTGGTAACCCTGTAATGGGTTCATGGTTCTGTGCTTCCACTGTGTATAGGTGGGAAAAGTCATTTTATGATCAAGAGGTTAATTCAAGCTCACATCACTTTATTAATCCAGAAAATTATTTTCACAGAAATTGATAGGTATGAACCTCGGAGCCTGTAGGCATTAGCGAACAGCAGCAGTACGTTACCCACTAATTCAACTCAAACCATGGTCACCACAGTAAGGGGAGGCGATGGGATAGTTAATGCAGTTCAAACCGGTTTTAATGACAAATGCCCAGTTTGTCAGTGAAGTGCAGCTGCCATATTAAGCCAGGGCTCCAGCATGCTAAAGTTGGTTGGCTATGTTTAGCCAGTGCCCTCTGAGCTCTGGGCTATTTCTGTCTGGAGTCTAGAGCAGGTCGGCCTTCAGTCCCAAACTGTATCTGAGAGGGACAGCTGCCCCCCTCCCAGCACCTTAGATACCCCAAGACATCCCCAGAGCAGGAAGCCATAGACACCCAATAGTGATGGGGCAGACCCCAGATCACATTGGATTGACTGGCATGGAGGCCAGCTGTTACAGATCACATTGGGTTGACTGGCATTGAAGCCTGGAGGTTAGCTGTTACAGATCACATTGGGTTGACTGGCATTGAAGCCTGGAGGTTAGCTGTTACAGATCACATTGGGTTGACTGGCATGGAGGCCAGCTGTTACAGATCACATTGGGTTGACTGGCATTGAAGCCTGGATGTTAGCTATTACAGATCACATTGGTTTGACTGGCATTGAAGCCTGGAGGTTAGCTGTTACAGATCACATTGGGTTGACTGGCATTGAAGCCTGGAGGTTAGCTGTTACAGATCACATTGGGTTGACTGGCATGGAGGCCAGCTGTTACAGATCACATTGGGTTGACTGGCAGGGAGGCCAGCTATTACAGATCACATTGGGTTGACTGGCATTGAAGCCTGGAGGTTAGCTGTTGCAGATCACATTGGGTTGACTGGCATGGAGGCCTGGAGGTTAGCTGTTACAGATCACATTGGGTTGACTGGCATGGAGGCCAGCTGTTACAGATCACATTGGGTTGACTGGCATGGAGGCCTGGAGGTTAGCTGTTACAGATCACATTGGGTTGACTGGCATGGAGGCCAGCTGTTACAGATCACATTGGGTTGACTGGCATGGAGGCCAGCTGTTACAGATCACATTGGGTTGACTGGCATGGAGGCCTGGAGGTTAGCTGTTACAGATCACATTGGGTTGACTGGCATTGAAGCCTGGAGGTTAAATGTTACAGATCACATTGGGTTGACTGGCATGGAGGCCTGGAGGTTAGCTGTTACAGATCACATTGGGTTGACTGGCATGGAGGCCAGCTGTTACAGATCACATTGGGTTGACTGGCATGGAGGCCTGGAGGTTAGCTGTTACAGATCACATTGGGTTGACTGGCATGGAGGCCTGGAGGTTAGCTGTTACAGATCACATTGGGTTGACTGGCATGGAGGCCAGCTGTTACAGATCACATTGTGTTGACTGGCATTGAGGCCTGGAGGTTAGCTGTTACAGATCACATTGGGTTGACTGGCATGGAGGCCAGCTGTTACAGATCACATTGGGTTGACTGGCATGGAGGCCTGGAGGTTAGCTGTTACAGATCACATTGGGTTGACTGGCATGGAGGCCTGGAGGCCAGCTGTTACAGATCACATTGGGTTGACTGGCATGGAGGCCAGCTGTTACAGATCACATTGGGTTGACTGGCATTGAGGCCTTGAGGTTAGCTGTTACAGATCACATCGTCAGCTGAGAGGGTGATTCTTTCCTCTAGTAGAGATTCTGAGGTTATGTTTCAACGGCAGGTGAAACGTCTCCCTGCTCACTTACAAGCTAGTCTGTTCTAACTCACATTTTTGTCAATAAACAGACGCTCTTATCCAGAGTGACTTACAGATACTGCATTCATCTTAAGACAGCTAGGTTGGACAACCACATATCACAGGCATAGTAAGTACATTTTATGTCAAAGTAGCCGTCAGCTAGTAAGAAAATAATTAATTGCCGGTCTACCAGGTCTACCATAACGGACAGAATATTTGAATGCAAAAAAAGGACCAACCAATGTCAGATGATTTACCCAGAAAAACTGAAGCAGATAGTTTATCAGTGAGTGGTTTGGCACCAATCTCAGCTCAGGGTCAGATTACTGATTGGCAGGAAAATAGTTTATGTTTTACTTTTGGTCAAAGTTCAATTACTCTTTGGTTATTTTAATTGGTTGTCAAACAGTTGTGGAGAACACTTCACTCAGTTCCTAAAGTGTACTAGTAGTTATTGACTATCATTTATAGAATCAAACATATGCAACACAAGTATTTGAGCGCCTATATTCATCGCTTATTTGGATGCACTTGTCACATGGACATACCCATCCCAGACAGAACACATTCTTGATGGACATAGACAGGTTGGTTGTTTATCAACAAAACTGACACGTGCACAACAATGGGGCAAAACAGACGTGGTTGGCAACATGTCAACTACAGTGGGGCAAAAAAGTATTTAGTCAGCCACCAATTGTGCAAGTTCTCCCACTTAAAAATATGAGAGAGACCTGTAATTTTCATCATAGGTATCATGGTGGCTGACTAAATACTAAATACATCATGGTGGAAAATAAGTATTTGGTCAATAACAAAAGTTTATCTCAATACTTTGTTATATACCCTTTGTTGGCAATGACAGAGGGCAAGGGGTAGCCTAGTGGTTAGAGAGTTGGGCTAGTAACCAAAAGGTTGCAAGTTCATATCCCTGAGCTGACAAGGTACAAATCTGTCGTTCTGCCCCTGAACAGGCAGTTAACCCACTGTTCCTAGGCTGTCATTGAAAATAAGAATTTGTTCTTAACTGACTTGCCTAGTTAAATAAAGGTTAAAAAAAACCTTTTCTCTTAATCTTCACAAGGTTTTCACACACTATTGCTGGTATTTGGGCCCATTCCTCCATGCAGATCTCCTCTAGAGCATTGATGTTTTGGGGCTGCTGCTGGGCAACACGGACTTTCAACTCCCTCCAAAGATTTTCTATGGGGTTGAGATCTGGAGACTGGCTAGGCCACTCCAGGACTTTTAAATGCTTCTTACGAAGCCACTCCTTCGTTGCCCGGGCAGTGTGTTTGGGATCATTGTCATGCTGTAAGACCCAGTCACGTTTCATCTTCAATGCCCTTGCTGATGGAAGGAGGTTTTCACTCAAAATCTCACGATACATGGCCCCATTCATTCTTTCCTTTACACGGATCAGTCGTCCTGGTCCCTTTGCAGAAAAACAGCCCCAAAGCATGATGTTTCCACCACCATGCTTCACAGTAGGTATGGTGTTCTTTGGATGCAACTCAGCATTCTTTGTCCTCCAAACACGATGAGTTGAGTTTTTACCAAAAAGTTATATTTTGGTTTCATCTGACATTCTCCCAATCTTCTTCTGGATCATCCAAATGCTTTCTAGCAAACTTCAGACGGGCCTGGACATGTACTGGCTTAAGCAGGGGGACACGTCTGGCACTGCAGGATTTGAGTCCCTGGCGGCGTAGTGTGTTACTGATGGTAGGCTTTGTGTTACGGTGCGTGAATGAGGACCCAAAAGCGACTTAACTTAAACAGAGCTTCTTTAATTACCAAACATAGGTAGGCTCAGACGGACCGGCAGATTCCGACAGGACAAGACAAGGTTACAGCAAACATGACGACAGTCTGGTTCAGGCATGAAACACAACAAACAAGAATCCGACAAAGACAGGAGCAGAAACAGAGAGAGATATAGGGACCTAATCAGAGGGAAAAAGGGAACAGGTGGGAAAAGGGGTGACGAGGTGGTTAGGAGGAGACAAGGCACAGCTGGGGGAAAGAGGGGGAGAAAAGGTAACCTAACAACGACCAGCAGAGGGAGACACGGTGAAGGGAAAGGACAGAGACAAGACACAACATGACAGTACATGACAGTACCCCCCCACTCACCGAGCGCCTCCTGGCGCACTCGAGGAGGAAACCTGGCGGCAACGGAGGAAATCCTCGATCAGCGCACGGTCCAGCACGTCCCGAGAGGGAACCCAACTCCTCTCCTCAGGACCGTACCCCTCCCAATCTACGAGGTACTGGTGACCACGGCCCCGAGGACGCATGTCCAAAATTCTACGGACCCTGTAGATGGGTGCGCCCTCGACAAGGATGGGGGGGGGGGGGGGGAAGACGAGCGGGGGCGCGAAGGACGGGCTTGATGCAGGAGACATGGAAGACCGGGTGGACGCGACGAAGGTATCGCGGAAGAAGAAGTCGAACTGCGACAGGATTAATGACCCGAGAAATACGGAACGGACCAATGAACCGCGGGGTCAACTTGCGAGAAGCCGTCTTAAGGGGAAGGTTCTGAGTGGAGAGCCAAACTCTCTGACCGCGACAATATCTAGGACTCTTAGTTCTACGCTTATTAGCAGCCCTCACAGTCTGCGTCCTATAACGGCAAAGTGCAGACCTGACCCTCTTCCAGGTGCGCTCGCAACGTTGGACAAAAGCCTGAGCGGAGGGGACGCTGGACTCGGCGAACTGAGATGAGAACAGCGGAGGCTGGTACCCGAGGCTACTCTGAAAAGGAGATAGCCCGGTCGCAGACGAAGGAAGCGAGTTGTGGGCGTATTCTGCCCAGGGGAGCTGTTCTGACCAAGACGCAGGGTTGCGAAAAGAAAGACTGCGTAAGATGCGACCAATAGTCTGATTGGCCCGTTCTGCTTGACCGTTAGACTGGGGGTGAAAGCCGGAAGAGAGACTGACGGAAGCCCCAATCAAACGGCAAAACTCCCTCCAAAATTGAGACATGAATTGCGGACCTCTGTCCGAAACGACGTCTGACGGAAGGCCATGAATTCTGAAAACATTCTCGATGATGATTTGTGCCGTCTCTTTAGCAGAAGGAAGCTTAGCAAGGGGAATGAAATGAGCCGCCTTAGAGAACCTATCGACAACCGTAAGAATAACAGTCTTCCCCGCTGACGAAGGCAGTCCGGTGACAAAATCTAAGGCGATGTGAGACCACGGTCGAGAGGGAATAGGAAGCGGCCTGAGACGGCCGGCAGGAGGAGAGTTACCGGACTTAGTCTGCGCGCAGACCGAACAAGCAGCCACGAAACGACGCGTGTCATGCTCCCGGGTGGGCCACCAAAAACGCTGGCGAATGGAAGCAAGCGTACCCCGAACGCCAGGGTGGCCGGCTAACTTGGCAGAGTGAGCCCACTGAAGAACGGCCAGACGAGTAGGAACGGGAACGAAAAGAAGGTTCCTAGGACAAGCGCGCGGCGACGGAGTGTGAGTGAGCGCTTGCTTTACCTGCCTCTCAATTCCCCAGACAGTCAACCCGACAACACGCCCCTCAGGGAGAATCCCCTCGGGGTCAGTGGAGGCTACTGAAGAACTGAAGAGACGAGACAAAGCATCAGGCTTGGTGTTCTTAGAGCCCGGACGATAAGAAATCACGAACTCGAAACGAGCGAAAAACAGCGCCCAACGCGCCTGACGCGCATTAAGTCGTTTGGCAGAACGGATGTACTCAAGGTTCCTATGGTCAGTCCAAACGACAAAAGGAACGGTCGCCCCCTCCAACCACTGTCGCCATTCGCCTAGGGCTAACCGGATGGCGAGCAGTTCGCGGTTACCCACATCATAGTTACGTTCCGACGGCGACAGGCGATGAGAAAAATACGCGCATGGGTGGACCTTGTCGTCAGAGAGGGAGCGCTGAGAAAGAATGGCTCCCACGCCCACCTCTGACGCGTCAACCTCGACAACGAACTGTCTAGAGACGTCAGGTGTAACAAGGATAGGAGCGGATGTAAAACGATTCTTGAGGAGATCAAAAGCTCCCTGGGCGGAAACGGACCACTTAAAGCACGTCTTGACAGAAGTAAGGGCTGTGAGAGGAGCTGCCACCTGACCGAAATTACGGATGAAACGACGATAGAAGTTCGCGAAGCCGAGAAAGCGCTGCAGCTCGACGCGTGACTTAGGGACGGGCCAATCAATGACAGCTTGGACCTTAGCGGGATCCATCTTAATGCCTTCAGCGGAAATAACAGAACCGAGAAATGTGACGGAGGAGGCATGAAAAGTGCACTTCTCAGCCTTCACAAAAAGACAATTCTCTAAAAGGCGCTGGAGGACACGTCGAACGTGCTGAACATGAATCTGGAGTGACGGTGAAAAAATCAGGATATCGTCAAGGTAAACGAAAACAAAGATGTTCAGCATGTCTCTCAGGACATCATTGACTAATGCCTGAAAGACAGCTGGAGCGTTAGCGAGGCCGAAAGGAAGAACCCGGTATTCAAAGTGACCTAACGGAGTGTTAAACGCCGTCTTCCACTCGTCCCCCTCCCTGATGCGCACGAGATGGTAAGCGTTACGAAGGTCCAACTTAGTGAAAAACCTGGCTCCCTGCAGGATCTCGAAGGCTGAAGACATAAGAGGAAGCGGATAACGATTCTTCACTGTTATGTCATTCAGCCCTCGATAATCTATGCAGGGGCGCAGAGACCCGTCCTTCTTCTTGACAAAAAAAAAACCCCGCTCCGGCGGGAGAGGAGGAGGGGACTATGGTACCGGCGTCAAGAGCTACAGACAAATAATCTTCGAGAGCCTTACGTTCGGGAGCCGACAGAGAGTATAGTCTACCCCGGGGGGGGGGTGGTTCCCGGAAGGAGATCAATACTACAATCATACGACCGGTGTGGAGGAAGAGAGGTGGCCCTGGACCGACTGAACACCGTGCGCAGATCGTGATATTCCTCCGGCACCCCTGTCAAATCACCAGGCTCCTCCTGTGAAGAAGAGACAGAGGAAACAGGAGGGATAGCAGACATTAAACATTTCACATGACAAGAGACGTTCCAGGAGAGGATAGAATTACTAGACCAATTAATGGAAGGATTATGACAAACTAGCCAGGGATGGCCCAAAACAACAGGTGTAAAAGGTGAACGAAAAATTAAAAAAGAAATGGTTTCACTATGATTACCAGAAACAGTGAGGGTTAAAGGTAGCGTCTCACGCTGAATCCTGGGGAGAGGACTACCATCCAGGGCGAACAAGGCCGTGGGCTCCTTTAACTGTCTGAGAGGAATGTCATGTTCCCGAGCCCAGGTCTCGTCCATAAAACAGCCCTCCGCCCCAGAGTCTATTAAGGCACTGCAGGAAGCTGACGAACCGGTCCAGCGTAGATGGACCGACAAGGTAGTGCAGGATCTTGAAGGAGAGACAGGAGTAGTAGCGCTCACCAGTAGCCCTCCGCTTACTGACGAGCTCTGGCCTTTTACTGGACATGAAGTGACAAAATGACCAGCGGAACCGCAATAGAGACAGAGGCGGTTGGTGATTCTCCGTTCCCTCTCCTTAGTCGAGATGCGGATACCTCCCAGCTGCATGGGCTCAGCACCCGAGCCGGCGGAGGAAGATGGTAGTGATGCGGAGAGGGGGGCAACGGAGAACGCAAGCTCCTTTCCACGAGCTCGGTGACGAAGATCAACCCGTCGCTCAATGCGAATAGCGAGTTCAATCAAGGAATCCACGCTGGAAGGAACCTCCCGGGAGAGAATCTCATCCTTTACCTCTGCGCGGAGACCCTCCAGAAAACGAGCGAGCAAAGCCGGCTCGTTCCAGCCACTGGAGGCAGCAAGAGTGCGAAACTCAATAGAGTAGTCTGTTATGGATCGATTATCTTGACATAGGGAAGACAGGGCCCTGGAAGCCTCCTCCCCAAAAACAGATCGATCAAAAACCCGTATCATCTCCTCCTTAAAGTCCTGATACTGGTTAGTACACTCAGCCCTTGCCTCCCAGATTGCCGTGCCCCACTCACGAGCCCGTCCAATAAGGAGAGATATGACGTAGGCGACACGAGCAGTGCTCCTGGAGTAAGTGTTGGGCTGGAGAGTAAACACTATATCACACTGGGTGAGGAACGAGCGGCATTCAGTGGGCTCCCCCGAGTAACACGGCGGGTTATTGATTCTGGGCTCCGGAGATTCGAAAGCCCTGGAAGTGGCCGGTGGATCGAGGCGGAGATGGTGAACCTGTTCTGTGAGGTTGGAGACTTGGGTGGCCAGGGTCTCAACGGCATGTCGAGCAGCAGACACTTCCTGCTCGTGTCTGCCTAGCATCGCTCCCTGGATCCCGACGGCTGAGTGGAGAGGATCCGAAGTCGCTGGGTCCATTCTTGGTCGGATTCTTCTGTTACGGTGCGTGAATGAGGACCCAAAAGCGACTTAACTTAAACAGAGCTTCTTTAATTACCAAACATAGGTAGGCTCAGACGGACCGGCAGATTCCGACAGGACAAGACAAGGTTACAGCAAACATGACGACAGTCTGGTTCAGGCATGAAACACAACAAACAAGAATCCGACAAAGACAGGAGCAGAAACAGAGAGAGATATAGGGACCTAATCAGAGGGAAAAAGGGAACAGGTGGGAAAAGGGGTGACGAGGTGGTTAGGAGGAGACAAGGCACAGCTGGGGGAAAGAGGGGGAGAAAAGGTAACCTAACAACGACCAGCAGAGGGAGACAGGGTGAAGGGAAAGGACAGAGACAAGACACAACATGACAGTACATGACACTTTGTTACTTTGGTCCCAGCTCTCTACAGGTCATTCACTAGGTTCCCCCGTGTGGTTCTGGGATTTTTGCTCACCGTTCTTGTGATCATTTTGACCTCACGGGGTGAGATCTTGCGGTCTTGTACGTCTTCCATTTCCTAATAATTGCTCCCACAGTTGATTTCTTCAAACCAAGCTGCTTACCTGTTGCAGATTCAGTCTTCCCAGCCTGGTGCAGGTCTACAATTTTGTTTCTGGTGTCCTTTGACAGCTCTTTGGTCTTGGCCATAGTAGAGTTTGGAGTGTGACTGTTTGAGGTTGTGGACAGGTGTCTTTTATACTGATAACAAGTTCAAACAGGTGCCATTAATACAGGTAACGAGTGGAGGACAGAGGAGCCTCTTAAAGAAGAAGTTACAGGTCTGTGAGAGCGAGAAA
The DNA here is from genome assembly GCF_013265735.2 of Oncorhynchus mykiss. Lineage (NCBI taxonomy): Eukaryota > Metazoa > Chordata > Actinopteri > Salmoniformes > Salmonidae > Oncorhynchus > Oncorhynchus mykiss. The sequence goes on along the minus strand of NC_048580.1, from coordinate 66,729,105 downwards.
TCTTGCTTGTTTGTAGGTGACCAAATACTTATTTTCCACCATAATTTGCAAATAAATGTATAAAAAATCCTACAATGTGATTTTCTGGATTTTTTTCCCCTCATTTTATCTGTCATAGTTGAAGTGCACCTATGATGCAAATTACAGGCCTCACTCATCTTTTTAAGTGGGAGAACTTGCACAATTGGTAGCTGACTAAATATTTTTTGCCCCACTGTATATTTAGTCTCTATGTTTATTGAAAACAAATACATTTGCACAATGAGCACTTGTCTCAAATACATTGTTACAGTTGCTGGTTAGCTAGCGAGTTTCTGCCATATTAGCATAGGCATGACATCAGTCCAAACAAAACATGGTATAAACAATAACAAGATGAGCTGAAACTAGCCACCTATGATTCCTCAAAAGGCAGGTTCTTGTCATTGTTGCTAGGTATCTGACCGTTCAGTTCAGAATCATAAACGCACACCTTTTGGCCTTTGCATCATTTGTGATGTCAGCCAACCCGTCTATAGTGTTTTAAAGGGAAGGAAACCCTACTGCATGAGCACAACCATTGATAGTGGCTAAAAGACTACTTATTACTCGTATAAAAAAAATATTTAAAAGCCAATTAAACATGCTTAGTGTCATACGACTGGAAAGACAGGGTGCCTGGTCTTCAATCGCTCATGAAGGGAATTATTCAGAAAGCTGTTTCATCAAATCATGGTTGGATCATCATCAAGGATGATGCAATTGTGTCTCTGTGAGAGGCTGTTCTAGAACAAAAATCTGTGTGTCTGTTGAGAGGCTGTTCTAGAACACAAATCTATTTCTCGGTGAGAGGCTGTGCTAGAACAAAAATCTGTCTGTGAGAGGCTGTTTTAGAACAAAAATCTGTCTGAGAGACGGTTTTTGAACAAACATCTATGTCTCTGTGAGAGGCTGTCCTAGAACAAAAATCATGCCTCAGAGGCTGTTCTAGAACACAATTGTGTCTCTGTGAGGCTGTTCCACAACAGAAATCTATGTCTCTGTGAGAGGCTGCTCTAGAACAAACTGTTTCTGTGAGAGGCTGTTTTAGAACAAAAATCTGACAGAGGCTGTTCCAGAACAAAAGTCTATGTCTCTGTGACAGGATGCTCAAGAACAAACATCTGTTTCTGTGAGAGGCTGTTTTAGAACAAAAATCTGCCAGAGACCGTTCCACAACAAAAATCTGTCTCGGAGAGACAACTCTTTGAAAGGCTGTTCTAGAACAAACCGTCTCTGTGGGAGGCTGTTTTAGAACAAAAATCGATGTCATGAAGAAACCTGATTAGCAAAAGCCTAACCATCCATATTTAGCAATTTATAACTTAGTAAAAGAGCAATAGAGGAACAACTCAACGATTTGTATACAGCATGTGGGGCACATTGCGGACAAACATACTGCAAATGACCAAACCTAGTTCTTGTCAGACATTGTTGAGAAATATATTTATTTTGCATTTACACACCAACAGCATTGACCATGTTCATACATGTAGTTGACTGCAAACATAGATGCTGTAATCCAAAGAAATACATTTAGTTATAATGAAACAGCAAACGTCTTCCCTCCAAGATAAAGGGAAAACTTTGATGTGACATAATTAGCTAACATTTCTTGAAAGGACAGTAGAAGATCATACGATGTGTAAATGCAGTGTGAGAAAGTCATCATGCAAAAATAGGTCAGTTAAATGACATCACTTTTAAGGCCACCAAATGAGATTATATAATAGAATTAATAACGTCAAGAGTCAATGACTAAACAGCAAGGAGAAAATCTGCAAAACCTTTTGAGACTCATCTTCTCTGTTGAGAATATAAATTTCAATAGCCCTTGGACTAAGGAATGAATATCACCAGTGTCTGACAAAATGGAAAAACTGACAATGTAATGAGGGGAAAAAAGTGGCGCGTAAAATCAGATGGCTTACAGACATCTACCACCTACTGTAAATAGTTCATCAAAACAAACCCCTCGCCCACAAGAAAATAGATGAAAGCAAAAGAAATCGTCAAATACATAGAACCTTCACCTCGAGTACTAGGCCTGCTCGGCGACCTTGTAAAGGACGCATTATAAGTGAAGGTAACTAAACACTGATATTACATATAAACATGGATGAATAGTGTACTCATGCCTGTTCTTAGGCATGTTAATATTACCACAAACTAAGAATTTCTCGTACAACACCAGACGGACCCCGACAGGTTACCATCTCCCCTGGTCAGAGTGGCCATGACAGTGACTTTCTACAAGTCCCTATTTTTACCTGGTGCAACAATTCATGATGTAATTCCTCAGATGACCCAAAGCACTAATTTCAGCAAGTTACCAGGATATATTATATATATAATAATATATATATAAATAATGTATATATTAATAATATATATAATATATTAATATATATATATAATATATTCCACTGTCACCTGGTGAAAGGCCAGTTGACTATTTAATTACTGAAAGTTCTACAATTCTTTAGGTTGTTGCTTAATGGGACATTTATTTACAGCCCTCGCTGTTCAAATTGGATCTACAGGCAGGGAAAGCTTGTTCTGCAGTTCATAAAATTTCCCCTCCAATTAAATTCAAAATGGCGGGTGAAGCACTCCAAATAGACCATTCTATGATCAGCAAGTGGGAAAACAGGAAAGAAAAGACAGGGTGTGAGATCGCAAAGAAGTTTAATAAACAAATTTCCAACATTCTTTCAAATATCAGAATTTAAAGACTACATCATGTCTAACATTTGAAAGACTGAACCAACCGTGTTTTTAAATGCCAACCAATGAGAGGCGCAAACTGACTTCAAATGGAAGGACGCCATGAAGCCCTACATTCCAATATAGCTCATCTCATATCATGTTATGCAGGCTTAGTGATTTGAGTGGTACAAGTTCGTCACACCATGTGCCTGAGGCACTTCTCCAATACAGAAGTGTGCAGTCAGACGAGGTAAAAGGAACTTATTAATTTTCAAACAAAGCAAGAGGATAAGGGCTTCAAAGAACAAGATGTGCCAAATCAAAGATTTGTTCAGTCAAAAGCATGAAATGGGCCTAATTACTGGAGTGAAAATGAACTGCTTTCCATCAAAGGAGCATATGCAGATTCCCAACCATACAATATGATGCCCTTAATGACAGTAGGGTCTGCCTCATACTGTAACAGGTAACACAGAGATTACATTCAAAAAAAGAATGAAGAATTGACGAATAGGAATAAGATGTTAAACCACACCTTACAGTAAGTCCAAAGGTGACTCGCAACTACATATTTTCTATCAGATATCGGAATATTTGTGACATGGACAACTGTTACCAGGTCCCCTCAGAATAGATACATTGGTTGAACAACTAAAGTAGTAAAATCAGACTGCCAAACAGGGGACATAGCCTTCTCAAATACAAAGAGGATCATCTGTTCAGATGTGCAATTTGTTCATTTAATTTCAAATGGAATGAAAACAGCTAAGTACAGATATAAAGTACATGGTGGTTTCACAAATGGAGGCAAACCATATAAAAAACATGGCTATCCATTGTACGCCACAACAGAGTAGCGAGGCTTTGAAGGCAAATAAACCAAATCCTCCTCCTGCAGGTCTGCACATTCAGCACCTAATGACTTCCTGTGTAAAGCAGTGGTGATGGGTGGCTGTTGTTGACGGTGGATGGTACGAGCACGTCAACACTTCTCTCCCGATCAGTTGGACTTTTTGTCCTGCGATTGAGCATCACTGCTTGCCTGTAGAAAAGGGATTCAGAAAATGTATTCATAAAATGAACAAAAATAAAAGCAACAATTTCAAAGACTTCACTGAGTTACAGTTCATAAGGAAATAAATTAGGCCCTAGTCTATGGATTTCACAACTGGGAATACAGATATGCATTTGTTGGTCACAGATGCCTTAAAAATAAATAAAAAAAGGTTAGGGACGTGGATCAGAAACCAGTAAGTATCTGGTGTGACCATTTGCCCCATGCAGCGTGACATCTCCTTCACAGAGTTGATCAGGCTGTTGATTGTGGCCTGTGGAATGTTGCCTCACTCCTCTTCAATGGATTGAAGTCGCAGGAACTGGAACACTGTCGTACACGTCGATCCAGAGCATCCCAAACATGCTCAACGGGTGACATGTCTGGCGAGTATGCAGGCCATATAAGAAATTACATTCAGCTTCCAGGAATTGTGTACAGACCCTTGCGACATGGGAACGGCCATGCATTATGGTGAAACCTGAGGTGACGGCAGTGGATGAAGGGCAAGACAAAGGGCCTCAGAATTTAGTCAGTGTTTCTGTGCATTGAAATTGCCAGACAAAACACAGTTGTGTGCGTTGTCCATAGCTTATGCCTGCCTGCCTGCCCATACCATAACCCCACCATGGGGCACTCTGTTCACAACGTTGACATCAGCAAACCGCTTGCCAACACCATACACACTGTCTGCCATCTGACCGGTACAGTTGAAACCAGGATTTATTAGTGAAGAGCACACTCCTCCTCGTATTCCCAGCGTGCCAGTGGCCAAGGAAGGAGAACATATGCCCACTGAAGTCAGTTACGACGCCGAACTGCAGTCAGGTCAAGACCCTGGTGAGGACGACATGCATGCAGATTAGCTTCCTTGAGACAGTTTCATCCAGTTTGTGCAGAAATTCTTCAGCTGTGCAAACCCACAGTTGCATCAGCTGTCCAGGTACCTGGTCTTAGACGATCCCACAGGTGAAGGTGGTCCTGGGTTGACAGGGTTACACGTGATTTGCGGTTGCGAGGCCGGTTGCACGTACTAGAGGTGGCTTACGATAGAGAAATTAACATTAAATACTCTGGCAACAGCTGTGGTGGACATTCCTGCAGTCAGCATGCCAGTCGCACGCTCCCTCAACTTGACATCTGTGGCATTGTGTTGTGTGACAAAACTGCACATTTTAGAGTGACCTTTTAATATCCCCAGCACAAGGTGCACCTGTGTAATGATCATGCTGTTTTATCAGGTTTGCGATATGCCACACCTGTCTGGTGGATGGATTATCTTGGCAAATGAGAAATTATGACTAACACGTAAACAAATTTGTGCACAGAATTGAGAGCTTTTTGTGCTGGGTTTATATTTGTGTTCAATATAAAAACACAATGACTTACTATAGCTGTTCATTTATACATAAACTGAAGGCATTAAATAGAAGGTAAAAACATTGTACAGTCTAGTGTTGCAAAGGGTCGGAAACTTTACGGGAAATTTCCCTGAATTTTCCCGGGACATTTTCCATGGGAAGTTTAGCCCGGGAATTTTGCTTAAATTCATGAAAAAATTTTGGGGAAAGAAGTTAGTTTATAACAGTGAACTTTTTTGTGGGATACACTTAAGGCAATTCTAGGTGTGCAGTGCACTCTTCCATCACGTGCAGCTGATTCTCAAGATCTTGCACACTAATGAGATGCTATTGAGCCCACACGACTAGACTGTGAGCTATAGACTACACTACATATGTGAAGAATGCAACAAAGATGCATAATCTGGCCAAGTGCATAAAGTTCCTTCAGCGCTCACGTCGAGGAACCTCTGACAAGAGTCCCTCTACTTCTATTTGAGGTGAATGCATGGTCTGGATGAGGGCAAGGTTCTTGGCAGTCTGGCGAAGTACACTTCCAAGCAAGGGCTTTGGGATGGAGATGCAATATGGCAGTCATGCCAACATATCTCATCAGCCACCTGGTGGAAGGGACTTTGTGGATCTGAGGCTCTTTCCCCTGTTATCCTCCAAATCCCACCAATATCAGCCACCTCAGAGCGCAACTGGTCCTTTTTTGGGAACACACCAAAGCACGCAACAGGCTGACCAATATAAGGGTTGAAAAATTGGTGGCCATCCGGGCAAATGTAAGTCATTTTGAGCATGACAACGAACCATCCTCAACAAGGTTGGAAAGTGACAGTTAAGATGAGGCCTCAGAGTCTGACGTTCAAGAGGTGGACATTGAGGAGGTCCAGGGAGAAGACATGGAAGCCTGAGAGGAAGTCAACCAAAGATTTAGTTTCTAGACTATAATTCCACAGACGTGTGTTGAAAACGTTTTTGCGAGACGCGATGATCATTCAATATTCCCTTTTTGTTGTTTGGTGAAATCGTCCCATGTGAACAATCAACTCAAAAGTTTAATTCGTAAGCAAATTGTTTTGTTTGTTTTCTATTGGAAGATATAATCATTTGCAATTGTCTACTTATATACGGTAAAAAGGTTGATGTTTCCATATGATATGGTAAATATATCCAATGCAAAAAACATCTACATTTAAATGGTATTAATATTAATTTTCAGATATTTCCATTAATTCCAATATATTCTCGTTAACTCCCACGGAAAGTTTCGACCACTAAATATTCCCCAAAATGTGCAACCCTAGTACAGTCCATTTTGTAATTTAAACAAGTCAACGAAGTAATAGCCACTGCATTGGCACAGTTTATTATAGAATTGAAAATAGGCCTTTTCTGAAAATCAAATGGCCTTTCAGTAATACAAGGGCCTGAAGGTTAACCTACCTAAACATCTACACAGGGATTTACAGATAAGGCAGTAAAATCTCAAGTTTTTAGGTAGGTTAACCTTTAGTTCCTTGTATTACTGAAAGGCCAATCTCAAATTACAGCATGTCTCTCCGCACTGCTCATCCTGAGAGCTGATAGCCGACGTGACCTCTGGTCTAAATAAGTAACACGATTTAACCTTTGTGTATAGGTTACACGAACATCGGGCCACTGGCCAGGGAACGCGAATGAAAACGGTCTAAACATAACCGGGTTTTCTCCTGTTTACATTTGAATGAAGTGGGCAGGCTTAAAGCAGCAGGGTAAAGGACTTGTGCCAGGGAAATGAGCAGGAGCCTTGTGCCAGGGAAATGAAGTCCCTGAAACCAGAGTAGCCCCATGTGATCAGGTGCAACAAGCTCAGAGGGATTCCAAAACCCACGGATACAAACATTAAGTAGCCATGTTCGCCACACGTGTACCAGACCACCTGCCTGCTGACATGTCTAGAGCCTCGAGTGACAGCAAAAAAACAAACAAACAAAAACACTTAAACACGAGACAACAACGTGTGGGAGGTCATTCAAGAAGCTGTGGCATATGCCCCCCGAGTGCTATAAATGTAACATGTCTTTTAAGTGTTAAACGCCTGGTAGAATTTTAGGCTTCTTCAACTTGTCAAACGTCTTCATGAGACATGTTCATTGCAGAAGAGTAAGTGTCTTCCTTTTAATTTTTTTGCAAGACATGCGGCTGACTCCCCCGCCAGTAAAAGTGGGATGTGTTCATTTTATCATAAGACTATTGCTCAAGCCTCAGCCATGAGACAGCCCCACACACTATTTTGAGGTGGGACTGGGATATGTTCAGCATTACTAAGCTATTAGTCACTGCTCAGGTCAATATACCCGTGGGACTTGAATGGCCACAACATGATGTAGGGTTAGTGCAGTGTCTTGGTGCATCACTCTAGGTTCAAGAGTTCACAACGCAAACATCTGCCTCCGTGACCATTGACAGGTTTTAGTTGTCATGAATTACCTTCCTGTACGGTTGTGATATCATTACTCCTCTAATCAGCAGCTCGTATTACAGACATACTGTATGAGTGCAGTAGAGCGCACTAAGAGACAATTAATCATTACAACATGTACAATGACTGATACTGCGATAGGGTGTGTCTTAAACTAGCTCAGATCCATGCTTCCCAGCACGTACACACGATGACATCCATTGTTACTCAATGAGATCGTTACCTGATTGTAGTAGTTTTGCTCAGATCAGTGTCTGTGTGTCAGAGTTTCCATTAGGAAAATGTGGCGCTGGACATTTAACCGGCAACATTTTAAATTTACCAGCCGTTTTAGAAATGTACCGGACCCCTATGCATTGGATGCGTAGCCTGATTAGGACATCCACCCACCGTGCTCAGAATAACAGAAATCACATTTATATTATGGTAACTCTCATTAACAGAACGTGTAAGTAAAGGATGGAACAATGTGCGGTCCTCTTTACCTCATTCTGATGCACACTTTGAAGACGTTAGAATAACTGTCCACAATTACTTTTCCTCGGCCAACAAGACGAGTAACAAACAGCGAAATCACTAGCCTGTCGATCTACAATAACGCATAGTAGCAAAGTTAACCTATTCTATTGGTCAGCTTGTCGAGAAAGAAATAGCCCATTCCAAACAGACTCTGGTCTGGGACAGCTCTCGTGCTGCCTGACAGATTCTCCACTCAAAGGCCCTGTATCCGTCTTAAACCGCGTGACAAAGACGCATAATGAATATACCTGTACACACGCTGCAATTAAATCCACTAAATTATGCAAATTGACCTATAGACCAATAAGCACGACCAGTCAATGTATTTCATCAATAAATAGGGTGGAAAGCATAGATTTTTCTTCTTCTCCCGGACAATTGGCCGGTGCCAGTTTTATTTATCGGCTTTTCAAAAAAATGTATAATTACTATTATTATTATTACTATTACCGGCTAATGGAAACCCTGGTGTGGTTGTTTGTGCCTCTGTGGGAGTGTGAGTGTGTGTGTGTGTGTGTGTGTGTGTGTGTGTACACGCGCGTGTTCCCAGTACGGACCTGCAGCTTGGAATGTTCATTGAGCAGGCGGTCGTACTCCACAGTCAGGTTCTCCGCCTGCTTCTTCATTGCCTTCACGTCACCGTCAGACTTCAGGAGGACTGGGGGGGGGGGGGGGGGGGGGGGGGGCACACACACACACAATACAGTCAGGACAAGAGGGCAGGCCACTGTACATTTCACTGATGATCAAATTACATTTTGGGGTTCTCTCCCCATTTTCATCCAGCCATCACCATTTGGTAGAGAGAACCTCTACTAGGAAAAATAAAAAGTTAGTCACCTTTCTTTGTGGCTTCCAGCTCATCCTTCAGAGAGCGCACCTCTGCCTTCAGTGTCTTGTTTTCCTCCTGCACTCCAACTCCAGATGGCTTCTTGCCCACTTCTGGGACAGCGACGCCGGCATCCTTCAGTTTCTAAAAATAAAAATTAAGAATTTCCTTTAACCCCTGATTACGGGCTGTGGATAACTGACTATACTGAACAAAATTATAAAAACGCAACATGAAACAATTTAAAAAAGATTTTGCTGAGTTACAGTTCATAAGGAAATTTGTGAATTGAAATGTATTCATTAGGCCGTAAAAGAACAGGGACATTTTTAGCTTCCAGGAATTGTGTACAGATCCTTGCGACATGGGGCCGGCCGTGCATATGCTGAAACATGAGGTGATGAAGGGCACGACAATGGGCGTTCATATTGCCATTGATAAAATGCAATTGTTTTCCTTGTCCGTAGCTTACGCCTGCCCATACCCATAACCCCACCATGGGGCACTCTTCACAATGGTTGACATCAGCAAACCGCTCAACGCCATACACATGGTCTGCGGTTGTGAGGCCGGTTGGATGTACTGCCAAATTCTGTAAAATGACGTTGGAGATGGCTTATGGTAGAGAAATGAACATTCAATTCTCTGGCAAAAGCTCTGATTGACATTAATGCAGTCAGCATGCCAATTGCACACTCCCTCAAAACATCTGTCATTGTATTGTGTGACAAAACTGCACATTTTAGATGGGTCTTTTATTACCCCCATCACAAAATATGCTGTTTAATATGCCACACCTGTCAGGTGGATGGATTATATTGGCAAAGGAGAAATGCTAATGAATAGGGATGTAAACAAATATATAAAGAATGAGAGAAATAAGGTTTTTGTGCATATGGAACATTTCTGGGATCTTTCATTTCAGTTCATGGAACATGGGACCAATACTTTACATGTTGTGTTGATAATTTTGTTCTGTGTAAAAAAAAAAAAAAGTTCTAGGAAAGTATGGCATTTGCACTAAGATTGTTGCCTGTTTAATATTACTGTAGGAGGTGTGGTCAGACCACCCCATAATGACCCCATTCCATGGCCACCAGAATCATTCTGCAGCTGCATGACTTGGGGCCCGGACAATACTAGTATCGCGATACTCAGTATCCTGACAAGGAAACACGAAGTGGACTTCACTTCTTTAGGAAAAAGAAGATGTAATGTTAAAAAAAAAACATGGTTGTCATCCAGTCATGTGGATTTATTTTCCAAGCTACAGCACACAACATTTGACATACATCAGGTTATTAAAGGACTAAAGGGTTTGGTCTGCTTTGTGTTCTTTTTTTGCCATGGACAAAAATATTGCGATACCGTTACCGTCACAGCCCTAATGACCATTAGCCTACATAAAGCTAGTGTGACTGGTTCCATCCAGCCAACAGCCTCAGAACAGGTGCTCATACCAAGCCCACCACCCAGCTGCTGGTCTTGGCCCTGATCCTCTTGGATTGCAACAATGACTCAAAACCTCCTTCCACAGAATCATCCACCACACCACTCATATTTGAGGTGTATCACAGTCTTAAGCAAAACATACATTTGATTAGGTCAATTTCCTGATATGCTGGCCAAAAACCAGGGAACGGATTGTGATGTTATTTGCTGAAGACATTGGCTCTTCACTAGCTAAAACCGGAGATGGATAACGACAGAAACCAGGTTCCCACCCAGCCCTTTAATGCAAGTACAAGTCATATAAAAAGTAATGTCAGGCATGATGGAAACAAAATACGCTAGACAAGGTGGGATCTTTGTGTCGGTAAAATAATTTATGGGAGAAATGACGGTGGAACGCTGTTAATGGGCAACGTCAACTTGAAGTCACATGACGACATGTGGTCCTCCCACTAAGACTCGAGAAAGCATGCCGTTTTAGGCTACACATCAAATAAATTATGATTCACTTCAGAGTGGTGAACGTGCAAGTTGAGCGTGATGCGCCAATAAATATCGAGGGTCTTATTCTGGTGACATGCTTGGCTGCAATTTGACAAATCGAGCTCATTTGGCCATAATAATCTCAAAATGTAGGCTAGCCGACCCGCACTGTAGGCTAGAGAGCAGGTGCTAGTATCAGAGTGGGTATTATTTTAGAAAAAAAATTCAATTGTGGGAATTTGTGGAAACTTTTAGCATTATCATTTAAAAAAAAGAAAATATATATATATATAAAAATCAAACTAATTGCCGGTGCGGCTAACAGGTGTCAAACCTGCGATGGCCCGATATCTAAATATTTGAATGAAACATGTTGTGCTTTTATCACAAACTGGTATGATTAGCTGCCCCTCTACGTGTAGCTAGTTGGAACAGCAAAGAACTATGATCTTATTTGATACCTTGCTTCGATTAGCTCCCTCTAAACCATCTGCATTTAAGTAAATTGTGTTTGTGAAGTAGTGTGTATCAAAAACATCCAGCGAAAACAACATTGGTACAAATAATTTAAAATATATTTCTCAAGGCCACCTGAGACCTCAGACCAAAACCCACTGATAAACGCCACACACACACACACACACACATTACCAGGAACACAGAATCTGTCCTAGAGGGACATTAGGAGCCGTCACTGATGTCACTAGGACCCGATTAAGGACTGCCATTTGAAGAGTCCCAACTCTAGGTCTAACAGGAGAATAGATTTATATCTAAATAATATCAGACAGATCTGGGTTAGGATTTTCCCTAAGAGGGAACAGACCTTGTAACTAGGGCAGAGGATTTGTGATGTTCCTTACAGACAGATTCTAGGGCCAGACAGAATGTACTAATCTAGGCTAAGAAATGCTGCGTGCTGTAAAATAAATCAAGCCGTTACAGTGTATTTGTTTGATGACGCAAGTGAAAACACAAAACACGTAGCTAGCCTAGTTGTGGCTCAGATTGTACATTTATAGCAAGGAGCCTCATACACAAGCTTGGTTAGATCAAAGAGAATAAACATTTCCATATCACCTAGTTGGAGTCCACTTTAAGCTCAGTCAGCTACAGAAGATACTCATTCTAGTTTAGAAACTGGGTGGTACGAGCCCTGAATGCTGATTGGCTGAAAGCTGTGGTATATCAGACCGTATACCACAGGTATGGCAAAAAATATATAAAAAATAATAATGTTCTAATTACATTGGTAGGCAGTTTATTTACGCAACAAGGCACCTCAGGTGTTTCTGGCACGTCGCCAATATACCATAGCTAAGGGCTGTATCCAGGCACTCTGCGTTGTGCAAAGAACAGTCCTTAGCCTTGGTATATTGTCCATATACCACACCCCCTCGGGCCGTATTGCTTAAATAGATCAATAGTTGGGTTAGTCAGAGTCTGGCTCAGATAGGTAGTGCAGGGAATCAATAGCAATATGGACAGCCATTACTCAGTGATTGGGTAGAGGGAGCCCAGAGTTTTAAAGATTTAAAGGACATACCTAACAGGGGCTGGGCCTTCTGAGGACAAGCTAGTCACAATACATTTAAAGCCTCTGGCTTCGGTGAGGGATAAAATAGATAATAAATCACTTCCTTTTTCTTATGTAAGCTGCACTGCAATGTAGTTCTTTACTGTAAACCAGGGATCATCAGCTTTCATTCAGCCGCGGGCCAATTATTTATTGAGTGGATGGTCAGGGGGCCAGAACATAATTATTAATAATTTGTAGACTGCAAATAGACCGTAAGAAACCTGTAACTCTGAATGATCGGTTATGAAAAGCCAACTGACATTTACTTCCGAGGTGCTGACCTGCTGCACCCTCTACAACCACTGCGATTATTATTTGACCATGCTGGTTATCTATGAACACTTGAACATCTTGGCCATGTACTGTTATAATCTCCACCCGGCACAGCCAGAAGAGGACTGGCCACCCCTCAGAGCCTGGTTCCTCTAGGTTTCTTCCCAGGGAGTTTTTCCTAGACACCATGCTTCTACATTGCTTGCTGTTTTAGGCTGGATTTCTGTATAGCACTTTGACATCGGCTGATGTAGAAAGGGCTTTATAAATACATTTGATTGATAATATTTGACTAAAACAATCATTTCAAACCTCGCTTACATTTGTATACAATCACTTCTCTATTATGCGTAGGAATATTTGGGAAGAGATTTCCAAAATTAATATCACTTGGGAGACAATTTGCTGGCAGGCCAAATGTCTAAATAAAACCTCTCCATCTATCTAAACATAAGTATTTCCATCCCCACATTGCTGCAGGGTTGTATTTTATCTGGCTTATGATTCCACTCTTCAGAGCATTACACCCATTTGCTGGTCATAAATAATGGCATATTCAGGGCCTTGGCTTATGGAGCACCCACATGCATGGTGACCTTCTGCAGACCCGAGATCCATATTTTGAATGATTACATTGTTACCTTCCGTAGTTGAGGTGCATTACAAGCTTCAGCCACAGTGCTTATTTACCAAATGAAACCAGTTTGTTGATTAAATCTAAACTCAAACACTTAGCCCATAGAAGGACGAGAATATATGTTTGCTCACTCTAATTCAATACTAGGAAAATATTCCAAGTGTTTATAAATGCATTGGAGTAAATTAAGCCTTTTCCAAACACTAATAGTTTGTTAATATTATATGGTCTGGACCTAATCCCTATAATACTCTGAATAAAGTGAGCTGCAAAGAGAAACCTCAGAAAAAAGTGGCAGTTCTGATCTAGCAGAACATCCAACCACAAAGATATCAGCAGAGGGAGTACACACTAGGCCTATATTGTGACTTTCAAGTAACCCAATTCCACTAGCATACTGTTTTTCATCTCAAACACTTAATATGGCAATAACAAGGGACTTTGAGCCATCATAGCAATTGGGATAAGTTGGTAAAAAACTAAATAATTATGATGTAAAATACAAACCTGTCAAGCTACAGTTGTTTTTTTGCTAATCTCTTGGATGACTGATTCAAATAAACACTGATTGTATCAGGTGACGATGAAGCTGTTTAAATTGTTAAATTGTTAACTGCTTGAAGTACAGTGTTGCCCCCTGTGGCTGTCAAAGGAACAGCAGCAGAACACTGGTTTAATTAAACTTGTATTGTTCTGCCCGTGAACCTAACTCTGAGGAATGTTGGACACTCAAACAGTAAACCACAAGACTTTAGTAAGCGTAGGATAACATCCTGTTCCACATAAATCACGTACAAGCATTTACCTCATATCTAAGGATGTCTTATGTGTTGACCTTACGGAGAAAGCCAAGTAAAGGTCACGATTGACATCAGAAGCACAACAGTGTCTTGTATAGCACCCAACCCCAGCTCACCGCCTGCAGATCCTCATTCTCCTGCATGTACTTCTTGGCAGCATCACTGGCTCCCTCGGCTTGCTTCTTGAAGGCCTCGTTGGAAGCCATCAAAGTGGCCTGCTGAGAGAGCAGGGTTGCCAGTCGCCTCAGCAACCTGGACATGGGAAGGGGTTAAAGGGTCACTGACTAATTTCCAACTTTTAAGAGTGTTTCAAAACAGATTTATGATACAGTATACTTGGTCCATTTAAGTGGAAATAGATTGACATCAGTATACAAATAGACAACACATTACATGCAGCACGGAAATCTGGGGAGTTAGCAAACAAGTCACTTTTAAAATGTGAGCATATTCAAAAACGCATTAGAAATTGCAATCACCGTTACAAGACACCCATGGCTTAGGCCCAAGATTTGCACATTTCCTGTAGTTTAAGCAGTATCCAAGGAATCATGATGAGGTAAATGGCAGCATTTCAGAGTATCAGATGATAAGACATTTATGTGAGTGATGGCCCCAGTCTTATTGAAAAGGTCAAACTGGACCCAAGATAAAATTACAGCACATTACTTTGTGAAAGCACATCACACTTCTAGGAACAGTTGACCAGAAACAAATCCGAAATATAAACCCCGTCAATCTGAACTAGTCATGAATTTCAAATAAATCAAATTGTGACATATTTAAGATCTTACGTAAAATGACATCATTGTGCATATCATGTTATTCCTATAACCAGCCAGCCAGCCACCCTCGGCCGGCCAGCCAGCCAGCCAGCCACCCACCCACCCACCCACCCACCCTCGGCCAGCCAGCGACCGACCGTCAGCCAAGCCGGCCAGCCAGCGACCGACCGTCAGCCAAGCCGGCCAGCCAGCGACCGACCGTCAGCCAAGCCGGCCAGCCAGCGACCGACCGTCAGCCAAGCCGGCCAGCCAGCCAGCGAGCGACCGTCAGCCGGCCAGCGAGCGACCGTCAGCCAGCCAGCGAGCGACCGTCAGCCAGCCAGCGAGCGACCGTCAGCCAGCCAGCCAGCGAGCGACCGTCAGCCAGCCAGCCAGCGAGCGACCGTCAGCCAGCGAGCGACCGTCAGCCAGCGAGCGACCGTCAGCCAGCGAGCGACCGTCAGCCAGCGAGCGACCGTCAGCCAGCGAGCGACCGTCAGCCAGCGAGCGACCGTCAGCCAGCGAGCGACCGTCAGCCAGCGAGCGACCGTCAGCCAGCGAGCGACCGTCAGCCAGCGAGCGACCGTCAGCCAGCCAGCCAGCGAGCGACCGTCAGCCAGCGAGCGACCGTCAGCCAGCGAGCGACCGTCAGCCAGCGAGCGACCGTCAGCCAGCGAGCGACCGTCAGCCAGCCAGCCAGCGAGCGACCGTCAGCCAGCCAGCCAGCGAGCGACCGCCAGCCAGCGAGCGACCGTCAGCCAGCGAGCGACCGTCAGCCAGCGAGCGACCGTCAGCCAGCGAGCGACCGTCAGCCAGCGAGCGACCGTCAGCCAGCGAGCGACCGTCAGCCAGCGAGCGACCGTCAGCCAGCGAGCGACCGTCAGCCAGCCAGCCAGCGAGCGACCGTCAGCCAGCGAGCGACCGTCAGCCAGCGACCGCCCGTCAGCCAGCCAGCCAGCGAGCGACCGTCAGCCAGCGACCGCCCGTCAGCCAGCCAGCCAGCGACCGCCCGCCAGCCAGCGACCGACCGTCAGCCAGCCAGCCAGCGACCGTCAGCCAGCCAGCAAGAGAGCAACCGTCCGCCAGCCAGCCAGCCAGCGACCGACCGTCAGCCAGCCAGCGACCGACCGTCAGCCAGCCAGCGACCGACCGTCAGCCAGCGACCGACCGTCAGCCAGCCAGCGACCGACCGTCAGCCAGCCAGCCAGCCAGCCAGCGACCGACCGTCAGCCAGCCAGCGACCGACCGTCAGCCAGCCAGCCAGCGACCGACCGTCAGCCAGCCAGCGACCGACCGTCAGCCAGCGACCGTCAGCCAGCCAGCCAGCGACCGCCAGCCAGCGACCGACCGTCAGCCAGCCAGCCAGCCAGCGACCGTCAGCCAGCCAGGCAGCCAGCAAGCGACCGTCAGCCAGCCAGCCAGCCAGCGACCGACCGTCAGCCAGCCAGCCACCGACAGCCAGCCAGGCAGCGACCGGCCGCCAGCCAGCCAGCGACCGACCGACCGCCAGCCAGCGACCGACAGCGACCGACAGCCAGCGACCGACAGCGACCGACAGCCAGCGACCGACAGCCAGCCAGCGACCGACAGCGACCGACCGCCAGCCAGCCAGCGACCGACCGACCGCCAGCCACCGACAGCCAGCCAGCGACCGACCGCCAGCCAGCCAGCGACCGACCGTCAGCCAGCGACCGTCAGCCAGCGACCGACCGTCAGCCAGCGACCGACCGTCAGCCAGCCAGCGACCGACCGACCGTCAGCCAGCGACCGACCGTCAGCCAGCCAGCGACCGACCGTCAGCCAGCCAGCGACCGACCGTCAGCCAGCCAGCCAGCGACCGACCGTCAGCCAGCCAGCCAGCGACCGACCGTCAGCCAGCCAGCGACCGACCGTCAGCCAGCCAGCGACCGACCGTCAGCCAGCGACCGACCGTCAGCCAGCCAGCGACCGACCGACCGTCAGCCAGCGACCGACCGACCGTCAGCCAGCGACCGACCGACCGTCAGCCAGCCAGCGACCGACCGCCAGCCAGCCAGCGACCGACCGCCAGCCCCCGACCGTCAGCCAGCCAGCCACCGACCGCCAGCCAGCCACCCGCCCTCAGCCAGCGACCGCCACAGTTTTTTACAGAATTCGTAACATATACATTTAGCAAATTCTTAACATTTAAAATGTTTCTGTTAAATTTGTAACATATCATAGAAAAGGGTGATGGACATCTACAAATGAATACATACCATATGAATTGTAACATCTAAATGGAATTGTGGATTTACATACAGAATACAAAATGCTCTGAGACCAGGTTGCTTTAACATACATAAGGTGTATTAAAGTCAGCTTGCTAGCTGTTATGTTTACATTAATCTCATCTGCATGATGTAAACCCAGCAAAATAAACATCCTCTCACTGTCAACTGCGTTGATTTTCAGCAAACTTAACATGCTGTGAGATGTTGCCCCACTCTTCCACCAAGGCACCTGCAAGTTCCCAGACATTTCTGGGGGGAATGGCCCTAGCCCTCACCCTCCAAACCAACAGGTCCCAGATGTGCTCAATGGGGTTGACGTGACCAGACTCTTCGCTGGCCATGACAGAACACTGACATTCCTGTCTTGCAGGAAATCACACACAGAACAAGAAGTATGGCTGGTGGCATTGTCATGCTGGAGGGTCATGTCAGGATGAGCCTGCAGGAAGGGTACCACATGAGGGAGTAGGATGTCTTCCCTGTAACGCACAGCGTTGAGATTGCCTCCAATGACAACAAGCTTAGTCCGATGATGCTGTGACACACCGCCCCAGACCATGACGGACCCTTCACCTCCAAATGAATCCCGCTCCAGAGTACAGGCCTCGGTGTAATGCTCATTTCTTCGACGATAAACGCAAATCCGACCATCATCCCTGGTGAGACAAAACCGCGACTCGTCAGTGAAGAACACTTTTCCACACCAGTCCCGTCTGGTCCAGCGACGGTGGGTTTGTGCCCATAGGAGAGGTTGTTGCTGATGAAGACCTACCTTACAACAGGCCTACAAGCCCTCAGTCCAGCCTACTGCAGACAGTCTGAGCACTGATGGAGATAGTGCATTCCTGGTGTAAATCAGGCAGTTGTTGCCATCCTGTACCTGTCCCGCAGGTGTGATGTTCAGATGTACCAATCCTGTGCAGATGTTGTTACACGTTCTCTTCCACGACGAAGACGATCCGCTGTCCGTCCTGTCTCCCTGTCTTAGGCGTCTCAGTAGACATTGCAATTTATTGTCCTGACCACATGTGCAGTCCTCATGCCTCCTTGCAGCATGCCTAAGGCACGTTCACGCAGATGAGCAGGGACCCTGGGCAAAGATGTCAGTCAGTAGAAAGGCCCCTTTAGTGTCCTAAGTTTTCATAACTGTGATCTTAATTGCCTACCGTCTGTAAGCTGTTAGTGTCTTAACGACTGTTCCACAGGTGCATGTTCAATAATTGTTTAAACCCTTTACAAATGAAGATCTGAGGTTATTTGGATGTTTACGAATTATCTTTGAGAGACAGGGTCCTGAAAAGGGGACTTATTTTTTGCTGAGTTTATATGCTACTTCAAAATGTAATGGAGATTTAAGTGAAGAATTGTATGCTAAGGAACTGCATGATAGTTATGTAAATCCTGCCATAAAAATCAACTATAGCAGCATTTATACAAACTGTGGTGGTGGATTCTCTTTACATTCAAATAGTATATGCAATATCTGGCATGCTTAAGTTGAGGTCACTGTATTCGGCAAGGGGCACATGCACAAGATAAGCGTCAGCATTGTAGAGTTACACAGGGGGCAGACGAATGCAGTTCGCCTAGTTTGCTCTCATGCTCATGTCACACAAACGGACCACAGCTCAGTCACTGTGTTAAAACTTCATCAGCACATTTCACAACACTTTCACAAAAATGTTTGACATTTCTTTGATATTCCTACTCGTTAGTTTACTGCAGTGGTTGTTGACCTTTAGAAAATAGGTATCACTGCACTTGAACGGTATAGGCTTTTTGGTGTCACGTGAACAAGTCGTGAAATGCCTATCTTGCCAGCTCTAAATCCAACAATGGCGAAATCAACATCAATGATAGCACTAAAAATAACAAGGTGGAACAAAAACGCGCAAGAAATAAAAACAGGAAAAATAACCTATAGTCAGGGCCAGTTTCAATACCATATTTGTAAACAAAAGTCATGTGATTTGTAGTTATATCATTGTTGTAATTCTCTTAGATATGCAGAAGTGCTGGATGTGATACTAATATCACAAATGACACCTCCCTGCTGCCTTCTGCAGGCCTAATACAAAAGCTGGAGCAACCCCTTCCACATGGAGGAAATATGGCTGCAAGTAATCTAACAATGCATTTGATATGCTGTAAATCAGGGATCATCAACTAGACTCAGCTATGGGGTGATATTTATTGAGAGGATGGTCAGGGGCCGGAACATATTTACTAATCATTTGTAGACTGTAAATTAACCGCAAGAAGCCCAAATCGATATATTTGACTAAAACAATCATTATAAACAATTGCTTACATTTGTATAAAACCACATCTCCATCAGTCTATTAAAGAAAAGCCACAGGATGGTTCTTCAAACAAGTTTTTTAAAAATTAAATGTGAATCTTTGTAGCTACTATTTAAGTTACTACCCGCAGTCAACTTGTGCAATACGTTAAGAGATAAAGCAGATTGTGTTCAACTTGTGCATTACGTTAAGAGATAAAGCAGATTGTGTTAATTTCACCAGTCATATTGGAGCGGCAGGGTGCCTGGTGGTTAGAGCGTTGGACTAGTAACCGGAAGGTTGCAAGTTCAAACCCCCGAGCTGACAAGGTACAAATCTGTAATTCTGCCCCTGAACAGGTAGTTAACCCACTGTTCCTAGGCTGTCATTGAAAATAAGAATTTGTTCTTAACCGACTTGCCTAGTTAAATAAAAGGTAAATATTATTTTACATTATGAAGCTTACCATATAGTTCCCCAGAACAGTAGAGTTATAAACAGGAGAAAGCAGGAGATGGTGAGTCCATAGTGTTCTACATCTATCGGCGAGTCTGTTGTGCAACACACAAGGTATAGTTAAACTTGTACGCAATTCATTACTAAATGTTTGCCATCTGATTTCTTACGATGGCTTCCTACCAGAAAGAACCAGGTGGGTTTTTTGACTGGCAGCATTTAAAATGTACCGGACCCCTATGCATTGGATGCGTAACCTGATTAGGACATCCACCCACCGTGCTCAGAATAACAGAAATCACATTTATATTATGGTAACTCTCATTAACAGAACGTGTAAGTAAAGGATGGAACAATGTGCGGTCCTCTTTACCTCATTCTGATGCACACTTTGAAGACGTTAGAATAACTGTCCACATTACTTTTCCTCGGCCAACAAGACGAGTAACAAACAGCAAAATCACTAGCCTGTCGATCTACAATAACGCATAGTAGCAAAGTTAACCTATTCTATTGGTCAGCTTGTCGAGAAAGAAATAGCCTATTCCAAACAGACACGGACAGTTGTGGGTTGATAGATCCCAAATTCATACAACCAGTAGGACTAGGATAAAATGTTTTGTTGAAAAGCAAAATGAGTATGATGCAACAGATAAGAACATTTAGCTTCAAAATGTTGATCAACTATTTCTTGACACGTGCACAACGCAGCAGGCTACACACGATTTTCATTCCATAAAGCAATTAGCGGAAAAATAGTTTTCAAAAGCGCACTGCACATTCGAGAGGTTTCATGTGACATAAGAAAATATCTGTTAGGAATTTAGAAAGAGGGGAGATCAAATATGCAACAACCAGCACGGGTTGCTAATATGACTAGGATTAACATCAACTAGCACGGGTTGCTAATATGACTAGGATTATCATCAACCAACACGGGTTGCTAATATGACTAGGATTATCATCAACTAGCACAGGTTGCTAATATGACTAGGATTATCATCAACTAGCATGGGTTGCTAATATGACTAGGATTATCATCAACCAACACGGGTTGCTAATATGACTAGGATTAACATCAACTAGCACGGGTTGCTAATATGACTAGGATTATCATCAACTAGCACGGGTTGCTAATATGACTAGGATTATCATCAACTAGCACGGGTTGCTAATATGACTAGGATTGTGCCTTTGGCTACTGGACAATGAAAGAAAGTTGATATAAATGAATTGCCTCTACAGATAGGGTCTGATTTTGGCTAGGCTACTTTGAAGCAAGGTAAAACATGCCTCATAGTGTGCTAATTTTTCCCCGGCTAAAAGCCAGCTTTACCGTCTAACGGAAACCCTGGCCATAAGTCAACGCATCCAGAGATCTTACCTGTACAGTTGCCATTTTTAACCCCCCCCCCATGCTGCACAAATTCATTAATTTGCACAATTTCTGGTTCACTTTCACTGTATAATGAGCTGGATTTGCCCATCTTTGCAAATGGTCATGTTAGTTCTCGTTCGTTAGCATTTAGCTAACAGTGTTTTGGATTTTGCTATTAGATTGTCCAAATTTAGTTAGCATTCTGGTAAGAGGCCAAATTGGCTGTTCTTCCATTTTTAGCACCCCATTGTGTGCTGTGCCGGTAATACCGGAAATCCCAGGATGAGAGAAGGACCGTATTAAAATCTGGATACCGCCCAAGTCTAGCGTGGATTATGCATGGGAATCCTTGAGCAAATTTCCTAAATTAAATAACTTGCTGTCAATTTCCTAGTGTTAACAGTCTTATGTCCAACAATGCCACAAACAATCTAACATGATGCAAATAACATGCTATAAACAATCTAACATGTGTTGTCTATACAAAAGGAGTAGACGACATTTCAGCCATTTTTAAATAAAAAAGGGTATATTTGATGTCCCTATGCACTGTTCTGTAACGCCATAAATGAGTTACTTTGATGCCATTTAAGTTGCCAGCCCCTGTGTGAGAGGTAACACTAGGCAGCTAGTAATGTGAATCCTGAGCTATAGGTCTACAGCCAAGCATGGCATTGAGGCTAAATTTAAATCTCATCACCAGTTGCTTGATCACATGTCATTTCGTTTCTCAGATGCAGCTGCCCAAAAGATTACACGTCCAAACACCCAAACCTGGAAGCAGAGGTAGAGCAAAGAAGTAGCACAAATAGCTGTAGTAGCCACTCGAAGGTCTATTTATAGCATACCATTCAGAGGAATATGACAGGGTCCCTGTATGGAGAAGATATGCAGACTGGTCACAACCAGGCATTAAAAAAAATAATAGTTGAATATACACTACGTCAGACAATGCTCATCCTATCATGTTAACCAGACTTTACACTTCGGATGAGACTTGTGAATGGAAAATGTCTAGCTAGCTAGCTCCCCCTCCCACCGGACATTCCTTCAATAGCTACTGTAAAATCTCAGTAGATTAGTAAAGTATACACACCACCTACTCACCACTAGCATAAGGGCAATCGTTTGGGCTGATGACAGAACGTAAGCTTTCATCTTCATGTCTTTTGTCCTACTATCAAGTGATTCCAGCTATTCTATAAAGAACATGAATGGCAGTTATTTTAAACTGTAAAGTTAAGGTAACCTAGTGGTTAGAGCATTGGACGTGTAACCAAAAGGTTGCAAGATTGAATCCCTGAGCTGACAAGGTAAAAATCTGTCGTTCTGCCCCTGAACAAGGCAGTTACCCCAGTGTTCCTAGGCGGTCATTGAAAATAAGAATTTGTTCTTAGCTGACTTGCCTAGTTAAATAAAAGGTCAAATAAACATAATTCAATCAGAAATATGGTGACAAATGGTTGGTTCCTGAAAGGTACAGAAGATGCCTACAGTGATTGTGTACTAAGAAACCAGGAGCGCTAGTGAAAAGTCAGAGTAGCTAAACAGCAACCTCCCTTCCTCAGAAACCATTCTAGAACAAGAACAGACTGGAGCCAGTTGGTGTGCTCCGGGCGGGGGAGGTGGGCAGGCATGGATACTCACACACACAGGAGCAGGGCGAAGCCAGCAATGTACTCATTCCTCTGGGCTCTGAACAACTTCATGTGAATGTGATCTACAGCCACTGGGTTGTTGGTCAGGTCCACCTTCTCAGTCACACTGTACTTTCGCACCTCCCTGAACGCATCTACATAGAAACAGAGACAAGAGCATGGGAAAACTATGGAAGACTAAAGTGGTGTGGGTTTTTCCTCGGCCACTACACAATTTGTGATCGTGAGTACAATTAACAA
Source organism: Oncorhynchus mykiss (assembly GCF_013265735.2). Lineage (NCBI taxonomy): Eukaryota > Metazoa > Chordata > Actinopteri > Salmoniformes > Salmonidae > Oncorhynchus > Oncorhynchus mykiss. Next base: position 66,705,912 of record NC_048580.1, on the reverse strand, counting down.
TAAATGATCAAAACCTGTGAACATAAGTTGATGTGATATGTTGGGTGTAGACCACACACACTTACCAATTAGTAAGAAAACTAGAATGGCAATGGCTACAATGAAGGAGGTGTTTCCATAATATGCGATAGTTTGAACCAGACGAGATTTGAAGATCTTACTCCATCTGCAAAGATACATTCATTAAACATTTGAAAGTGAACACAAGACTTGAAACAACTCATCTTATACCGAGACCGGTTATTGAATGGCAAGAAAGAATCACTCCATTAAAAAATTACTGTTGTGTAACCCAACCAAATCTCAAGGTAATTCACATTTTGACTAAAGGCTATTGGGTAATATCTTTTAATGTTTGCAATTCCCACTTTGCAATAAGACTTGCCAAGATCGCAAATAATTCAGTGATTATGTGATCAAATCTTTTTAAGCAATAGACGAAATACATGTTTTTTTTATTTTTTTATGGCAAATTAGATACTGCACTAGTGGAATTAGACTATGTGCATGGAGACGGTTTGTTTTGACCAGTTGACTGCAGAGGGTGGCTCACCTCTTGGGGGAGATGAAGGGCACACACAGAAGCAAAACAAAGAAGACCTCCGCATAAAGGAATGTGGCCACGGCTGTCCACTGTAGACTCATGTTGATCAGATAAGATTCTGTGAGAGAAAAAAAATGCATTCGTTAAGCAAATAAAACATAAGAAAGTAACGCTCTTGTTGAAAACAACAACACTACCGTTATCCAACATAATTCAAGGTTATTAGTGTGCTTGCTGTAAACTTTCAAGAATTTTAACATCTTCCATTACCATAAACATACTTTTGGACAGTTGAACACGACAGTCTAAATCAGGTCATTCTATCCTTGAATTAATGCTGGCACAAAATGTTCACATAATTTCAAGGAGAATGGAAAAGAGACAGCAGGACAGATAGGCCTACTGCTAGGAAAGCTGAGTGACCTGCTGTCCACCCCTGCCAAAACAGACTTATATTCAGTCTGAAAGAAGTTGCCCTAAAGACGCAAGAGTCTCAACAAGACAATGGTGAATAAAATGATATTTTCACTTTACCAGTTGTACATGCTGTTGGTCCTTTTGGCAGCAGGAAGTGGAGATGACTTTCCTGTGGATATTTTTTGTTCACCCGAGGGTAGATTCTGTCGCTTGTATATTTAATATCCTGATACTCTGCACGTGATGCACAACATGTAAACAACCGAATGTAACTAAACTTCGTTGACCGAAGCACATTTCCAAGCAAATTAGCTGGAAGCGATAAGTGAAATTTGCCAGCTGTTCGCGTGGAACAACTTTCGATCTGTGGTTTGGTTAAGCTAGGCCAGCCATGGTTTACATATTGTGCAAGGTGTTCGTCACGTGCGAATTGCATCAGTATTGTAAATACAAACCGATATACAGACCAGCGTGCTGGAAGTCGGGTTAATAACAGTTCCCTGTAGATATTTTGTCTCAGATTACCTCCGACACACGGACAAAATCAGCGGACAACAGGTAAAGTAAGTTAAAATGATTCCACTCGCATATTCTAAAAAGAGGCGGTGTCTTGCTGCCCATGGACTACTTAATTTTTATTTAACTTTATTTAATGAATCAGTTAAGAACACATTCTTATTTAGAATGACGGCCTACCCCGGCCAAACCCTAACCCGGGTGACGCTGGGCCAATTGTGCGACGCCCCATGGTACTCCCAATCACAGCCGATTGTGATACAGCCTGGAATCGAACTAACGGAAATATGCAAAAAAAAATGCGACAGCGCGCCAGTATGATCTCGCTAGCTCCGCCCCCTCTTTGCCTGTTCCCATTGTGACTAATTTGTTCCCATTGGAAACGACAGGCTGTGGTCCATCTTTGGTTAGTTATAAACATCTTTGACTACACTGGTAATACTTGCAATATGTAGAAATCGCGCCGCTATTTTCTGGTTGCTAACATTTTTGTCGTTCGCCTAATTGCAGTGTGACAAAACAAGCAACCGTGTAGAGAACCGTCGCCCAAAAAGTAAAACATTTTAACTTTAAGAAACCTGTCACGCTGTCTGTCATTCAGCCCCTGAGCAAGGCAGTTAACCCACTGTTCCCAGGGCAACGAAGACGTGGGTGTGGATTAAGGCAGCACCCGCACCTCTTAATTCAGGATGGGTTTGGTTAAATGCGGAAGACACATTTCAGTTGAAGACATTCAGTTGTACAACTGACGAGCTACCTCCCTTTCATCAATGATGGCTAGTTAATTATACAAGTTGGTAATAGCTGCTAACTAACAAAGGTCTCTACAGTGCAACCACTTTACTCAGATATGGGCCTAAATATTTTTGTGCGACCTGGTATGTTTTATTTAGGAGCTCCAGCGCGCATAGAAAAACATTTAGGCTTTTATTAACTCAAACCTCATTGTGCTTCCAAATGTGACGCACACGTGCTTCGCTAACCAGCCAACTGTTTGTAATATCTGGCTGGACATTACGTATAAATTACTAGTAGCTGGAAGTTTGGACAAAGACCAGACCTTGCAAACACGAAATAATGACGTAGATAGCTAAATATGCTAGTTAACTAGCATGCTAGCTGGATTTCGAGCAATGGTTGTGACTAAGTTACCTGCTAATGTTCAGCACAGGCCTAATAAAACTCACTTTATGCAACGGTTAGCAGTACTCACCTTCAACACTTCAATTATTGGATGCACGGAGACTGGTCTTCCTATAGGGATCTCGACCGCTGAGGTATATCAAAACAGAAACGACGCGTAGTTCGCTTGAGCGCTAATTAGCAAAATGCATTCTTGAAGACTTCCTAGCTAGTTACTTCCTACTTCCGGTGCCAGCTCATCTCATCATGAGACGGGGGTAAAGGTTAAATTGCCCCATACTACAGTATAGTTGAGTCAGAGATGCATTCCAGATACTGATATAGATCATCTTTGTCTAAGGTCAGTTAAAGCACAAGACTTCACATCTGCTTGGTGAAAGAGGGCACAGATCAAAAGTCCATAAAACGAGGTTGGGCAATCTAATCTATTTTAGAAGGTTTCCACTTTTACCACAGCCACAAATACTTTTTCGTACAAATTCATGAAAACAAAAATGTACTTTTTGGTCATAATTTAAGGTTAGGGTTAGGCATAAGGTTGGTTTAAAATCACATTTTAAGAAGATACATTGTAGAAATGGGCGGGAATTATGACTTTGTGGCTGTGGTAACTAGTGACGACCATTTTAGAGGTTTGTATCCTTCCATAATAACATGCTAGTGGGCCCTCTGTCAACTAAAATGGTCTGGTAAGTGAAGAAATATGTTGTTGTTTTTTACTAATACATTACATATCATTAAATAAAAGGCAAATAAAATATTTTGACATCTAAGCATGTTTATCTGAGAAAGCTTGAACCAACATTGACAATTTTGTAAAATATTTCAATTTGCATGACAAACTAGGACAGTTATTTAATTTCATACATAGTTATTAGGCAATAATTACACACACGTCTCCCAAATCATGATTTTGTCATGTGTAACAGATGTGAAACGGCTAGCTTAGTTAGCGTGGGCGCTAAATAGCGTTTCAATCAGTGACGTCACTTGCTCTGAGACCTTGAAGTAGTAGTTCCCCTTGCTCTGCAAGGGCCGCGGCTTTTGTGGAGCGATGGGTAACGATGCTTCGAGGGTGACTGTTGATGTGTGCAGAAGGTCCCTAGTTCGCGCCCGGGTATGGGCGAGGGGACGGTCTAAATTTGTACTGTTACACATGCGCATTAACCACCGGTGTGATTATTACCTCTCAGGGTTTAGAGCTTGAGGTAGTCACCTCATACAAGTGCTTGGTCTTCAAAGCACCTGGGTCGCTCCTCTTTTCAGTTCGCTGCAGCTAGTGACTGGAACGAGCAGCAATAAACAATCAAACTGGACAGTTTTATTTCCATCTCTTCATTCAAAGACTCAATCATGGACACTTACTGACAGTTGTGGCTGCTTCGTGTAAAGTATTGTTGTCTCTACCTTGCCCTTTAGCTGTTGTCTGTGCCCAAAAATGTTTGTACCGTGTTTTGTGCTGCTACCATGTTGTAATATGGTGTTGCTGCCATGCTATGTTGTTGTCTTATAGGTCTCTCTTTATGTAGTGTTGTTGTGTCTCTCTTGTTGTGATGTGTTTTGTCCTATATTTTTAATCCCCGTCCCTGCAGGAGGCCTTTTGCCTTTTGGTAGGCCGTCATTGTAAATACGAATTTGTTCTTCACCGACTTACCTATTTAAATAAAAGGTTAAATAAAAAACATTCAAAGCTGACATAATAAATATTGTTCAGTAGAGGGCGCCAAATGATCATGGACTGTCTTCAACCCAAATAAAAGTCAACACATATACATTTATTTAGCAGATGCTCTTATCCAGAGCAACTAACAGGAGTAATTAGAGCTAAGTGCCTTGCTCAAGGGCACACCGACAGATTCCCCCCCCCCCAATCGGCTACAGATTCGAACCAGCGACCTTCCGGTTACTGGCCCAACCCTCTAAACGACTTTTGCTTAGTTGGGTGTTGAACAAACACATCAAACGTTTTTAAAAAAAAGTGAAATATAGGCTGTGATAGATTTACATTAAAGGCTGATATTAGTGTTTCAATGCATCACACACATAATACAACTAATAATTAAACACTATTCAACAATCTTATGGGGATTAAATAATACTTGTTATAAATGGGTAGATACGGAGCAGAAAAATATTTTTTAACAAGAACTCATGTTAATGTTGTATAGATAAATAGTAAGGCAACAGTGTAAGGAAATATTTTCTGCAAAGGAAGTTTCAACTCCTGATCTGTTACATGTAAACTAAGCATGATTAAAAGATAATGTAATTCTCTTCATACAATACCCATTCGCAACCGAGGCAAACATCTCCAACAGATCTGCTAGTATAGGAATTTCAATTAAATTAATAGAAGGCATTTGTAATAATTTTCCTTTCAACATCACTTTGGCATGAGATGCAGGCATGGTATGCCTTCAGACGTGAAGCACTTTCTTTAGCATCCTTTTTCCTTTTCAGAGGCCCTAGGAACAGAGAGAAAATGGAACACAAAGCACCAGTCAGATATTGTTTTCAAGAAGAGATCTTTGTTCTGTCCTAAGCAAATACTATAACAACCGTATCAAAACAAAGAACATGTTATTGTCTCACATGAACTAATGTGAAAATAAACATTCTCCCTAGGGAGAACTTTAGAACTGTATATCTTACAGCTCTGAAAATAGGGTAGCGAAAAGCTCAAACACTGAATATACATATATATATATATATATATATATATATATATATATATATATATATATATATATATATATATATATATATATATATATCAGTACCAGTCAAAAGTTTGGACACACCTACTCATTCCAGGGGTTTTCTTTATACATATGGAATCATGTAGTAACCAAAAAAGTGTTAAACAAATCAAAATATATTTTATATTTGAGATTCTTCAAATTAGCCACCGTTTTTCATTAGAATTAACAGATGTGCCTTGTTAAGTCAATTTGTGGAATTTCTTTCCTTAATGCGTTTGAGCCATTCAGTTGTGTTGTGACAAGATAGTCTTATTTGGTAAAAGACCAAGTCCATATTATGGCAATAACAGCTCTAATAAGCAAAGAGAAATTACAGTCAATCATTACTTTAAGACATGGAGGTCAGGAAATCAGGAATATTTCAAGAACTTTGAAAGTTTCTTCAAGTGCAGTCGCAAAAACCATCAAGCGCTACAATGAAACTGGCTCTCATGAGGACCGCCACAGGAAAGGTAGACGTTACCTCTGCTGCAGAGGATAAGTTCATTTATTTACCAGCCTCAGAAATTGCAGCCCAAATAAATGCTTCACAGAGTTCAAGTAACAGTCACCTCAACATCAACTGTTCAGAGGAGACTGCGTGAATCAGGCCTTCATGGTTGAATTTCTGCAAAGAAACCACTACTAAAGGGCACCAATAAGAAGAGACTTGCTTGGACCAAGAAACACAAGCAATGGACATTAGACCGGTGGAAATCTGTCCTTTGGTCTGATGAGTCCAAATTTGAGATTTTTGGTTCCAACCGCCATGTCTTTGTGAGATGCAGTCAGTGAACAGATGATCTCTGCATGTGTGGTTCCTAACATGGAGGTGGTGTGATAGGGATTTGCTGGTGACTGTGTGATTTATTTAGAATTCAGGGCACACTTAACCAGCATGGCTACCACAGCATTCTGCAGCGATATACCATCCCATCTGGTTTGCACTTAGGGTTACTATCATTTGTTTTTCAACAGGACAATGACCCAAAACACACCTCCAGGCTGTGTAAGGGCTATTTTACCAAGAAGGAGAGTGATGGAGTGCTGTATCAGATGATCTGGCCTCCACAATCACCCGACCTCAACTCATTTGAGATGGTTTGGGATGAGTTGGACCACAGATGGAAGGAAAAGCAGCCATCAAGTGCTCAGCATATGTGGGAACTCCTTCAAGACTGTTGGAAAAGCATTCCACATGAAGCTGGCTGAGTGTGTGGAAAACTGTCAAGGCAAAGGGTGGCTACTTTGAAGAATCTAAAATATTTTAATTTGTTTAACACTTTTGGTTACTACATGATTCCATGTGTTAATTCATAGTTTGTCTTCACCATTATTCTACAATGTAGTAATAAAAATAGTAAAAATAAAGAAAAACCCTTGAATGAGTAGGTGTGTCCAAACTTTTGGCTGGTACTGTAAGTCAAAAACTCTTAAAGGCAGTGTACTGTATCATTTCCGACAAAAATGGTTGACTTGATGTTTATCCTGATTTTTTCCTCCCCTGATATTCACTTGTCTCTCACTCCCAGTTTATCATGAAAAAATTGTAGGCAAGCCGATGTTACTGGTTTGACTGGGATAGTTGTCTTTTAACATTGATGGACAATAGCATCTCTCGACATCTCTGTCACTACAGGCGATAATTCTTCGTTGGAAAAAGATGCAGGGATAAGAACGGCCTTATGACTTAAACGGATGCAATAGTGCACTGGATCACGGTGATAACACTCCTGGTGGTGCTCTGCACCAAGTGTAATATTACAATGTTAACATTCTGTTAGCTCTACTTATAAAGGGACACAGGATTTTGTACTTGCATTACAATTATACTAAACACAATTATAAACGCAACATGTAAAGTGTTGGTCCCATGTTTCATGAGCTGAAATAAAATATCCCAGAAATGTTCCATATAGACAAAAAGCTTTTTTCTCTCAAATTTTGTGCACAAATTTGTTTTTATCCCTCTTCGTGAGTATTTCTCCTTTGCCAAGATAATCCATCCATCTGACATGTGGGGCGTATCAAGAAGCTGATTACACAGCATGATCATTCCACAGGTGCAGCTTGTGCTGGGGACAATAAAAGGCCACTCTAAAATGCGCAGTTTTGTCACACAACATCGTACAACAGATATCTCAAGTTGAGGGAGCGTGCATTTAGAAGGCAGACTGCAGGAATGTCCACCAGAGCTATTGCCAGAGAATTGAATTATTTTCTCTACCATAAGCCGCCTCCAACGTAATTTTATTGAATTTGGCGGCAGTTTGTCCAACCGGCCTCACAACCACAGATCACATGTAACCACGCCAGCCCAGGACCTCCACGTCCAGCTTCTTCACCTGCGGGATCATCTGAGACCAGCCACCCAGATAGCTGATGGAACTGAGGAGCATTTCTTTCTGTAATAAAGCCTTTTTTTTGTGGGGAAAAACTCATTCTGATTGGCTAAGCCTGGCTCCCCAGTGGGTGGGCCTACACCCTCACAGGCCCACCCATGGCTGCGCCCCTGCCCATTCATGTGAAATCCATAGATTAGAGCCTAATAAATTTATTTCAATTGACTTGTTTCCTTATATGAACTGTAACTCAGTAAAAGCATTGAAATTGTTGCATGTTGCGTTTATATTTTTGTTCAGTATACATGAATTAAGACAAAATCCAGAGGGATGGAAACCAGCTCCAGTTTTATAAAAGTTTTACTAAAAGAAGTATTATTTGTACAGAGGCATTCGTAAAAAGTGCAAACTAACCATGATAACTATCTTTTTCTTCATAAGTTAATTTCATATCACACAGATATAAATGCATCCAACGCTGAACAGTGATGTGGGACAATAAGACACCAAGTAGAAGCCAGTGGCTCTGTGTCAACATTGAAGGCAATGAACGCAGACAAATTCATCCCATATTGAACAGCTGCTAATAGTCTTTCTGAGGAGGAACACAACGATAACCTCATCATACTGAGACCAGATACTATTTCTTAGGTAACTTAAATAGGTAACATGTAAGTGTTCATTAATTATTCCAGCATATGGTGGTCAGGTCATTTCTCAGAGGCCAAAAGGCTTGGGGATACTGTAGTAAAATGTTGATGACTAAATAAAATATGCTTTTGTCTGAGAGTGTACAGAAATAGCTAAGTCATGAACATAGTAAAAAATGTCAGATAAATACTTTTCTTGATCTAAACTGTATCAATTAGTTTTTCCCCCTGATATTTCACACTGAAAAACAAATTGTGAGAAATATCACCTCCCTTCTGAATTCCATTTGTAAAGCATTTTCAAACTGGCTTTAATAAGTCTATCAATTCATTTGTTTAATGTCAATGATACTAACCCAGACTTAAGATATAATTCTATATACAGGCCTACTTATTTATGCATTTTAAATGATATGAATTGGCTGTAGGTCAAAAGACTATGAGCAGCTGTATCTGAATTTCTAACCCAATCCAACACCAACAGCCTGAAGGTAAACAAAAACTAAATAAAACAATTCATGACAAAAAATAATTTTAGCTGCCTAAAAATACAGTATATTGTCCTTGTCAGCTTGATGATTTTAAAGAAACCATTCTTGCAAAATCTAAGCAAGTATGCTCAATATTCTCTGGTAACATTGGGATTTAACTTCGATTTAAAGAGAAAAGCCCCTTCATTTAATATGATAATAAAGCAGACTTGAGTGTAAAAAAAAAAACACCCACAACTAATGCTTTATCATTTGATACTTGTCCAGTTTACTCTGTGTTTTTTGCTCAGGGACAAACACTTTCCACTTTGACAAAAAACATGAAAACATTCCATCAACTCCAGTTGATATCTTAAAAAAAAAAGAAAAGACATCTCAGAGAACAGTTTGTATAAATATGAGCATGAGCATATTTCCACAAACCTGTCACAATTAGTCAAAGCAAAAAATGAAATTATAAATGTGATATTATTTATGCATTTTTCAACTTTTGTCAACAAATGATATCATTACTGTACAAATGAAAGAGAAAAGGCACAGCATGACCATTAGCTCAGGTGGTGCCCAAACTAGCCCGGCCCACCCTAAACTGGCCTCCATTTTAGGCGCCGTTAGGATGGGATTCGATTAGTTGGGTCTACACCCGAGGAGCTCAAGCGAGAGCAGACAGAAATACATTAATTCCGGAACACCTCAAACTCCTTTTCAGTTTCTAGGTTTATAGACATTTATAAAGTCGCCATGCCAATTGGAAGTCTTTCAACTATATTCCATTATAGTTCAGATGGACAACCATCTCTGCAGTACTCCACTAATCAGGCCTTTATGGTAGAATGGCCAGACTCTCTGTCTAAAGAGTTGTATCCAAGTAACTAGGTTTCTTGAAGAACATAACTTCAATTTAAAAAAAACAACTAAAGTTGCAGCTGTATTTTATGTCCTCTGGCAAGTCATCTAGATATGTGGTAAGGCTTTCTTTTGATTAAAAATACATTGTTTAAGGCAAAGAGGGGTCTGTAGAGAACTAAGTATTGAAAGCAAAGATATTCCCAGAGGCATGATTAACATGAACAGAATATCACAAGTTTTCATACTTCACCCTCTTGTGCTTTCAAAAAGTATTGAAACTTAGCAGACTACTGCACGAAAACGGAGTTAAAATCTCTGGCTACCCATTCCATTATAGGCAGAATACACTGATGGGTAGTCTGAGGAATAACAACCTTGGGCTATCTACAGAACTAAAATACAGCGATGCCGTACCCCTTCCGTTTGTATCAAAAAAATCTATTGATATGAAGTTCCCAAATTAAATATAAGTAGCAGAAAGATAAAGATGGAAGGCAAAGTTTGTTTTAGTCCAGATGGAAAAATAATGAGATTTGAAAGGAAGAAGAGAAGGACAGACAGGATTGCAGAGCGCTCATTTCACCAGGACTGACTTTGGGAGGAAAGCTTCCGTCTCCGAGTCTCCAGCGCCGTCGGCCAGACTGTGGCTGGAAGAGGAGAGGGTAGCAGTAGACGGGGAGGGAGCAGCTGCTTTGGGCAGACTATACATATAGACAGCTCCAATGACCAGACCAGCACCCAGAGTGAAGAGGAGGTCCACGTGGAACCCAAAGAGGTAGACAGAGACGACAGTGGAGACGATGATGGAAAAGGAAGTGGCGAACCCCTTCAGGATGTTGTCTGCGTACTTCACTACCACCGCCACCAGTAAACCCCCAAAAGCCTGGTTAAAGATGACGCCCCATACCATGGGTGTGTACCCAAACAGGAAGCCCTTCTCTGCAATGGCAAGGCCATCGTTCCACCACATGCCCAACAGGCCTAGTAGAGTGCCAAATATGCCCAGCTGGATGTTCCTCATCCACACAGAGGCTGAACTGCCCTTAAGGATTTTCTCAAAGTACACTCCAGCAAAGCCAGAGGAGAGGCAGGACACTATCACTGCCACCAGTCCTTTGGCATAGTTCTGGCTCGGTCCAGTGACGGTAGTCTCCTTCTGTTTTCCTTCCTGCTCCAGCTGTACGATAGCAACCCCAGCGAACAGCAGGAGCAGGGACAGCCACTGAATCCGTGATAGGCTCTTCCGCAGCATCAGCACTGAGAAAAGAGCTGTGGTCAGAATTTTCAGCTGGTAGGTCACCTGGAGAAATAACCACAACATTCATTAAACCAAACAGCATTTAACAACATACATTTTGCATATTGCAGTCTAAAATCATTAAAAAATAAAAAAAATTTTAAAAAAAAGTTTTAAACTTACAGGAGGGTATGGGAAACAAAACAAAAAATGGCATTATAGGCTATTGTGGGGTACTCAAGGGGTTTATGCTTGTGGTAAAGTGATTTGCTATGAGATATCATAATCAAGGATGCGACGCTAGAAGAAACATATCTCATTACCAGGCAGCCAGAGCAACTAACCTGGAAAGTAGCTGCGGGTAAATTGGAGATAGCCACATACTGGAGGTTGTTCTGCAAGGTATAGATGAGGGCTGGGACAGCCAGTTTAAGCGTGTCCTTGTATTGGATGACAATGGAGTTGTACTGCAATACAATAAACTCCTTTAGGTTTCCTGGGAGAGGGAGAGAGCGAGTTGATTGTAAGAGACAGGTGAAAATGCAGACCACCACATTTACATTTTGCAGGTAGGTCATGTGTATTGACAACACAAATTAGCCAAGTATTGAACTTTAAAAAACAAAGCCAAAATGTTTCTGCAGTAAACACAATGTAAATGGAAATATTTAAGATGAATAAAGTTCATATTCAGTTAAGAGCAATTAACAATGCTTCCAGGGCTATATTCATTTGTGTACTGGTTGATGGTCAGTAGCAGAATTGTTAACGAATGTTATGGGTTGTTATGTCGTTTGATAGTGATTGACATCAGGGCTACTGAAGGTACAAGGACCCAGGACACACTGATTATTATTGTATTGATGACATTATGAACACCGATTCTACAGCAGCTGGCAAAGTCACTGTCTTTTGTTTTGACTTTGTACAAGATTCTCAGGCTGATGTTTGGAGAACATTGGGTACTGATTAGAATAATAAGGGCCTGTCTCCAATTCATGTTCTTTGCTTCTGCTCTGGAGGTGTTCTCCCTGAATTTTTGTAAAACATTTCTGTTTGATATTAACAATGACTTCGCTCCTTGGTTCCACCGAAAATCCCCATTACACACATTAACCCATTCTAGTAAGCTATATGGAATGTTTAATACTGGTCAAACCAAGCATAATTTTGCTATTTGATTTAGAATTTTAAGACCCCTTGAAGTAAATTTGAGAAATTACTCAGTACTTTGTTGAAGCACCTTTGGCAGTGATTACATCCTTGAGTCTTCTTGGGTATGACGCCACAAGCTTGGCACACCTGTATTTGGGGAGTTTTTTTCCATTCTCTGCAGATCCTCTCAAGCCCTGTCAGGTTGGATGGGGAGCGTCGCTGCACAGCTATTTTCCAGTCTCTCCAAAGATGTTCGATCGGGTTCAAGTCCGGGCTCTAGCTGAGCCAGTCAAGGACATTCAGAGACTTGTCCCGAAGGCACTCCTGCATTGTCTTAGCTGTGTGCTTAGGGTCGTTATCCTGTTGTAAGGTGAACCTTTGCCCCAGTCTGAGGTCCTGAGTGCTCTGGAGCAGGTTTTCAACAAGGATCTCTCCTTTTCTCCGTTCATATTTCTCTCGATCCTGACTAGTCTCCCAGTTCCTGCCGCAAAACTAAATAAACACAGCATGATGCTGCCACCACCATGCTTCACCGTAGGGATCGTGTCAGGTTTCCTCCAGATGTGACACTTGGTATTCAGGCCAAAGAGTTCAATCTTGGTTTCATCAGACCAGAGAATCTTGTTTCTCATGGTCTGAGAGTCTTTAGCTGCCTTTTGGCAAACTCAAAGGGGGCTGTCATGTGCCTTTTAATGAGGAGTGGCTTTCATCTCGCCACTCCACCATAAACACCTGATTGGGGGAGTGCTGCAGAGATGGTTGCGCATCTGGAATGTTCTCCCATCTCCACAGAGAAGTATTTAGCTCTGTCAGACTGACCATCTGTTTCTTGGTCACCTCCCTGACCAAGGCCCTTCTCCCCCGATTGCTCAGTTTAGCCGGGCGGCCAGCTCTAGGAAGAATCTTGGTGGTTTCAAACTTCTTCCATTTAATAATGAGGGAGGCCACTGTGTTCTTGGGGACCTTCAATGCTGCAGAAATGTTTTGGTACCCTTCCCCAAATCTGTGACTCGACACAATCCTGTCTGAGATCTACGGACCATTCCTTCAACCTCATGGCTTAGTGCACGTCAGAGCAAAAACTATCAACTGTGGGACCTTTCCAAATCATGTCCAATCAATTAAATTTACCACAGGTGGACTCTAATCAAGTTGTAGAAATATGATCAATGGAGGACGATCAATGGAAACAAGATTCACCTTAGCTCAATTTCAAGTCTCATAGCAAAGGGACTTATGTAGTAATAAGGTATCTTTTCATTTTTAATACATTTGCAAAAATGTTTAAAAAAATAACACTTTTTGCTTTGTCATTATAGGGTATTGTGTGTAGATTAATAATTGTTTAATCCATGTTAGAATAAGGCTGTAAAATAACAACATGTGGAAAAGGGGGAAGGGGTCCGAATACTTTCTGAATGCACTGCACATGTGTGAGTCTCACCTTTACCCAGAGGCGTCATATTAGTTTTGTAGCCCAAACTGTTCAGACAGAAGTTGGCAGATCGGCTGTACCGACTTCAGATAAGTCTCAAGACGCTTGTGGGGGTCGTAGAGCAAAACAGAGAACACCCTTTGTGTTCCTGAGTCTCATCTGTTCACCATAGTTTGTAGGCCAAACTGTTCAGACGCTACAGACAATTATGAGAACACCGATTTCCGTGATGTCTCATGGTCTGACAAACACCGCTCCAGCTCTGCCGGCAGATGCGGAAGTGCGACAGACAGTAGGGGATTTAGATGCATCAAATGCAAAAACAAACATATCTAGAGCTTAAACGGGCAGATTTTTATTGGGGATTTTGTATTATGCTAATTAAATTTCTGTAAAGGCGCGGACATCGACCTTAGGGGGTTTCAATGTTCAATAATTGAGGCTTACCTTTTCTCTGGAATAAAATGATGAGAAGGCAGGTAAGTACTTTGAGCACCTCTGCCATAACCACTGCAGAGGTGGTGAAGAAACGATCACCGGGCAGCGTACGGACATAGCGAATGCTGAGGATGAGAGAGGCATTCTGGACAACAAGGATGGCCAAACTGATGTATTTCAGCTTTCTGTTCACTGTAGTAAGAAGACAACATCAGATGACATCATTAGACTACTTTGCATTGCATAGCTGAAAATCCAAGTCAGTTGAACCAGATGAAAATCTATTCTCACAAGACATAGGCAGAGCATAGCTTTGGGACAACTTCGGGAGTCTGTGTATTGGTTGGAACCCCTCCGTCGTCACCCCCCAAAAAAGTTTCCTGTCAACAAAACCATATGTATAATCTCTAAGGATTTTACTTATCAGACATAACGTAAAGTTGTTCCTAGCTATCAAATAAACATCTGGGCCTCCCGGGTCACGCAGTGGTCTAGGGCACTGCATCGCAGCGCTAGCTGTGCCACCAGAGACTCTGGGTTCGCGCCCAGGCTCTGTCGCAGCCGGCCGCGACCGGGAGGTCCGTGGGGCAATGCACAATTGGCCTAGCGTCGTCCCGGGTTAGGGAGGGTTTGGCCGGTTGGGATATCCTTGTCTCATCGCGCACCAGCGACCCCTGTGGCGGGCCGGGCGCAGTGCAGGCTAACCAAGGTAGCCAGGTGCACGGTGTTTCCTCAGACACATTGGTGCGGCTGGCTTCCGGGTTGGATGCGCGCTGTGTTAAGAAGCAGTGCAGCCATGGCTTTCGACCTTCACCTCTCCCGAGCCAGTACAGGAGATGTAGCGATGAGACAAGATAGTAATTACTAACAATTGGATACCACGGACTTGGGGAGAAAAGGGGGTACAATTTTAAATGAAAAAATGTAAATAAAATAAACATCTGAATCCAACTTTTGTCCAAACTGTACCATATTCCTGCTGTGTAAACAGTCGTAGATTATGTGTTAAGAAGTCTTGCGTGGTCTAATGGCAGCCTGCTGTCTAACTCGGCAGGAATATGGTGTGGTTAGGACAAAACTTGGATTGTTACGTTTATTTGATAGCAAGGGATAAGAACGTTGCCAGCCAATATGGACGACTGGGTCACATCCATAGATGCAGAACAAAAAGAGTGGGTCCCGTCTCTGGCAACTGAACTGATAGAACAAACGACCAGCCGGCTTGGGTTGCAACCCTAGATGTATAGGGACTATAACTTGTGGAAGGAAGATATTAATCCAAATAACGTTTATGAAAATATGTCAATTGTTATTTGAATATGTTGTATAAAAGTGATAATGCCCTCGAATCCGGTGTTTGGAGGATATATTGGTACGGTTTGCCATCTCAGGCGTAACAACACCCGTGCCAATATATCCTCCAAACACTGGCTTCTCAGGCGTTATCACTTAAATACCATGGCTAGAATTTAACACATTTGCCGCTAGAACTGTGTTCAACATGCACTGAAGTAGATAGCTGGCATGTTTACCAGATAGCTACAGTTGTTGCCTTTGTATCCAAACAAAATTACTTGCTAGTTTAGCTAACCAAAACATCAGTCCTAGCTTGCTATTATGGAAATTGAATTCAACAATGCCAATGTTTTAAATTTGACTTTTACTTTCAAAAGCAAACAGAACATATTATTATTATTATAATAAACTACTGTGCTGATTTAAACCGTTCATTGTTTAAGTAATAAGGCCCGAGGGGGTGTGGTATACAGCCAATATACTACAGCTCAGGGCTGTTCTTACATAAGACGCAACTCGGAGTGCCTGGATACAGCATTTAGCCGTGGTATATTGGCCATATACCACAAACCCCCAAGATGGCTTATTGCTATTATAAACTAGTTACCAATGTAATTAGAGCAATACAAATAAATGCTTGGTCATACCCGTTGGTATAAGATCTGATAAACCACGGCTGTCAGCCAATTAGCATTCAGGGCTCGAACTACCCAGTTTACAATTATTAATATCTGCCTACTGTACGATAAAGGACTACTATTTTCACATGTTCCTACTAGTTGTCTGACTTGTATGGTTGGTTGATTCATATTAGTTACATTAAGGCGCAGTTAACTCAAACAGGTGTGAGGAGTTTCTGACCCCACCCTCACCTGGCTGTAAAAAAAAGAGAAAGACAAGTTCCACATCACCAAAGTTACAACACACACAGGCTCAATGCATGAAAGAGGCTATAGCTAACGTTTTGAATGCAACTTTCAGAGTCACACAAACACATATATATACGCTGAATAATAGGCCATATCCTCTGCCTGGATACTTTATTAATGAACTAGGTAGCTATTTTAAAATAGCTAGATACGAGCCACTGACACTGCTGTAGCTGTATAGTTAGTTAGCTAACGTTAGCTAAATGAGCTAACATGGATAGCAAATCAACACAGTACAGTCTGCTAAACATCATGCTAACTAGCAGCTGAACAAAATATAGTTGTACCTTCACTCTGTCTAGGAGAGGCTGTCTTCTCCTCTCCAACTCCTGTCCCTTGGCCGTTGTTGTTGCCCCCTGCCATGTTGGCATTGACGTTATGTGAACTGGAATGTGTTGTCACCTAGCCAGTGAGCTAATTCCTTGCCTTTGACTTTCACCTAATGTTAGCTAATTTAGCACTGGTAGCTAGCTTGCATCCAATTGCTGTTGCAGCCCCTTTCACACGTCAACTGACAACGAGTGCTAGGATTCCCAACCCCACTAGCTGAGCCATTCCACGTTACGATTAAAACACTGATGTGTTGTTTTTACTTCACAATCATTTCCTTGTTCGCTGGCACATTCACAAAACCCCCAGAGCTTCCAGTACAGATGATCCTATTGGTTGTTGAGTTGAGGGACAGCCTCTCCGTCGTTCGGTGGTACTGATAGGACCAATCGAATGGTCTAAAATGTGCAAATCCCGTCGATGCAAACAAAACGAACTCGCCAATTAACCGCCATTATTGTCCTCATCTTCTGCAGACCATAAAGACGACTACTGTATTTCAACATTAGCCTAAAACGATTACGCCAGACTCAAATTATAGGCTACGGCAGCATTGCACTCGAGCTGTGAAAGAAAGTATCAACTAATGGTCCGCCTGTCTTTGATGAGAGAAACCAAGTTTGATGTGCTGTATAGGGTTGGTTGATCATTGTACAGCCAGGACAGACTGGGATCTTAAAATTGATCCTCTAATGGACCCATACCAATTTATACGATCTTCAAGCTTCTTAAATATCCCAAAAGTGTCAACCAACAGTCACATAACTTCCTTTCACACATAGTACTGGTGCTTGCCCACGGGGCGAGGTACTAAACCATTCTGCCCTGTGGTTGCCTTCCCTTTTACAAACAAATATTGCAGTCAGTGCAGTTTAACTGAAGTATGATCCCATAGTTTTTTTTACTGCTGAAATTTTGTATTGTAACCGCAGTTACAGAGCAGTATAACTGCAGTATGATCCCGCAGTTGTATATAATGCAGTAGTTTTGCAGTGTAACTGCAGTTACAGTGCATTATAACTGCAGTACACTGCAGTTATTCTGCAATTACTGTGTCCAAAATACCATAGTCGACTGCCATTACTGCAGTTTCAAAACGGTAATCTTTTTTTGTCAGGGACACCCCTTTGCCTGTTTATGAGTGATGTTGTCATTCGTTTTGATATAACAACTGTTGGTTGGTTCAAACTTCCAACTGCTATCAAGCCCTTTAAATGGAGGCCTATCCTTCCTACACGTGTTTGACTTGTCACAAAGGCACTCTAAATGAGTGAAGTCTAATCTTGTGAAATCATGATTAATGAAAACCAAACAGTACAGATAAACATTGACAGCCTTTATGTACACTTAAGAATCAAGAATTTGACAGAATGTGTCTCCTGAAATTCTCATTTAATGTAAAGAGATTTGTGACAACTGACAGTGTATAAAACAATACATAAGTATTTACAACAAATATGACTATGCTACCTCAGCTCATTGACTATGATTATGTCAATGATAATTCCACTTAATTGTTAAGAATTATGTTTTTTTTTTTTATCCAATTTTCATGACAAGATTTCAATGTATTAACTCTTCCATTGGGTAAATTGAGTCATGAATGAGAAAATGTTTGTCATTACAGTCCCATCATTAAGGTAGGATTTAGATTAAGGCATATGATGAAGTCTCACCAACATTTAAACAACAACATATATACATACATACATACATACATACAATTGGTCATGTGGGTTCCACTTGCAACAATAGAATAAAAGTAAATAAATAACACAAAAGTCAAAATCACCCAGTTTTGAACGTTGTCTATTGCCTTGAACAACAGTCACTGGTTAAAACACTGAGGCATTTACTTCAGGTAAACCTTCAAACTCCACAGAAAACAAGAACATACGTCCTTGGAAGGAAAATGGAAGCACAGATTTTAACTTCCCTCCCAGATAAAGATCACCCAGTTTAGTTTCTGGATTGGACACATTCTTGGATGATTCATTGCTGTGGTGTTGACAAACCCTTGGAGGCCTGCCCATCACAAAAAATTACACAAAAATGACATTCTAAAGGTCAATCCTGAAGGATAGTATTACATCCTGGATACTATTTGACATTCTAAATGCGTTAAAGTTCCAAAATAATATGCAAATATTATTTTGCAGAGAAAACAGTGTCAATGTCCCATTCCCAAGACTACTCAGCTCCAGCGAATAAGTCCATTGTATGAGGCGTATGAGCCTGACTTGCGTGTCCATAGAAATGTTGCCTTGCCTGTGTCACTACCAAACCATCAGGACAAAATCCATGGAAAATTTAAGATATCCATAGTGCTCCGGACTACTGTTGTTTTGTAGTCCTCTATTCCTCTTGAAACGAGGTAACTTAAATAACCTGTAAAACCAGGTCTTCACATGGAAAAGTATGTGATCTCAACCAAATCACATTAAATAATAGAATCAAATGGCATCAGAAACTTCGACATGCCTCCAGTATAACTGATGTAAACAGAAAGTCCAACCCTAAAGATGAATAAATAGTCATTTAAATAAATACCCATAAATGATTTTTTTTTTTTAAATAAAGCATACATATCTCTTCCCAATATGGTCTATATTACTATGGAATGTGCTGTTTTCTAACACTTATGAAGATAATTTAGATATAGTTTGCCTTGGCTCAAGATAAGTGTGTGATACATTTCTTTGTACTAAGGTAGTACATTAGTGCAGAATTTTTTGTATAATACTTGTCAAATTAAAATAAAATAGTATTGCAACACCACAAAATTATAAATAAATAGCTTTCCATAGGGGGACTTGATAAGTTAAGCACAGAGAATATAAGATAAGTGTGATCTTAAAAGGCATCTGAAGTTTCTTTAGCCACCCAATAGTATCCAGGAATCATAGGCTTGACTGGCTTGGCAAAGAGTTGTGATCCCCATGCAAGTCTCCACTGTCGTTAGATGACTCCATCCAGGGATGGAGTAAAATCTCTTCTAAGCTTGGCCGATCTTCTGGTCTGTAGGCAAGGCACCAACGAACCAAAGACTGGCACTCTGTGGAGGGGAGGGGAGGGGGGGGATTTTCAGTCATGATGAATTGTATTTAGAAATGAAATCCATAATTTGTTCTGTCATTGCCCTAGAAATGTTGTCAGATAGTAAGAATAGGCCTATGTAGTAATGTACCTTTTGAAATGCGTTTGGTGAAACTTGGCGTGGCCTGCACAATGTCTCTGTCCCTCTCAAAGGGGATGTCCCCGCAAACCATGTCGAAGAGAAGCACTCCTAGTGACCAGACAGTCAGAGACCGGGCATGATAGTGTTGATGTTGGATCCACTCAGGAGGACTGTACACTCTGGTGCCTAGTGAGAGAAAGGGATGGTTATATTACTAACAAAAAAAAAATGAGAGTCATCAATACTTCTAAAATAAGTTTAGAAGGGTACATATGGATATCATAAGTAGTGTTTTTCACTCACCCTCAAATTCTGTGTAAGCAGTGTCTTTGAGCAGAGCACCGGAGCCAAAGTCAATGATCTTAACATCTCCTGTCCGAGTGTCGACTAAAATGTTCTCATCCTTCACATCCCTATGCACGATCCCCTGTGCTTGACAGAACCGCAGCGCTTCCACTATCTGGAGCATGAACCTGGAAAAAGAAGCCTTCATTAGAATATAATATAAAATCACATGAATGAGCACCGAAAATCCAGCAGCCTCCCAAACATGGAAACTTAGTGGAGATGATCAACCTGTGAGTGAAATAAGTCTACTGACTTGAAACAGTCATATACCTTTGTGCAAGTGGCTCATCCAGGGCTCCCCGCTCTGTGATGAAGTCAAAGAGGTCCTGACTGGGTTGTGGTCTTTCGAACACGATGAGGAATCCCTGTCCTGGCACCTCAAACCAGTCCAGCATCCTGATCACCCCATGGTGCCAGGGTCCTGCCCCTGCACCACCCCCCAGCTGTAAGAGCAGGGCTATCTCCATGGGTACCAGGTTGGGTCCATCTGGCTGTTGGCAGAGAGAGACAGAGGGAGGATTAGTCTTATTAAGAGTAGGTCAGCATCAATATACTTGTTCCTAAAACACATGAGAATAAAAATAGTATTTTTTTTACATATATTGACATTTGTTTTTTGGTCCAGACAGGGTAAGTACTGATATTAAGTTCCTCAAAAAAAATATATATATATATATATATATATTTGAGGAAAAACCCTACCACGTAATTTCCACAATATTACAACTACGTCACGGTTATGAAAAAACAACATGTGGTTTCTCTTCGATTTCCAGCAGAGGGCACGAAATACCCGCACGAAATATCCACACATGACAAGACTGTCAGGTGTACAAGAATGGTAACCACAAAAAAAAAAAATACAATTGGCAGAAGCCCCAACAAGACATAAACGCACATCTTAAATCATATAAAGTTTTTTTTAACTTACCAATCGCGCCCATTGCTGCACTCTGTCACTTGAAACTTGCTTAATTGCCACCTAAGGATAAAAAAACAAGTGTTCATATATCCATTTTTGTTTAAATTAGTCTAAAAACACGTTTTGAATTTTTGTTATTGTCATTAATTGACTATTTTCTCGTCACTTGAAAGAAAAAAATGAAATACAATATTTTGCTGTAAGTACCTGCAGACCATCTGAGATGCGTTGACCAGCAAAGACGGACCCAAATCCACCACTTCCAAGAAGCGCACCGAATTGGTAATGCTTCTCAAAGGACTCTTTACCTGTGGTGTCAAATAACATACATCAAAACATAGTCAAAGTTGTAATGAATGTAGGTCATGTAGGTAGGCTATGTAAGAAACTGTCTCTATGTCCACTACATTGTGTCATTACTAGGTATGTGTCTTGCTTGTTGTGAAAGCAAATATATGTACTGGCTCTACCTCCTTTCTTGATCAACCTTGATATTCCAGTCAAACGTGAACCATACATTAATGATACATAATGAGCCATTAAATGAAAAACATATGGCACTTGCACCTCCAAATTCTTACCGCTTTTTCCTTTGACATCCTCCTGATCCAATTGCAGCTCAACACTACGTTTGTCCAACATTTTTATAAATTGAATGTATCCGAAGTAAAAACAGTTGTGTAGATTTAGTTCAAGGTTATGTCCATTTCGAATTTTAATCCGTGAAGAATCTTCAGTTTTCAAAATATCCAACGCAGAGCAAGTTGCTGTAGACAGATGCGCTTCCCAGAAAGACCAATTTGCACAACAAACTGACACGTCTGGCCAAAGAAAGTTTGTTGCTGTTTTTTAAGGTTAAAGCGGTGAACACGCCCACACGAAGCACCTATCCAATCATCGCTGCATTAGCGGTAGTATTTCGAATTGTGGTCCAATCACAATGTAGCATGATTTAACTATATTACTATTCATATACCACCACTACTTTCCTCCGAATTAGCTACATTCCAGTAAATGAGCGGTATTTTGATGAGAAGCACCTTCCTTGTGGTACTTTTTAATTTTAGCGCGCACATCTCTTCTTCTTACAGTGCATAATGTGCTTGATGCTGTGTCTGCATTCACTGTGCATAGGTGTGTGCTCATGGCATGAACATAATATTTAACATTTTACTGAAGTAAATTGCACACAGCTCTGTCATCGTCGACAGTATAGTAATAGATTAATAATAACAAAGTATTGTCTGCCTGTCACTATTGCAGCCAAATTTCCTTCAGCACATATGTCTGTTATTGTTTGGATATAATCCTTTCAGATTAATTTGTGAAAGAAATGCTGCCGGGAGGTTAACGTTAATTTTAGGTGGGAGTAAAAAACTGTGCCCACAAGTAAACAGTGAAGGGTGGGCGCTGGTGGGCGGCAATAACAGAGAGAAAAAACCTCACATAACGAATGCAATGGAATTACCATTTATGTACAAATCCAATCAATTATTCAGGTAAAATGCAATTCAATATTTAGAAGTGTATATCATTTCGAGTGGCTATAAAATTAATAAGTACAGTTATAGCAAAAATAAATACACAAAAATGCTGTTTTTCAGAAAGATTTCCTCTTTTATTCCAAGAAAAAAAAAATGTATTTTCATCCCAAACAAGAAAAGAAAATAAAACAAACTTATATTAACCAATCATTAAGAGGATAAGTATGACCATTTTTATATATTTTTTCTTCTTGTTTTCTATGATGATATTGGTTGTGTTCAATTAAACATGCAACTAAATAAGTCCAATGATGGTATTAGAAAGGAAGGGGGTGGAGTCTGATTATGCTGGATCTTTATTGGTAAGTGTGGAGAGGCAGAGATGGATGATAGGGAGAAGGAGGAGAGAAGACTGGATGGTTACATGATGACGTTTGGATTTTTCCCCGTTCTGCCACCTTCCTTCCAGGGGACGTTGTGTGTGTGCTTGATCCCCTTTATCAACTGCTGTCTGGAGAGGGTTCTCTATGCATTGAGTTCTTCTTCATGCTGTCGAGGTACTCTTGTTGTGAAACGGCCAAGACTGAGGCCAGAATCTCATCATCCTCCCAGTCTGTTAAGCCTACACCATAGAGAAAGGGAAAAATACACATTCTAGCATTCTAATGTAAGAGGATTTTGAGGGGGAAAAAATCTGGTAGTTATTTGAAATCAAGACGGGTATTGGAATTACTAGTTTATAAAATATTGTTAGTTGCTGTGTATATTCTGCACATTAGTGACAGTGGTTAACATAGATTTTGTTTGGGTAGAAAAAGCTTGTACACAAATACAAATGTGGCAGTATATGCACCCAATCACAACCCAGCCAATATGAGAGGGAGGAAATTTCAGGTGAAGTGCATCCGTTTTCAGCTTTGCTCCGGCACCACAACCTTGTTTCATGTTTCTACTACTCTACGTTTTTACAATTCTTCTTCTGATTTCCTGTTTGTTGTCCTTTCAGATACAGAGTTGCTAAGCGATAGAATATACCATCATGAAAAATTATCATAAAAAAAAATACATGTCCTATGGTGACCCAAATACTTTAAAGCTACATGTATGTACAGTGCCTTGCGAAAGTATTCGGCCCCCTTGAACTTTGCGACCTTTTGCCACATTTCAGGCTTCAAACATACAGATATAAAACTGTATTTTTTTGTGAAGAATCAACAACAAGTGGGACACAATCATGAAGTGGAACGACATTTATTGGATATTTCAAAGTTTTTTAACAAATCAAAAACTGAAAAATTGGGCGTGCAAAATTATTCAGCCCCCTTAAGTTAATACTTTGTAGCGCCACCTTTTGCTGCGATTACAGCTGTAAGTCGCTTGGGGTATGTCTCTATCAGTTTTGCACATCGAGAGACTGAAATTTTTTCCCATTCCTCCTTGCAAAACAGCTCGAGCTCAGTGAGGTTGGATGGAGAGCATTTGTGAACAGCAGTTTTCAGTTCTTTCCACAGATTCTCGATTGGATTCAGGTCTGGACTTTGACTTGGCCATTCTAACACCTGGATATGTTTATTTTTGAACCATTCCATTGTAGATTTTGCTTTATGTTTTGGATCATTGTCTTGTTGGAAGACAAATCTCCGTCCCAGTCTCAGGTCTTTTGCAGACTCCATCAGGTTTTCTTCCAGAATGGTCCTGTATTTGGCTCCATCCATCTTCCCATCAATTTTAACCATCTTCCCTGTCCCTGCTGAAGAAAAGCAGGCCCAAACCATGATGCTGCCACCACCATGTTTGACAGTGGGGATGGTGTGTTCAGGGTGATGAGCTGTGTTGCTTTTACGCCAAACATAACGTCTTGCATTGTTGCCAAAAAGTTCAATTTTGGTTTCATCTGACCAGAGCACCTTCTTCCACATGTTTGGTGTGTCTCCCAGGTGGCTTGTGGCAAACTTTAAACAACACTTTTTATGGATATCTTTAAGAAATGGCTTTCTTCTTGCCACTCTTCCATAAAGGCCAGATTTGTGCAATATACGACTGATTGTTGTCCTATGGACAGAGTCTCCCACCTCAGCTGTAGATCTCTGCAGTTCATCCAGAGTGATCATGGGCCTCTTGGCTGCATCTCTGATCTGTCTTCTCCTTGTATGAGCTGAAAGTTTAGAGGGACGGCCAGGTCTTGGTAGATTTGCAGTGGTCTGATACTCCTTCCATTTCAATATTATCGCTTGCACAGTGCTCCTTGGGATGTTTAAAGCTTGGGAAATCTTTTTGTATCCAAATCCGGCTTTAAACTTCTTCACAACAGTATCTCGGACCTGCCTGGTGTGTTCCTTGTTCTTCATGATGCTCTGTGCGCTTTTAACGGACCTCTGAGACTATCACAGTGCAGGTGCATTTATACGGAGACTTGATTACACACAGGTGGATTGTATTTATCATCATTAGTCATTTAGGTCAACATTGGATCATTCAGAGATCCTCACTGAACTTCTGGAGAGAGTTTGCTGCACTGAAAGTAAAGGGGCTGAATAATTTTGCACTCCCAATTTTTCAGTTTTTAAATTTGTTAAAAAAGTTTGAAATATCCAATAAATGTCGTTCCACTTCATGATTGTGTCCCACTTGTTGTTGATTCTTCACAAAAAAATACAGTTTTATATCTTTATGTTTGAAGCCTGAAATGTGGCAAAAGGTCGCAAAGTTCAAGGGGGCCGAATACTTTCGCAAGTGACTGATAGGTGCACACACACAGTTTTTTTAAATGTACATTATGTACATTTGAAATGATTTTGTCTGTAATGTATTTTTCGTTATGTGTTGGAACCCAGTAAGATTTGCTTTCGCCATTGGCGTTGGCTAATGGGGATCCTAATAAATCGAATAAAAAATAAACATTATGATGATACACTGTAACCTATCCTATCATTAACATTTGAAAGTTATGTAAAATAAAACAAAAATGTCCACTAATCTCTAGCATACATATGTTGTTATTCAAGTGTCTTCAGTCCAGCAGCAGCTACAGCACCGTGCTTTCACAACAGAGGATGTGTAATAACACTGTCTAGAACACTGTGATTGATATGCCTTATGTTAAGGATTGCAGCTAGTGTTGAAAACTATCCCAAGGAAAATATTACATCTCAAACTGAACATACTACCCATTCTATGAATAACATATAAATAACATAACATACAACAGCAGTAATTGCCCTAAAGGGGAGTACTACAGTTGTTTCAACTGAATTGAATGCATTCAATTGAGTAAGTCTTTAAGTAAAGAAAGAGCAAGTTATTATCTTACCAAAGGCGGTGGGTGACATTTCTTTCATGATAGCACGGTACTCCAGGGCCGGGTACAGAGACTTCAGAGAGGAGGTGGGTCTATCAGGCCCAACACAAGCCTGGTTGCTGGGACCTAGAGTAGGGGGCAGAGAGACATTCCCATCATGAGATAAAAATGAAACCCTATGATTCCAATGTTCATTTGATACACAACCCTCTCAGTTGATTCATGACGCTTCTGATGGTTTGTCGCAGTGACGAACCTGGGGCACAAGGTGAAGGGGGCTTAGACATGTGGGCTGCCCCAGCAGGGGAGGGAGGCTTGTTGCTTGTGTCTGAGTGAGAGGGGTCAGTGTTCTCCGGTGAGGGAGCTGAGCTGCGCTGCCGGGGAGAGCGGGCACTCCACTCCTCCAGACCACTAGAAGATGCTGCGGTGGCCGAGCTGCAGGTGGCACTAGCCTTTCGGGGCTGGGAGGAGAGGGAAACATGGACCTCATTAAAACACATGCCAGCTGCTGCAACACTTCAATACTGGACACTAGATTCATTTGAACCAAATGTGGTACTATTGTCTTTCTAAGAAGGATGTCACTGAATTGCTCTTTAATCTGCCATGTACTTCCAAGTTCTCTCTCACCTGGCGTGCCTGCTTCTCTTGGTCCTGGAGCCACTGCAGGTAGGACTCCCTGGCCACCTGCTCCTCAATGGCCTCGTTGGTGGCCTCCCAGTCCGTGGCTCTCTTCTTGTCCTCCAGCATCTGCTGCTCGATCCATGACTCCTCAGAGGTCTTTATAGCGTTCTTCATAAGTGACTGGTCTACATACTGCTGGGAGGGAGGGAGAGGACAGAGGTCACTAACTGGACATAAAACTGAAAAAAAATCGATAGTTACATATCGGGATATTATTTTTGATGATATATAATATCGACAATATCATTTTTGCACTAGTTGGCTGGGCCTGCATGAAAACTACATTTTTAACATAGGGATCCAAACTAATTTTCTCATGGCTCACTCTCTTTTCTCACTCTCTCTCTCTTGTCCCTCTGCAGCAGACATATGGTGAGCAATATGCACATATAGAATCATGAGAATAGCATTACATATCGCATTGGCACCTAAGTATCGTGATAATATCGTATCATGAGGTCCCCGGCAATTCCCAGGCCTAGGGGACAATGTGTAACGACCAAGTAACAATGTGTAACGACAAAGACAAACTCTTTAGATCCTTCACACCTTATCAAGGAGATTTGACAAGTTTAGTCTGCTGGCTATCAAGAGAATGTTTCCTTATCCGTCTAGAAATGACTCCAGCTCTTTGATTTGTTTGTCCATGCGCGCATTAGTAAGAGACAATCAGGACACTCAGAATTTAGCAAATGGAAAAACTGCCTCTAGCCTTTCTGGGAAAGCATGCCCGTTTCCTAATCTAAGGCTTAATGGAGATGGCTAGGTGTGTGGCCCTCTATGTGGGAGCTCCGCCCATGGAAGACAACATGTCCTTAGTGCCTGAACAATCCAACTGCACAGTCTGTTCCCCATAACGTCATGGTCCTCTGCCCTGCTCAATATGATGAATGAGACCAATGCACAAAGTCCCAACTAACAACAACTCCTTAGGCATACCAATAACATCTGATGTGCTTCTAAAGCACTTTGAGTACCCAAGATACCTCAACAGTACCACCGTTATCTAGCTAGCACTCCATGACAACCGCAATGTGAAGCTGTTTACTGACAACCAATGACACTAAGACAATATGTTTTTCCTTTACAAATTAGAAAGTAAAAAAAAAAAAAAAAGTAGATAAGACTCTCCATCCTCATTAATGTGTTGTAATCAAAACACTGTCGCTTCTAACTGGCTCAAACATCTGCCAACATTCAACCAATAACAATACAAAACAGGAATCTTCAATAAATACAATATACATCAACAAACAGCTATTCTGTTGAGTGCTACAGTGGTTTTCCTGGCCAAGGAGCCCAGGCTAGTGTTTTCTAATTACTGTGGGGTCATTCACCATGATGCGCTGCTTGTTGATCATGGTAGTGTTATCATTAGGCATCGCAACACAAACAACACAGTGTACTGCTAATAGGCTCCTCCAGGGAGACGGGGACATGTGGAATGTTGCCCCTCTCTGAGCTCAGCCTCCCTTCCTTTGATGTGTATGTGTTCTGAAAGTGGGACACTCCAAGCCACACGCTCCCGTCTCGCAGGGATCTTAAGCTATGATGACCCAAAGACTGTCACCTCTCTCCCACTTTTCCACTCTGACTGAGTGTGCCTGGCTGCCTGACTGTGTCTGGATGGACCCATGGACGTCATCCATTTCGTCAGGGGAAAGTCACAAGATCTCTGAATGATTCAGTTATGAAAGATTTCAATTGCACTATTACACAACCAACGCAGCATCCAAAAAAGCCTTTATAACTTTATACGGCTAATCAACTAAGTCAAATTTGATAACAACCACCTGTTTAAGACAGGAAAAGATAACAACACTAACAGCAATGCTAGCCAGCTGCTAATTGGTTAATGTCAATAAATCAAATAATCATGAACTCAACTTAAACTACTCGTCACTGAAATGACACTGCAATGTGAGATGCGTCTGTGACTCAGAGGCAATGCAGGCTGCCAGCTGGAACATGTCAATGCACTGAAAAGCAACAATTAGGCAACAGTGCTTTCAAACAATCATTTAGCGTGACAGAGGGGTCAACTGAGTCACACACAGGAAGAAGACAGTCACACCGTCGTAAACCGGGCCAACATCTCTAGCATCGTAAATCAAGGTGAATCAATTAGAATCAAGGGAACCTAATGAAATTCTCCAGAACACACATTTAACCTTTATTCTGACAGGGAGCCATGCTGAGACCAAGGTATCTTATAGCTGAGCCTACATAACACTCTACCAGTTGTCCTCAAATGGCATGTTTTATACATCTAAATACTGTTTTTATTTTCTAGTAATGTAACAACCACAAGGATATATTGCCCACTTCAGTGTTAAATCCCATAGACAAGATGTAGGTACCCACCCCTGGTTTTAAAGCAGGAAGCCCAAGGCCTACTCCAATTGTCGCTTTGTTGGGGTTCACCACAGAGTTGTAGTGAATGTTACGATGGTAGCTGACTCTGATTGGTTCGTCATTGTTTTGATGAATGCCATGGAACGTGTTGATTGGTTCTGGAACAGAGGGAAAAAAAGAGTTAACAGAACTACGTGATCAATGTAGTGCACTACTATGTCCACACTTATTCAGAAGAAATTAGATTTAAACACAACAAATGCCCAAATGGTCTAGATTTTAATCAATAATAAAATGTCAGTTCTGTTTGAAAAACAGTCCAATAAGTCACAGGAGTACCTATTAGTAATCTCTTTCAAGTAGACCTACACATCAAAGGCCATAAAACTCAAAAACTACAAACTGTGTACAGTAATAATAATATATGCTATTTAGCAGTCACTTTTATCCAAAGCAACTTAGTCATGCTTACATAAATCTTTACGTATGTGTGATCCTGGAATTCGAACCCACTACCCTGGCGTCTCAAGCGCCATTGCTCTACTGACTGAGTTACAGAGGACCTACCAGAGGGTCATTAGCTCTGATAACAATGCACCTGGCATGGCCCACTACTGAAAAACACACCTGTGCCCTCCTGGTAAACTTCCACTGGTCGATTGTACATCTCTGCCATAGCCTGCATCTCGATATGGTTCCCGTGGCAGTTGTTTTTCCTCTTCCTGTTGATGTACGTGGTGAAGTCTTCTGTCACGTAGTTCGAAAAGTAGTCTGCATTTTTCGTCTGAAATTAGAGTACACATTTTCATTATGAAAAATCCCAACAGGTGAAATCTGCCTGGTAACCAAAGAAAGAAGAAAACTTACCAAGTAGTCCATGCAGTGTTTACGGACAACTTCATGCATATCTTGGTCTCCATATACTTGATCAGCTGCAAACAAGAGGGAATTAGGTGTTACAACAAAATGCAACATACATCTTTCTGACGAAGCCTAGATCAAATGAATACGTATGAAGTAGCATATGACTGACAAAGTATAACAAAGTACGATTAATGCAGTTGTATGTCATTTACAGTACCAGTCAAACATTTGGACACACCTACTCATTCAAGGGCTTTTCTTTATTTTTTAAAACTATTTTCTACATTGTAGAATAATAGTGAAGACATCAAAACTATGAAATAACACATTTGGAATCGTGTAGTAACCCAAAAAAGTGTTACATCTAAATATATTTGAGATTCTTCAATGTAGCCAGGTCATCTGGTGCAGCACTCCATCACTCTCCTTCTTGGTCTTGGGTCATTGTCCTATTGAAAAACAAATGATAGTCCCACTAAGCACAAACCAGATGGGATGTCGTATTGCTGTGGTAGCCATGCTGGTTAAGTGTGCCTAGAATTCTAAATCCCCACACCTCCTCCTCCATGCTTCATGGTAGGAACTACACATGCAGAGATCATCCGTTCACCTACCCTGCATCTCACAAAGACACAGCGGTTGGAATCAAAAATCTCAAATTTGAACTAATCAGACCAAACAACAGATTTCCACCTGTTTAATGTCCATAACTCGTGTTTCTAGGGCCAAGCAAGTCTCTTCTTCTTATTGGTGTCCTTCAGTAGTGGTTCCTTTGCAGCAATTCGACCATGAAGGCCTGATTCACAGAGTCTCCTCTGAACAGTTGATGTTGAGATGTGTCTGTTACTTGAGCTCTGTGAAGCATTTATTTGGGCTGCAATTTCTGAGGCTGGTAACTCTAATGAACCTATCCTCTGTAGCAGAGGTAACTCTGGGTCTTCCTTTCCTGTGGCGGTCCTCATGAGAACCAGTTTTATCATAGCGCTTGATGGTTTTTGCATCTGCACCTGAAGAAACTTTCAAAGTTCATTATATTTTCCTAATTAACTGACCCTCCCGGCTTAAGGTAATGATGGACTGTCGTTTCTCTTGGTTTATTTGAGCTGTTCTTGCCATAATATGGACTTGGTCTTTTACCAAATAGGACTGTCTTCTGTATACCACCCCTACCCTGTCACAACACAACTGATTGGCTCAAATGCATTAAGGTAAGAAATTCTACAAATGAACTTTTAACAAGGCAAACCTGTTCATTGAAATGCATTCCAGGTGACTATCTCATGAAGCTGGATGAGAGAAAGCCAAGAGTGTGCAAAGCTGTCATCAAGGCAAAGGGTGACTACTTTGAAGAATCTCAAATATAAAATATATTTGGATTTGTTTAACAC
Source organism: Oncorhynchus mykiss (assembly GCF_013265735.2). Taxonomy (NCBI): domain Eukaryota; kingdom Metazoa; phylum Chordata; class Actinopteri; order Salmoniformes; family Salmonidae; genus Oncorhynchus; species Oncorhynchus mykiss. Next base: position 66,674,878 of record NC_048580.1, on the reverse strand, counting down.
TTTTTTTGGTTACTACATGATTCCATATGTGTTATTTAATAGTTTTGATGTCTTTACTATTATTCTACAATGTAGAAAATAGTAAAAAATAAAGAAAAACCCTTGAATAAGTAGGTGTCCAAACTTTTGACTGGTACTGTTATCAATATGGATCTTTCGGACTATTTTATTAAAGCAGGTGCAAATGCTTTATCATCAGTATTGCACATTTGATTGCATAAGATGGTAGATTGACTATAAAGGGTTATTTTGGCGGGCTTTCTCTGTGGTTGCATCCCCAGCTATACGTGATCTATATAGAGAGATGAGTTGAGTCACTTGTATGATCCACATATGTAAACAAAACTAAAAGGTTTCTTCTCCACAGACCCCCCTTTCCTCAACCAGCGCAAAATATGCAAATGAGCACCCGTTTCAGTCTTCATTCCAGCAAGTCACATGGTAATGTAGGCCGCAAAGATTCTGAGAAACTCTTAGTCAATTTCCTCTTTCTCAGCATCAACCTGCTTAACAGAAATACATTTAGCAAAAATGGTTATGGAAATAGAATAACAGTAAAACCTATCTTACTTCCCACCACCAAACATATTTTTTAACTAAATAAAGATATCTATAACGCAAACTAAAAAGAGTAAACAGACTCAATGTTTTAACCTGAAGGGTGGTTATATTAAAGTCTTTGAAAAATGTCAGTTCCAAAATGTCAATATTGACAACGTAGTCTTGAATTTTACTACAAAAAACAAAACATAAGTGTTTTGAAGCTTGTGTATGACTAGCACAAAATATTCTAGTTCCCTTGTGACTGAATGTTCTCATGGCAAGATGTGGCACTGGCAACATTCCAAGTGGCTAGTGTTGGATGGAGGGCACATTTTCTGGCAGGTCCAGTTTGTCATTATGCCTCAGCAACACGCCTGAATGAGCTGCTCATGGTGTTCCTGACCTTCAACATGTTCCTCACTGTCACTCTGACAGAGTCAGATTCAAACAAATAGGCCTACAATACATAAAGTACAGATGTATGGATGTTTAAATATCATTCAGCAGCCTGTGACCTACTGGTTTAAAGAAGTGGTGGAGAATTAGGCTAGAGGAGACGAGTCACATGTTTGACTGCTTTCAGTACCCAATTCCCCTGATGAGGTTGAGATGTAATGGTCTATGAACCAAGTGAACTCCAGTGAAGTATGACTTGGACAGGTGTAGGAGGGCTGTTTGAGATGGGGATTACCCCAAAACCCATTGGTGTAAATCTGACTCATCTGCCAAAAATCCCATTCTCATGTGATCTTTCCACTGCACGTTTCAGTTCTGAACAAAACAGATGCTAGGACCTCATTTAGTTATGTGGTTGATTTGTCATATAGCCTTCAGCCATTTTCTAAAATAACCAAAATCATCAATGAGGAGTACAAAGGGTGATTCCATGCCAGCAGGAGCAGAAAACATTTTTGGTATCTCAGATTATTCTGGCAATTCTCACATAGAAACTTCATTAGAAGGAAGGATGTTTGAAATGCTTTTTAAATTTGTATCACAAACCATTTTTTTTAGAAAATCCATGATGAAAGTGGCCATTTTAAGCCCTTTTTAGACCTGTACATGCCTCCTGTAAGACCCTCTGATCTGTGAACTGTACACGATACAGACATCTTAGTGTCATTATATTCCTTATGGCAGTGGACACCAACCTTTTCTGAGTCAAGATCACCTTCTCAGTCAAAAAGCAAGCAGAGATCTACCGCTCAGATTTTTTTTAAACATAACTTACATTTTATTTATTTATTACTATTAACCTAATAAAACAGTTATATGTGAATGAGGTTTGTGCATTAGGCCTAATACATTATCACAGCATATTGGCTATTTGCCTGGCCACACAATATTGTTCTTCTCAAACCATATTTCAAAACTCAAGCTTTGATTACAAAATAGATCAGTTGGTGTAGCACTTGCAAGGCACAGCTGAGCATAAATTTAAATAATTACCTTTTTTTATTTTTAATGGACTGATGGTACCTGCATCTAATGGTCATGGTGCTTTCAAGACAACTGAAAAAAACAAGGTCAAATCATGACGTCAGTGATCTTCAAGTCGGAGGTCTAGAAAGATGCCAGAGTTTCCGACATTGAATTCCCGAGTTGGATGACCATTCAAAACCATTTTTCCCCAGTCGGATCTCGCCCCCCCCCCCCCCCCCCCCCCCCCCCCCCCCCCCCCCCCCCCCCCCCCTCTCTGAGTTCCCAGTTTACTTGAACACGACATTAGTCTCAGCGGAAGGGCGGGCGAGAGCGGCAGAGGGTCCGCCTCTCACGGTCCCTGCTCTCTCCTTCCTATGGTGAGACTGACCAGAGAGAGGGGAAAGCGTCTTCCACCTGATGGTGAACTCTAGTCGCACCGCATGTGCCTCATGCACAAATTCATGTTGTTCCTATGACCAAATAATGTGAAATATTCCTTGCTATTAAAATAGACAGGACAAGCTGCTAATAATAATAACGCAGGACAATTGATACTCTTGGCTACTGATTCATTGCAGCGTGAGTGGAAGTAGTGAGAAGTATGTTTTATGTTTTGTAATAGTGTTGAAAAAGAACAGTGTTGACAGTGCTGAACACATTTTTTAACATGAACTCACTCATAAAATACTGCATCTCTTTGCCGTATTCTTTGAGAGTCTCTCTGTGGTCATGGTTTTGAAAATTATTCAATCTTAGTTAGTTAGTATCAAACTTTGCTGTGGCCGGGGTTGTGGAAGCTCTGTTGGGACGGTGAGCTATCCAATTGGCCAGGGCAGTAGGAGCACTTCATTTAGCCACAGATCTCCCAGTCCACTGGGTAAGTGGAGTCTTTTTCAGACAAATTAAATGGTTCAAAATAGGAACACTTTGCGCAGGGCTTCTGAATCAAGTGCACCTACCGCCAACAGTGCAACACAAATACAATTTCAAAAAGAGCGCAAGCCTTTTATCAACTCCTTTATCGTTGGCTTTTCTACAGAAATGTTTGGTGATCAACTAGGAATGCCTTGAAGACTGACCGGTTGGACCCCTGCCCTTATAGTGGGCTCCAACATACATTCTGAAATACACATTCATTTATTCAACATTACAACTATTAGTATGAATATCATAAAACAACCCTTTTTGATTTAACTTGTTTGTTTTTTTGTGGAAGAATATAGTCTTCAAACTTCAGAGTGACTTCTCTGGTACTTATAATGATATGCCCCATTTTGACCATAGAATGCACACCGAGTATAGCAAACATTAAGAAGACCTTCCTAATATTGAGTTGCAAAGGTAAAGTACCCTGACAAATGTAAATGCACATCATTTACTTACTTAGTCCAATTCAATTATCAACGAAATTGGTTAATAAATAGCTTAATGCATGGCTGGCTACTACTGCCTGCATTTAATCCAGACACAGATTTAGATGAAGATCGGTAAATTCACTTGACAGAGGAGCCAATCAGAATGAGTTTTCCCCCACAAAAGGGCTTTATGACAGAAAGAAGCACTCCTCAGTTGTAGATTGAACAACAATGACTAGCTACGGATTCCTAAATTATGTTTGGAGATGAGTAAGTGAGTTAAAGAGATCGTCACGTGTCTGTCTTGGGAATGAGATCAGAGGAAGAGCGGCTTTTGTTATAATCCAATCGTTGCAACAGGCTCAACCGATACCCCGCCCGTTTCTTTACAGACAGAAGAAATAGCCAACAGTCATTTAGCACACACAGTGCTTCACACTGTTTGAATGAAAGAGAGGTGTGTTGGGAGCTGAAATAGTTTTTTTGTTCTTCTTCCGATCATGGACAATAATTATATATTTTTTTAAATAGACTTGTGTCATAATCATATTCGGAAAATTCATATCAGTTACGATACTTGTTTTGTCCGAGTACTCGGCACATGCCTACCATTTACCATTCACGGTGCTCATACAATGGATTAGAACTTCGGAATTTGCAGAGCCCACTCCGGAAATGTGATGTACTTGTAGAGTATATTGTTCTAAACAAAACCTCTAAAAATGAACAATCTAAAAAAGGGTAGTCTGAGATATATCATTCATGTTGAATAAATTCATGTGTAAATGTGTATTTCAGAATCTAGACATACTCCATATAAGAACTATAGTGACACCAGGATGTATCATGTACGGATCACAGGGTCTTACAGGAGAATGAAGAGGTCTGAAAAGGGGCCTAAAATGGCCACTTTCATCATGATAAAAACAGAAAAAAAAGTAATACAAATGTAAAATAAAAAAACATCCTTCCTCCCAATGAAGTTTCTATGTGAGAATTGCCAGAACAATCTGAGATATTGTACCAAGAATATCCCCCCAAAGCAACCTATCAGTGTTCTATGGGTAGGGTTGGTGAATATGATGAAGTGGGGTTTGATGCCTGTCAGAAAACATGACCAGGCAACTGGTCAATGAGGAGGAGACTGACGAGAAAAACGGAAGAGGAAGAAATTCTATGTGCAAGATTACTGAGAAAAGAGCTGAATAGATAGGCTACATTTCACAAGAAGAGACCAACACCACACAGAGAACCAGAAACCACATGCATGCTAGCTACAACCAAGCGATAATGCAATGCTGGTAAGTAACCAATGAGTGCATTTCTAAGAAAGGGGCAGGGCTCTATGCAGATCTAGAGACAGGCAGATTAGTTCGGTTCCTACCCTGCTGGTCTGTCAACGGTTGATAAAGTTTATCTAAATGATGCATAAATTACTCTTAAGTCACCCGTCAATGGAGAACAAGCACGTGAATAAAGAAATCTGCTCTTCACTGGAATCATATCAGCAAGGCCTGACGTTGCTCCCATTGTGTCTTCATGCAGCGAGTTGTGGAAAGATAGAAAAAACCCAGTGTGCAGTGTTTTGCCAACTCAAAACAGTATTGGAGTAGGCTGTAATAAGACATGCTACTAAAAGATCCTTAGAGACTGCTTCACTCACGCTACTCTGGCCAGGAAACAAAGTAATAAGGGCTGAGGGCAGAATCAACTCAAGAAGATGAGTTGAGAGCAGATATTGAATAATATGAATGGCCCTGTATTCATACCATTTCAGACACCACAGTTGAGTGGACATACAAAAAAACTAGAAGAAGAACGTTTTAGGGTAAGGTAGCCCAGCCAGTCAGATGCAGGTGAATCATGGCTACCCTTGTTGATGTTTTGCTACTGAATACTGACCCACTGAATGATCCTGGAAGAGATGAGCACCACTGTCACAGTCAAAGGCAGAGCAGTGTAACCTATTTGACAATGATACTGCCAGGTTCCAGTGACCTGTTGTATTTGACCGGACATCTCCAACTTGAACTTTGCTCTTTAAACATAAACAGATCAATAGCCCCCTACCTATGTCAACTGCATTCAACATCTAATCACAGATAAGGCCTACCTGCTACCGTCTGATCTTTTGAGCTAAAATTACACTGCGGCCTCAATGCTCGCTTCAGTGTAATTCTTACCCAAATTAGACTTCCTCAATCAGGCTGCTAGGCCTAAAACTGGATGAAAGATTGCTTAAAGCCTCAATTGTAAGGGCTTATTCTGTCATTACACCCCTTTATCTCTAACTGTCTTCACCTTCATCTAACAGTTCAGAAGCATTTCAATATGGAAAAGTTCAAACTTACTAGCTCTGAATTACTAAGCCCAGCGTGTGTGTGTGTGGGGGGGGGGGGGGGCGTCCCACGTGTTGTGTGGGTGTGTGTTGTCTGTACTATTGCAACTCATAAGAGCAATGTGCAATTGGGCAAAAGGGCAAAGTGAGCAATGTGTGAACTTCAAAAAGTCCAAATGAACAATTATTACTTAAGATTAGCATCACTTCTGAATCATAGTATGGCTTAAGATCATGAAGTGTATTGTGATCAGACTGACTCTGGGTAACATTTCAAAATGATAGTGGGGGGTGATCTCCAATCTTTCTCAATTTTTCAGACAGTCGTCTATGCTGGTTGGGATTATTGCAAAACTCCGCTTTTTCAGACCAGACAGACGAAAATGTGTAGACGCACTGTAACTGTAATTAAGCCAAAGGGCACCATATCTAAGTTCACCAGTACAGTGTGCCTTCACATACAAAATTAAGATAAGTGTTTATTTTTCTCTCGCTTAAAAAAAAAAAAAAAAAAAAGATCTTGCCAGTTGAAGTTTCATTTACATAGGTACAACTAGCTTCGCTCATGACCTCACTGTGAAAGGTCAAAGGCCACCAAACGTGCTGTCCTGACCGGTTACATGGGTAGTGTTTAGTGATCCTTATGAAATGTGTAGTCCTGAGGCCTGGAAGAAGCACAGGGTCAACACAATGATCGACGTCTTTGGAATGCACCACAGAAAATCTTAACTCCAGTTTAGCTTCAAACTTTGCTCTACGTTTTTTGAATAGACAAATAAAATGAGATCCTTAGTGGAGCAGCTTCAATGTTATCAAAGCTCAGCCAGTAGCCTTCATGCCAGTAATTTTATTACTATGAAAATGTGAGAGCATAATATCCAGATGCTCTTGTCAGCCTTCAGGCTGTGTGTTCAGTGGCTTGGGGAGTCGCAGGTACAAATCCTGAGCCTCCTGGGACACTCACTCACTTAGCAAAGAAAATATATTAACTGGCTTCTACCTCAGATTGTAGGCCAAGTTGTTAATACATTTTGTAAAACAGAGAGACCAGTCATAAACTTCATTTAGGCTATGTGGATTTGGAACTTTCTTTAAGAAGTTTAGACTATTTTAAAGCCCCTCTGGGCTTATTAAACACCATGACAATGCACACGACTCTTTTCCTTAGTGGAGACCCCGTTACCGTGTCAACATTGGCAGTAAGGAATTTCAACCACACCTTAACGCACAATGAAATCAAAGGACTGGGGAGAGGACTGCACAGAAGTCAATAACTAAGGCCTAAATGATAGCAGCAATATACAGGCCCTGCAGGGTCCTAATGGAGGGGAACCCATCAATGTTGTCATGGGGAAAAAGTAGGAAATGAGAAGAGGCTATGGGTCTATCAATCAAGCCTGGTTCTCTGGATGACATCATTGTTGTTGTGCAGCAAGTATCCATGTTTGGATTCATGGACAGACAATGCTAAACAAAAATACATTCACAGTGTAAAACACAAACAAAGGACATGTTAACTCACACCTGTCTTTTCTCTGGATGCCAGACAGAAATAATCTCAATCATTTTGTTTACTACCACAGACAGAGAAACATTGAACACAACTCGTTGGACACACACAACCCAGAGTCACATGCAGCTGGAATGTGTTTTGCATAATTTGAGGCTTTCTCCGACAGGTTCATACACACACACCTGAGAAATGAGATGACCTACAGTCTCCACACACACAGGTTTAACTTGTTTCAGCCCTAGCATGTTAATGTGTAATTCACATTCCTACTTACAGACCGTATAGGATTGTGACTAGTGATAGTATCACTCATACCTGAGAATGCCACAAGGTTGGCGAGAATACTGCTGGAATGTTAATTGGTATGAAACCATGGCAATAGAATTAGTAGGACATTCTGATCAAAGCAATGCTCCATGGTATGTGAATTGTCAGACATATTTGATTGATGTTTGATTCTCTTGTGCTTGGCAACGAACAAAAACATACTAACTTTTGTATGCATCTTAGGCACACACACACAAAAAAAGTGTTTTAATAATAGTTAGTGGAATTGGGCTGTATAGAGAAGAGATAGTCCTGGGAATGATAAGTGCTAGGCAGGGACTGTTAGTTCTGGCTCATTGGCAGTGTGCGTTCCAGTCTGTTAATCAAGAAAGGGTAGGGATCAAAAGCACAAAGTGTCTAGACTAGAGCTCCTTTTGGTAGTGTCCCACTACCAACCAATTATCACAAAACAGGCTCGATATTGATGAGAGAAAGACAGTGACAATTCATTTCTCCAATAAGTCCTCTCAATATTAGGGTCATTGCACCAATTCAGTGCATTTTGAGAAGTGTTTACATGTTTAATTATTTTTTTTAACATTCTGTCATAAAGAGCTGTTGAACTTAATAAAAGACACGTTCTAATTTCAGCAGGTTAAAAGGGAAAAGGAATTACTACAGTAATTGCCTATTAAGTGCCAAATAAAACTACCAGGGTTGACGATCTCATCTTAAAATCAGTCATGAATCCCCTTGTGACAGGAGGAATGGAAGCTTGTTGCGTGCAACAAGGAGTTGCAATTGAATGCAAGCTTCACCCCCAAAAATGTATTAACATTTGGAACCTGTCCGTCTATGGTAACAGGGTTGACATGTTCTGCTCCACCACTCAGTTTTCCACCAGAAAACACTAAACAAATACATGACCGGCTAAACTGCTTTTACACTATGATTTGACTATTACATGTTCAATGTTGCTTTTGACTTTTTTTTTTTTAAAGGCATAGTTTCACCATATTAAAACAAGAGTTCAGTTCACAGAACAGGGTTGACTTTATAATGAGGGATAAATGAATCACTAATCACATTAAATAAATAATGATCTTCAGAAATGCAACAAAATAACTAGGACTTTACAATGATGGTGAAAACTGTGTGGATTAAGTGGGTTAAAGTCTTCCTAGAAGTCACAGAGGGTGCACTTTAAAAAGTCTATTAATATTACAAATCTGATTGATTGAATTCTCCATGTTATCTAAAAGAAAACTTTGTTTTAATATAAAAGGCTTTTAAAATTCAACATTGGTGCACAATTTCTACTTAAAATATCACTATTTTCGTGGAATGCCCCATTAACCATTTTAATCTCACGGATATCAATTAAATGTATCAACCAAAACAATACCAATGAAGTTCTATTATTCTGGCGCCTGTGTCAGGAAAATATTAACAGATAACCTAGATGGTTGACCAGGTGATTAGCTGCCTGGGTTAGAGTGGCCCACTCCCACATGTCCACACAAAGTTTACACACAGCTCTAATGTCAAGTCGATTTCCGGTATGCATTATTCTCTGCCAACAGAGCAAGGAAGGGAACAAAGTGACTGAAATCTAAAATAAATGAAAGGAGGAGTGAGGGTATTTAGGATACTCTTAAAAAAATATGTACATATATTGCCTAATATATACTGAACAAAAATATAAACGCAACATGTAAAGTGTTGGTCCCATGTTCCATGAGCTGAAATAAAAGATCCACAATCTTTTCCATATGCACAAAAAGCTTATTTCTCTCAAATTTTGTGCACAAATATGTTTAAATCCCAGTAAGTGAGCATTTCTCCGTTGACAAGATAATCCATCCACCTGACAGGTGTGACATATCAAGAAGCTGATTAAACAGCATGATCATTACACAGGTGCACCTTGTGCTGGGGACAATAAAATGTCACTAATTTGATTTGTTAAAATGTGCAGTATTGCGAGATCTTGAGGTCCATTGTCGTGCCATTTATCTCCCGCCATCACGTCATGTTTCATATGATAATGCACAGCCCCATGACGCAAGGATCTGTACACAATTCCTAGAAGCTGAAAATGTCCCAGTTCTTCCATGGCCTGTATACCCACTCAGCATGTGTGGGATGCTCTGGATTGAGGTGTACGACAGCGTGTTCCAGTTCCTGCCAATATCCAGCAAATTCGCACCACCATTGAAGAGGAGTGGGACAACATTACACAGGCCACAATCAACAGCCTGACCAACTCTATGGAAAGTACATGTGTCGTGCTGCATGAGGCAAATGGTGGTCACACCAGATACTGAATGGTTTTCTGATCCACGCCCCAAAAAAAAATTCTAAAGGTATCTGTGACCTACAGATGCATATCTGTATTCCCAGTCATGTGAAATCCATAGATTAGGCCCTAATGAATGTATTTAAAATTGACTGATTTCCTTATGTGAACTAGAACTCAGTAAAATCTTTGAAATTGTTGCATGTATATATATTTTTCACTGTAGCTTAGCTTAGTTAAGCCATAATACATCACAGTTCAGAAGTCAGTAATGAATGATGCTAGGTCTTTAAACATCTAGGTAAATTATACTCAGTGGACAGGGGGAGATATACCGGTTTACAAAAAGTGTGTTGTGGGTTAGATAGGCCAATGCTTTTTCTCAGGAACACTAAATGTGATCTGGCCACATCTGAAACCAGAGCAGAAACTACAGCATTGAGAAATCCCCACCACAACACATCAGGTGTGGACAGGGGTGAATTACCGTCAAATACAACTCACATTCACACCACTGATGTAGGAAAACCCACCAGCATGTCGTCTGTGTATTATTGTTACACCTTGATGGCGAAATTCATTTCTATGAAATGAAACTAGTTTAAGGCAAAACTTTACACTGAAGCGAATGGAGACCTTCATGACTTCACCTGAGAACCCTAGTGTTAAGTGAGGTGTCTAAAAGAGCTGTATTATGTTTAAGAAGAGAGTGCTTTAGGTATTGTGGTTGCGTATTGCTGGGAGAGGAAGAATGCAACATTACAATAACCCTCATTCAGTTGAGTGATATGTAAACAGTTGTAAAGCACACACAGTTGATGCATAAGAATACAGGTTGTTTTACTGTTTAAATCTTCTCTTTAGCTAGGCCTCTATCCAGATCAAAGAAAAATATTAACCAGAAAAACAAAGGCAAACACCTGAAGGCTTTAAACTAAAATAACAAACCTCCATCAGATTCCCAAATAATTTAGTGTCATGTTTTCCCATGGAGTAAGAAGAAACTAGGCCAGTCTTTTTGAGCACCTGGCTGAAAGGGAAAGCGCTAGCCTCATTTCAGGACTGCTCTTATACAACTCCATTCTTGTTCAACTATCCCAATTGTTTGGGAATGGATTGATTTCATACAAGAAGTACCGGGAGTGTGAAGAGAAATGTAACTGGCGTGAATTCATAGATGTAGGTCAATATGAATGTGGTATCCATCCATGCCTAAGGGTAATAACAAAGCTATGAGACCCAGATAAGAGGAGCCATTCTCAGTCCGTTCTGACACCTGCAGGTGGCCAGGTCATGGGTATGCTCAATCGACATAACACATTCAGGGAAACAATGCATTTTTTCACAACAATTCATGAAGAAATGTGACAAAATAATGACAAAAATGAAAACCTTACAAGTAGGCCTAAACAACGTTTTTTGGGTCAAGAAATAGTATACATAAGTAATTAATTTTTAAAAAACACATGAACTAGAAGCATTAAAATTGCCCCTGTGCTTTTTGACAGGGTTCATACAGTCACCGCGTCACTGAATCCACTATGATAAAGTAGCGCCATCTAGTGTCATGAACGGAAATTGGTTGGCATTGCTCTTTACCAAATTATACCTTGATTTAGTTCAATGTCTGGTAGACAAAATGCAGGCTAACCATACCAATGTCAAAAACGTGTACATAACATTCAAGCTCCTCCATGGAGTCCATTACTGACATTCTTTCAAAATTCTTTCCACATTTCATTGGAGCATTTCACATCACTGCATTCTTTACCAGAAAGTAGGTTGGTAATCTTTGACATCGTGTAGGTAGATTCATTAATTTCTTTATTTATAAAGCCCTTTTACAAAAACTACCACTGTACCTTAAATCATTAATAATCTTAAAGCATATGAATTACCACATCCAGTCTCAGGGATGGCTAACTCTGTAAATTCCTTCGGTCTCCACTGAGTTAGGTAAATCAGCTTTTAGGGGTTTTTTGCACTGTATTTGAGGAACAATGTTAAAATTTCTCTTAAATTTGCTTCTACATCTGCATTACTTGCTGTTTGGAGTTTTAGGCTGGGTTTCTGTATTGCACTTGGTGACATCTGGTAACGTAAAAGGGCTTTATAAATACATTTGATTTGACGTTTCGGTGCCTCTAGAGCAATTTAGACTGGTGATTGAGGACCTTATTACTGATTAATGTTTTTGTTTATTTATGACCGTGTTTAGTTTCCGTTTGCATTTCGTATTTGATGCAGTTGAGTAATTTTTGTAATTCAGGGCTCTTCTGTAAAAAAAGAGACCTTGGTCTCAGTATGACTCCCTGGTCAAATAAAGGTTTAACAAATGATCAGCACATCTTTGCTGCAGGTTTTTTGTTGGATTGATCGAGTTCAAAGACAAGGCCTGGGTCCATTGGAGGGCAAATGAGAAGGCTGTCCACTTACCGACAGCTCTGAAGAGACATGCTCCGTCCTCTTTCATTTTTTTAATGACGAAGCCTTTCTTTTCCCCAAGCGCTTTCTCAAACCAGTGCTCCTGCTGAGAGAAATAGAACATCTGTAATTCAATGCAGTGGGTTATACAGGCAGGTCTATCCGACTACCATAGGAGGCAACCTTACATTAACGTCTCAAGTGAGCTTGTTGAAGTATTTTCGGAATAACATTTCAAGAGTGCAGATTAGGCTAAAATAGAGTTTTAGCTACACATTTGTTTACAAAGTCTCCAATGACATTAAAGCAGACCTGTGTGCCAGCAAGGTGCGAGGTTGACGCCCTCTAGATGGGTAACAGCCCAAAATTTCTCAAATCATTGAATCATTTCGTCCAACTAGGGTTGAGAGATATCCAGTGGTGTAAAGCACTTAAGTAAAAATACTTTAAAGTACTACTTAAGTCGTTTTTGGGGGGTACCTGTACTTTACTATTTATATTTTTGGCAACTTTTATTTGACCAAATTCCTAAACAAAATAATGTACTTTTTATTCCATACATTTTCCCTGACACCCAAAAGTTCTATTTACATTTTGACAGGAAAATTATCCAATTCACACACTTATCAAGAGAACATCCCTGGTCATTCCTACTGCCTCTGATCTGGCGGACTCACTAAACACAAATGCTTGTTTGTTTGTAAATTATGTCTGAGTGTTGGAGTGCGCCCCTGGCTATCCGTCAATAAAAAAGTACCTAGAAAATTGTACCTTCTGGTTTGCTTAATATAAGGAATTTGAAAGTATTTATACTTTTACTTTCAACACTTCAGTACATTTTTAGCAATTCTATTTACTTTTGATACTTAAGTATATTTAAAACCAAATACTTTTTGACTTTTACTCAAGTAGTGGTTTACTGGGTGACTTTCACTTTAATCATTTTCTATTAAGGTATCTTTACTTTTACTAAAGTATGACAATTGAGTAATTTTTCCACCACTGGCAATATCCAGATTTCCACACGTCACACACGTATACGATATTACCGAAAGTGCACACAACGAGAGCTATTTTTACAAAAACCTGCACAAAACAATTTAGGTAATAGGGATCTTGATCCAGAAGGGGATTGAATGTCTCTGCTGTAACCATGAAGCTTGATCACAACATCTAGACACTTCGCTAGCAAGTTAGCAAACCAAATGTGTCGCTGGAACCCTGAGCTAGATATCATTTATTTGACATCTTAGATTTCTTATAGTTATACTTAACTTAAACTTATACTTAAACAGTGGCGTAGCATGCATCCCCACTGCCCCCGTGAGGCGGGGATGCCCCCGACCTCCCCAAAAAAACGGTATTGAAAATCCTATGGTCGGTAATTTAAAATCCCCCGGTATATGGTCGAAATGGTATATCTGCCAAGCCTACGTCCAACTGAATTAAAGAAAATCCTTGTTTACCACACACCATTACATTAACATGTTTGTTTCCAACTTATGTAGGCTAATTCATTAATGACAAGTTGTAGTATTAAGTTTGCCCTTTTCTTATCAAGATGTAAAATACAAATATCCTCAAATGTCTTCAAAGCCAACCGTATGAGTAGGCCTATTAAACACAGCCTTGGCTTAGTCTATTCACCTTATTCAAATCGATGTGTAACCTATTGCAATTATTTCATCCTTTTTAAAAGCAGAGGCCTAGGCGACATGGTTTAAAAAGACAGTTTATAAACAATTGTGTAAAACAAACTTTGCCTATATTTTGGGTTATGATGGAGCAAGACAGCTGTACTAAGTTCATGAGTATGTTCATGGCATTTTGATTCTTGAAGAAACAAATAGGACTATGTATATCAATAATGGACATGACCACTGAAAAGGAGAAGTAGGCTTACTATTGCTGATTGAACAATTAAATAGGCCTACTTTCTGTGACGCTAGAACAACTGAAAATTCCTGGTTTATTAAATAGCATCCCTCATTTTGTCACTGATCTGTCGTTCTGCCCCTGAACAGGCAGTTAACCCACTGTTCCTAGGCCGTCATTGAAAATAAGAATTTGTTCTTAACTGACTTGTCTGGTTAAATAAAGGTAACATTTAAAAAAAATAAACAGCCGAGATATGTTCACAATGATGAAAATTCAGTCAGAATAAGAAGCTATGATGAATTTCAGGAATACACTTATTTGAGATCTTTGAGCAACACTACAATCTGTAAATTTCATTTTAGCTTAGCCCTCTTTAATGGATGAATACACTAGCTTTTAATGCTACCACATCATATCATATTTAGCCAGAGATATTGCTATCCTGTAGCCTAACGCCATTTATTGACTAGCAGTAGAGCAAACAAACTGCTATTTGCATGTGAAAAAAGAATGGGATGCATTTGCTCCATGGTTTGTGACGCTGATATTATTCACATCCTGCAGAGACTGTCTTTAATGATAAGGCTTAATGAAAAGGTGCTGCATTATGACACCTGGTATGTAATAAAAACAAATGACTGGCATACAAAAAAAAACTAGCTAGCTCATTATTTCTCCAAACTTTGAATACTTTCACATTCCATTTTAGATGACGCCTGAATTGATGTGGTTGACAGAACAGACCTGGATGGAAAAAGCAAATAACTAGTGACATTCAAAACATACACATTTTACCCGCTACTCCCAAACTGGTCATTTCTAGAACGCCCATTTAAAACCAATGTGCTACTGGTATTGCTTCATTTTGCAAAAAAAAGTGTGTGTGAAATAAACAGTAAGACATTTTAATATAAATGTTCATTTAAATGGCTAGTTGCGGGACGAAGGTAGTGGTCACCCTGGAGGCCATGAGCTGAACTAATGAACTACATTTTACACAGCATTACCTGCTCCACTGTCGCTGGGTCCTCAGACTGCAGTCTCGATGCGTTCTCGTATTCATCTTCACTGTTGTAACCCGCACCTTCCTCCGAATCAGCACTAGGACCTCCACCGCCACCTCCAGCTACGCCGGGTGTTCCACCACCGGCCACCCCAGAGCAGGTTGCTTGTCGTCGCCTTTTACTCAGACCAGGCCCCGAACAACAACTTCCAATTCCCCCACCACAACCAACGCTGCCTGACAGTTCTCCGCGTGTCCCAGCAACGCATGGTATTCCTCCAGTCCCATTACCATCCCCAGGTCCAACAGGAGACCCTGAAACCACGGGAGGGGGAGAGGCCTGCTGCGGCCGAGAGCTAGCTTCGTTCCGTCTATCCTCCCTTGTCGAAGGTGGAGCGGCTTGATAGGACCATGGTGGCGGCGAGGCCCTCGGCCTTGCACCTGTACGACCTCCGTGTGGATGTTGATGTGGGTCAGAGCCACTCCTTCTGTCAGTCTCGTCCGGGTGGTCCGAAACACCGACACTCGAGTTCGGCTTCTTCTTCGGAAGAATCGTCATGGTTGTCTGCTAGGGAGGGGGTCAACGGGGTGACGATTCCTTCTTTCCAGAATGTAGCTAGTAGGCCTACTTTGCCGTTAAGGCCGTCAGTTTTTGTGCAATATTCGACCTTAATCACTTAGGTTACAAAATATATCGATATCATCTGTTATTGGCTTTGTTTTCTGGGGATAGCTAGCTAGTTGAACAATAACAAACCGTCTCCCTCTTCCCGTCCTCCAAGCTCTCCATTCCCCACAAAACATCAACACAGATCTGACGACACAGGAACGTCACTTCCCTTGCAAGAGCTTTTTTTCAGGGTCTGTGCTACTCGGGATCCTTGGAACGTCCACACCCATTGAAGTTGACGTTTAAAAATGGTTAAGGTACGGTTAGGAAAGGTTTATAGTTGAGGGTAGGGTAGGATAGGGGTTAGGAGGTTAGGGTTGGACGTTTTCCTTCGTCAATGGTCTTTCTGGGTCGTCACCAGTTACCACAGCCCCAAAGTCCAAAACCCTGCCCATTTCTACCATTTATTTTCTTAAAATTGGATTTTAAACCTAACCTTGACCTTCACTTTAACCAAACAGCTAACCTTATACTTAACCCCAACCTTAAGTTAAGACTGAAAAGCTCATTTTAGTCTTTATGAATGTTTACCATATAGCCACTTTGGGTGTGGTAACTAATGGAAACACTCTTTGTGGCATTTTAATGATAATGTAGAACAAATGCAAATAATGTATACATTATAATGGAAAATATAAATATTAACATTTTTTTTTTCTTTATTAATCCACATGTCATTGATTAAGTGTTTGTTTTTTCCTGAAAGTGACCACAGTAAATGTTTGCTGAACATATAATTACATTTTAGTAATTAAGCAGACACTCTTATCCAGAGCAACTAGGGTTATGGACCTTGCTCAAGGGCACATTGACAGGTTGTTTGCCTAGTTGTCTTGGGGATTCAAACCGGCAACCTTTTGGTTCCTGGCCCAACACTCTTAACCGCTAGGCTACCTGCTGTTCTATAATAATCATGTGTTACTATTTTTGGACTCATATTATGAATAAAATAATTAGATAAAATGTGTGTTGGATTTTAGTATCTGTATGCACATATTCCTAATGCAAATTCCAGCAATTTAGCCTAATTAAATGTACCCTCAAAAGAAGAGGCATTTTGGAAAATCCATATGATAACAATTGGCATGCGTCATGATTAGTTGTTATTTTTTTTCCGTTCATAAAGCCTTCTTTACTTGATTTGTGTGATTGGGCATAGGGGCCCCATGTGATGGCAATTGCTTCAGCATTCACCTCTGAAATAGTAGGTCTAATAAAACAAATTAAATACTCACTTTTCGCCAAGATGTTTAGATATGCTCCAAGCCCCACTGCACAAACCTTACTGTATGTAGTATTGTTGATGTTGTGAATGTGCATAGTCTATATTTACTCTGTTGGGCCTACAATACATGGTTGAGGTGGGTCATCACATCTCTGATCAACTGAAGTTGTTCCTGGAAAAAGAAAGTATACTAAACAACAATATAAATGCAAGAGGTGAGAAGAGGTGAGAGGAGGAGAGCACCTGGATGCAAGAAGGAATACAACGTGGCTGCTATGAAAGTGAACTGTATTTACGTGTGATCAGGGGTGTATTAATTCTGCCGATTCTGTTGAAAAACGTTTCTTAGACGGAAGCAAACAGAACAAAACAGGAAAAAACATACCTGAATTTGTCCAACAGAAACTCTCTTTTGCAACTGTTGGACTAATGATTACACCATTTTCAGATAGATGCAGGCAAGAGTGTGCAAGGCTGTATTGAATGTCATTGTTTGTCCATGTATCACATTTGTCTCTCGACCTGTGTGCACCTACGTTGTAAATTTTAATTCATAGGCTAGGTTGTAACAATCTCATGATGGGTATAGGGCAAATTTGAGTATCATTTAGTAGCCTAAACGCATTGCTGTTACATTGAACTGGGTGAATGTAAAATTAATGAGAGTCATCCAATATACTGTAATAGAAATAAGGCCAACGCCACTGCTTGGAGGGCATACAGCCACCCACTGGGGAGCCAGGCCCAGCCAATCAGAATGAGTTTTTCCCCACAAAAGGGCTTTATTACAGACAGCCCCCCCCCCCCCCCCCCCCCCCCCCCCCGATCTCGCAGCTGAAGTAGCCGGATGTGGAGGTCCTTGGCTGGCATGGCTACATGTGGTCTGCAGTTGAGAGGCCGGTTGGACGTACTGCCAAATGTTCTAAACATCTTTGGAGGCAACTTATGGTAGAGAAATTAACATTCAATTATCTGGCAACAGCACTGGTGGACATTCCTGCAGTCGGCATGCCAATTGCACGCTCCCTCCAAACTTGAGAAATGTATGACATTGTATTGTGTGACAAAACTGCACTTTTTAAAGTGGCCTTTTATTGTCCCCAGTGCAAGGTGCACCTGTGTAATGATCATGCTGTTTAATCAGCTACTTGATATGCCACACCTGTCATGTGGATGGATTATCTTGGCATAGGAGAAATGGTCAATAATCACATTTGTGCACAAAATTGGAGATACATCCTTTTTTGGTACGTATGGAAAATGCCTGGGACCAACAGTTTACATGTTGCATCTATATTTACATGTTACATGTATGTAGATTACATAATATAGATTACATGTTGCATCTGTATTCTAATTGCCTACCTCACCTAATTTAAAGCATGAAGTCATGTGATTTATCTTCCAATTCATGGGCTATTCATTGTGGGAAGAGCATTTAGAATGTTGATAAACTAGCTGTAATTCTTGGAATGATCAAATGGCGATGCTGCTGACATAGAATTAGGAACTAGAATACTAATTAAACTAGTAATTAAACTAGTAGTTTAATTAGGGTTGCTATCCTGCCTTACCTTCACAATTTCCCAATCCTTTCATTCCTCAAAAAGAGGAAATATAGTCATAATGTGTTTATTTAGGTAGAGTTACTTAAGCAATAACGCACGACTAGGTGTGGTATATGGCCAATATACCATGGCTCAGGGCTGTTCTTACATACGACGCAACTCGGAGTGGCTGGATAGAGCCCTTAGCCGTGGTATATTGACTATATACCACAAACCTCTGAGGTGCCTTATTGCTAGTATACACTGGTTATCAATTTAATTAGAGCAGTACAAATAAATGTTTTGTCATACCCGTGGTATACGGTCTGATATACCACGGCTGTCAAACAATCAGCATTCAGGGCTCGAACCAGCCAGTTTATTATAGCAATTATAAACTGAATAGCAATTATAAACTGGGTGTTTCGAGCACTGAATGCTGATTGGCTGACAGCCATTGTATATCAGACCGTATACCATAGGTATGACAAAACATTTATTTTTACTGCTCTAATTCCATTGATAACCATTTTATAATAGTAATAAGGCACCTCTGGGGTTTGTGGTATATGGCCAATATACCACGACTAAGGGCTGTGTCTAGTCACTATGCGATGCGTCGTGCAAAATAACAGCTCTTAGCTGTGGTATATTGGCCATATACCATATACATATTTATTTTTACTGTTCTAATTACGTTGGTAACCCGTATATAATAGCAATAAGGCACCTCAGGGGTTTGTGGTATATGGCCAATAAACCACGACTAAGGGGTGTATCCAGGCACTCCACGTTGCGTTGTGCATAAGAACAGAACTTAGTCGTGGTATATTGGCCATATACCACACCTCCTCATGCTTTATTGCTTAATTATTATTTTTTTATTTTTTGTTTAACCTTTATTTAACTAGGCAAGTCAGTTTAAGAACAAATTCTTATTTACAGTGACGGCCTACTCTGGCCAAACTCAGATGATACTGGGCCAATTGTGCGCCTCGCTATGGGATTCCCAATCACAGCCGGATGTGATACATCCTAAACTGGGTGGTTCGAACCCTGAATGCTGATTGGCTGACAGCCGTGGTATATCAGACCATATACCAGGGTATGACAAAACACTTATTTTTACTGCTCTAATTCCACTGGTAACCATTTTACAATAGTAATAAGGCACCTCTGGGGTTTGTGGTATATGGCCAATATACCACGACTAAGGGCTGTGTCTAGTCACTATGCGATGCAAAAGAACAGCTCTTAGCTGTGGTATGTTGGCCATATACCACAAACCCCAGAGGTGCCTTATTGATTAATTATATCATATCCAAAATAATTCAATGGATTTCTTGGTCTTCATTCTTCCCCTCTCATCTCCACAGGTAGCCATGTACACATCCTTCTTGTGTTGCAGCCTTACATATATTGTCACTTTAGTAATGTTTACATACTTCTTTACTCATCTCATATGTATATACCGTATTCTATTCTAATGTATTTTAGTCAATGCCACTCTGACATTGCTCGTCCTAATATGTATATATTTCTTAATTCCATATGTTTACTTTTAGATTTTTTATTTTATTTTATTTATTTCACCTAAATTTAACCAGGTAGGCTAGTTGAGAACAAGTTATCATTTGCAACTGCGACCTGGCCAAGATAAAGCAAAGCAGTTTGACACATACAACAACACAGAGTTACACATGGAATACACAAACATACAGCCATTAATACAGTAGAGGAAAAAAAAGGTCTATACACAGTATGTGCAAATGAGGTAGGATAAGGGAGGTAAGGCAAGAAATAGGCCATGGTGGCTAAGAATTACAATATAGCAATTAAACACTGGAATGGTAGATGTGCAGAAGATGAATGTGCAAAGAAGCAAAATAAATAAATAAATACAGTATGGGGATGGGGTAGTTGGATGGGCTATTTAAAGATGGGCTATGTACAGGTGCAGTGATCTGTGAGCTGCTCTGACAGCTGGTGCTTAAAGCTAATGCGGGAGATATGAGTCTCCAGTGATTTGAGTCTTCAGTGATTTGTGTGTATTGTGTATTGTTGTGAATTGTTAAGATACTACTGCACTGTGGGAGCTAGGAACACAAGCATTTCGCTACACCCGCAATAACATCTGCTAAATATGTGTATGTGACCAATAACATCTGCTAAATATGTGTATGTGACCAATAACATCTGCTAAATATGTGTACGAAAAATAACATTTGATTTGATTTATAAGATTTTTTTACTAAAACTTGAGAAACAGGAAAGTCTTCACATTTCCATTCAGATTCTTGTTGCTCAGCTGATGAAGGTCAGCTGACCGAAAGCTAAGCCACAATTAAAGAAAATTGCATCTGACTAGAAGTGTGCAGAGACTTTTTGCTGTTTCTTCACTTTTGCCTACAACACCTTCACTAATCAGCTGTGGGTGTGCAGTAGATTCTGCCTATCATTTTCTAAAATTTGCAACGTTTTCTCTTTCATACTACAAGAGAAGAATGTTCCCGTAACAAAAAAAAAATGGATACAGGAAATTCAAATAAATGGGATAATGATTTTATTCATGTCAAGAAATACATTTCTTCACAGTCATCTCCCATTAACTACAGAAGCACAGACCGATACGTCTAAAGTGTTGAGGAATATTAATGGTTTAATTAAAATATAACAAGATTGCTTTATATTACAAAATACCCTGCAATTCACTGTCAAGTTTAATCAAATTCTAGACTACAGCATTTGAAACGTTACACTGTACTTTGATTAAGGACCTAATGCCACTAGAGGGCATGCTTTAGTCAATAACATTTCATTTTGAGAGTCAGCCTTTTGCTACATACAGCATTTTGATAGATCAAAAGATATTTTCAGCCTCTTAGTTATGGAACTATACACACAATAAATGTATTGTGTCTGAAATGTTATTCCTTGGCTTAATGTTTTTGAATAGCTCAATATATATATATATATATATATATATAAAAAACTGATTTTTGATTAATATGTGTCATATTCATAATCAATCAATCAATATATAAACAAATAAGCACATAAATAAAATGTTTGGATGTTTCATCAGGTTATAAAATTAAATGAAAAAATAAGCAGTTTCCTACATCTAATGCAAAACCATGTAATGTGTCTAAATATTGTGTTACATCTATGAGTTAAAAAGCAGTATATCCTGGAGACATTTTCCAGATATGCTCAAGCTGTCGAATCTTGGTTGAAATATTTTGGTACAGGGGAGACATTTGGATGAGCATAGTCCAACAACTAAGTGCATTGTATTGTGAGTAAATATTCCATCTTAAATAGGTTCACTTGTACTGTATGGCATGGTTTAAAAAACAGTCAAAAACAGTCCACAAAATATAGTGCAAACTCATGCAGTAACTGGCCATTGTGTGCAACCTTAAATTGCTATATTCTAGAAATCTATTTTTAATAGAACATAAATAAATCACGTGTATGTGGTAATTAACCACCATGATAGACAGTAGATAGCACTAAATGTTGCATTGTGTGTGAAGGAAAATGCATGTTGTTAATACCCCTTAGCTGTCCATGCAGAGAAACTTAATAAAGGTTCAACTCTGCATGACTTCATCATGATCTCGGTCTGGTAATGAACAAGTCAAAGAACATGAGGGTAGTGTTCATTTATCCTGCATAGGTTAACTATAATGCACATTTTTCGATTATAAAATGTGAGAAAATAAATATATATGAAACAAGTTAGCAAACAAATAAATAAACATACATTCAAATGCTGTTTTTTTTCTTCATGTGCAGGCTAACAGTAACAAATGGACAACAAATGCAATGCCAGACAAGAATGGCATTTATTTCCTGTATGATCATGAACTGTTAAAGGTAGACTCCGTGAAATTACGTTGCCACAAGCTGCACCGCAGATATGAGCAAGACTTCGCTCTCACACAGTCACACACAGTATATGCGCATGTGCACGGGGTTCACAGCGTGGTAGCCATGGCACCAAAATAAGCGGAGAAGTTGAGCCTCGCGCTTCAACGCTCTTAGTTGTTGCGGAAATTGACCCACTATGCTGTTTACTTTCTCCATCTACGTCATATCGCCGAGTCCACCTTTAAAGCTATGAAACAGGGTCCGTTGTGTTAGGAGTAATCATCTAAAGAAGAAAGAACAACAGGATACGACCCCCAAGTAGAATAAACATTTTGTTGTCAGCTTTACACCTGTATATTTCAAAGGGAAAGGAGAGAAGGGGTATTTGACTAAATACTCAGAGCACAGGAAAAACATGCAGGTAGACATGCAAAAAATCCTAAACAGTGATTTGGAATTAGTACGCAGCAGTGAACAGGTCTTGACCTAAGTGCTCTGGCAGAAATGTATTATGGTTTCGTTTCATATTTAGTTAAATATAATCTAGAAAGTGAATTAAATAAACAATAAAATATCTTACATGCTTGATGTTACAGTGTACTTCTGTGGAGGTGTGTTTGGCCATGGATACTTCAAACCTGGCCCACTCAGCATATTTCCTTATGTAACATAACTGCATTACAATAGGATCCTTATTCAACGGGACAACTAAGTGTGCTTGAGCTAGAGATCTGCAGTCTAAAAATACCTTATCTTTCACAATGACATCTTACTCTTAAATCTCAAGATTGAGCAGTAACTAAGATTACATACAGTACAGTACATAAACGTCGTTAAATGTCTCTTTTACATCTACGCACTTTGACCTTTATTACCACATGTATGTCTTTGAGGTGTCAATCTGAGAGTTCTGGGGATCCACTGGACCCTCTTTCTCCTTCTCAGTCTCGTTCTCCCACAGGTTGATCAGGGGAGGGTAGAGCTCATTCAGGGGGATGGAGGTGGCATGCTGCACGTATTTCTTCAGGGAGTGATGGCAGGATTTCTGCTTCATACGCCGGCCCATGTAGAATACAAGCAGGGCCATGATGCAGATGGCAAACATGGAGCCCATGACAGCTGCAAGGGCCACATTGGTGGGCTGGGCCACCATCTCCACAGCAAAACTGGCCTCCTTGGTGGTGACGTTGATGCAGGAGTGTTGCGTCTGCTGTTCTGTAGCTGACATGGTCAGACACACTCTGTACTCTGTCGAGGGCAACAGGTGAGTCAGGTTGTATTCTTGCACATCAACCGGAACCTTGGCTGTATAGCTGATCTGAGGGTTGTCAATCTTCATGGTGGCGCTGGACCACTTGGGCTGAGATGCCTCATGGCTGTGGAAGTGAGGAGGGTAGAGTTTCCACTCCAGGACCACTGACTGGGAGTGGATGATCTTAGCCAGGACCACCAGGGCCATTATGGTGTTTACTGTGTGCCCCCCGACATTCAGCCTGCCACCGTGCCAGTCTCCTTTCTCCACGTACACTGACACACTACGCGTGTCCGCCCCCTCTGTGTTCCACGCCACGCACGTGTACAGACCAGAATCAGCTGGCTCAACCTGGAGGATCTCCAGAGCCCCCTGTTCCTGCAGTCTGTGTTTCTTTGTGCTCCTGCCGTCCACCATGACTGCAGAGACAGCCTCTGAGGTCACCTTGTCTCCTGTTGGCGTCACCCAGTAGAACTGAGGTGCAGGGTCAGCAACAGCCCAACAGTCCAGAGTCAGGGGTTGTCCAGCAGTGACATTGAGCAGTGGGGGGAATGTGTGCAGGGAGATGTGAGGGAGGCAGGTGTTGCTGACAACATTCCAGCTGGTGGTGACCACTTCCTGGAGGGCGTGGCCAACCAAATGGGGAGGGGAGGCACAGAGGGTGATTTGGGACTCCAGCAACTTGAGGGTGGACTGGTTCCCCAGGACTGGGCCCCAGTTAGAGAGGCAGTCACACCTGAGAGGGTTACTGTGGAGACTCACTTCATCCAGGCTAGGGAAAGAGGACAAAACCTCGTGTGACAAGAGGCTGATGTCATTGTTGTGGACTAACAGAGTGCGCAGGCCGCCCATGTCAATGAAAGCAGCACGATCAATATAAGCTAAATGGGGGTTGTTATAAATTTCCAGTTTTGCCATCTCTGGGAGGTTGGAGAACGCCCCCCTCTCAATGGCAACCAGGCCCTCCATGTTATTCAGACTCAGCTCCTCCAGATGGGGGAAATCATGGAAGTCTCCCTCCTGAACACGGCCAATGGGATTCTTGTTAAGGTCTAAGAACTTGAGATTTGGTAGGACCCGGAGGGCATCTTTGGGGACTGCTGTCAGCTTGTTGTCAAAGAAGGACAGACTCTCCAGGTATTCCAACCCCTGGAAAGCTCCCGACGGGACCTCCCTGAGGCCCATGCCAGCCAGCACCAGACTGTGCAGCTTTGACAAGGGGTGGAAGTTCATATCCTGTAACCCCAGGATGGGGTTCTCCCCTATCATAAGAATCTCAAGGTTAGGGAGAGACTCAAACCAGTGGCTGTCTATGGCCACCAGCTTGTTGGAGTTGAGATGGAGCCTCAGGAGATTTCTGAGCCCAGAGAAGGCTTTAGGCCCAATGGAGGAGATTTGGTTATGGTTGATGTAAAGCTCTTCCAAACTGTCAAGATCCTTCAGACAGAAATCTTGCAGTTCTTTTACTTGGTTTTCCTCAAGGTAGAGAGTGACAAGCTGGGTCAGGTTGTGCAGTCCAATGTCTTGGATCTGTGTGAAGTGGTTTTGGGAGAGGTCTAGCTCTGTGAGGTTGACTAGACTCTGGAGCTCCACAGACACAGAGGAGATGTTGTTACTCTGGAGGAGAAGCACCTGAGTGTCACCTGAAATATTCCACGGGACCCCACTAAGATGGAGCTCATTGCAGTCCACCGTCTTGGCCTGATGGTATACCGATTGAGGTGTGTACCATGGACGTGTTTCACATACACACTGCGCTGGGCAGGGAGAACTAGCTTCTGAACTTTGGCATGAGATCACCATTAGAAAGACAATCATCAGCCGAGCACAGATCCCAGATCCTCCCATGTTGCAGTAGAATGAGGTAACCCTGTTAACCCTGGGCCAGGTTAAACTGTGACTTCTTCTGCTATGCCGATGGAGCTTTAATCCTGTAAGAAGAAATTATAAAACATACTGTAAAAAATATTGCATGACAATAATGCATTTCACATGTAAATATAGTCAACAATCATTTATTTGAAAATTGTTATTTATTTAAGGTAAAGATACATCTATCAGGTATTTGTTTATGTTTTACGACACACCTGCAAATAAATCAATAAAAAAATACTGAGGCAGCCCACTTAAACGGGTGATGCATAGTTATCTCTTTTTAACGTTCATGGTAATTGTAGAACACGTCGTGGAAAACAAGGTTTCCTTAAAGCTGTGATGTTGTGCTACTTCAGGGGGCCACAACTATAAGAAATAAAAGTCTATGTGAAGACTGGGGCAGTATGAATGATTCAGAGCTCCTGTTACTCTGTAAATCACCCTGACCCAGCAGGAAAACATATTGTCAAGCCAAAGGCATTAAGGTGTCCATCAGCTTATGGAACCCACAGTAAATTCAACCGAACCTCCACATGGCACAGCAGACATTGGGCTGTTTTCTTATCTGTGACACAAAATCTATCTTCTAACCCTGAGGAAACTAAATGTAGAAATCAATACGGTAGCTGTGTATATCCAATTTGAATGTGGCTTTTTAATAATGTAATGTGTTTGTGACGATCATTTACATGTTACAATAACTCTAGGATCAGTTTATGTGTGGCGTTGAGACGTGTGCCTCCATGTCTCTCTCCACTAGTTTCTGTGGGTTCTGTGGCAGGCAGTGAGAGGCTGGTGACAGGTAATAGGCATTGTTACACAATGAATCAGTGGGTTGAACAGCATTTACTGCTCAGGAAGCTAAATAATGTTATTCCCTTCTGCCTCCGCACTGGTCAGAAACAACACCAACATGAAAAGAAAACCTGAAACCAGAAAAGGGTGAAATGTTGAAAACTGGCACCTAAATTCTATATTACAGACTTTGATTCCACTGCTTGTTTTAAATACCTCAGTATCGTACTAATGGAACTGAAGCCTCCCTAGCATACCTGCCATATTGAAGTTCATATTGCTATCCAAAAAAGCTTATTTGAAAACTACCAGTCAGCTTCAATAGGGAAATGTCAACACACACCGATTTCTCCAAACATTAGAATGACTCTGTTTACCAATGACCTCACAGTAAAGAGGATTTTAACTTTGGCAGAGTGCGATTGGAATGCCTTAAGATGACAAGCATCAAGCTCTGTTGACGTAATGTCAGGAAATTGCTTCTTCTCCACTCAACCATCTTGATGTTTCTTCTACGCTCAACCATCTTGATGTTTTATGAGAGAAATAGCTCTAAAATGTGAGAGATGCACAGGTAGACTGGGGCATTTTTGGTATTTAGGTCAGACGCCTTTCCTCAAATGTAACTTATTCATCAGCACAAAACATTAGTATCTCATTCAACCCCAGTAACATGTGGACTACTCTAGCCCACATCCAATGTATTAACTATGATTTTTTTAAATTATAGCTGTCAAGAGGTCGATTGTCAACCCACTCCAAATCTGTTGTTTCTCCACAAACCTCCATAGACACATACCTCATGCTGTCAGTGGCTTACACCAAAGAGACAGCAAACCCACAGTCTCATTCAATTATTCACCAAAGTACAGTGTGGGGAGAAAAAGAAGTGGGTAACAAATCAAATCACAAAAACACAGTGTGAGTATTCTGTGGCGCTCCCAAGACATATTCTCTTGCTCAGCCTTTGGAAACGTTGGCATGACAAAGCCTTGTTTGAAATCTTCTGAACAAAGCCGGTACATTGACACACTAGAGTTACACCAATAGAACCAGAATGAAAAGACACGAAAATGAAAACAAGATGGGAATAATTACCCAGCTCCTTTCAAGCGCTGCACACAAATTGACTCCCTGGAGAGTTGCATCAGAGAAAGCTAAGCCGCAGAGGGGCAGAGCCGAGCACGGTTAGTGGCTTTAAAATATATCTGATGGAGGAGGCTACAGTGGAGGCAAGCTCCAGTCCTAATATTACATTGGGAGATGTTTCAGAGTGGTACTCGCTGAGCTGGCAGCACTCAGCGATGGGCTGGGGCCCCTGTCTGGCTGGGAAGTGTGACAGTCTCCACCACGCCTGTCTGATCACATTAGAGAACAGGGGCACACTTAGGACGTAACCCCCACAGTTCCTCTGGGCGGCAGGAAACAGGGCCACCTTGCCTGATGCCATGGCAACCTGACAGGAAGTAGCAAAGGCACCAACCCTTGGGCTGCTCTTAATGGCTGGTGCTCCGTAGCTGTTCCTTATCTCTAAAACCTCAACGGGCTCTAACGGGTGGAACACTGGAACATGCAAATGGAGGACAGGATAGACACAGAGCTGAAAGATCAGTGGGTGTAACTAAAATATAGAAATGTAGGTATATACAAAATAGTGTGTGTGAGAATGCTTTTACAGCAGGATGTACAGTATGAGGGATGGATCAGTTGGGAGAACACAACAACCAGACCTCTATCTGGATCAGAGGCACAATCAGCAGCCAGTACTCTGACACCAGTATCACTGTACATTTACCAGTATCACTGTACATTTTCCAGTATCACTGTACATTTACCAGTATCACTGTGCATTTACCAGTATCACTGTACATTTACCAGTATCACTGTACATTTTCCAGTATCACTGTACATTTACCAGTATCACTGTACATTTTCCAGTATCACTGTACATTTTCCAGTATCACTGTACATTTTCCAGTATCACTGTACATTTTCCAGTATCACTGCACATTTTCCAGTATCACTGTACATTTTCCAGTATCACTGTACATTTACCAGTATCACTGTACATTTTCCAGTATCACTGTACATTTTCCAGTATCACTGTACATTTTCCAGTATCACTGTACATTTACCAGTATCACTGTACATTTACCAGTATCACTGTACATTTACCAGTATCACTGTACATTTTCCAGTATCACTGTACATTTACCAGTATCACTGTACATTTACCAGTATCACTGTACATTTTCCAGTATCACTGTGCATTTACCAGTATCACTGTACATTTTCCAGTATCACTGTACATTTACCAGTATCACTGTACATTTTCCAGTATCACTGTACATTTACCAGTATCACTGTACATTTTCCAGTATCACTGTACATTTTCCAGTACCACTGTACATTTTCCAGTATCACTGTACATTTTCCAGTATCACTGTACATTTTCCAGTATCACTGTACATTTTCCAGTATCACTGTACATTTTCCAGTATCACTGTACATTTTCCTTCATTTCCATTTTGATATCACTACCCAGGCAGACATACCTCGCCCCATTATCAACCCCTCTAGCCATGTTTAAAGAACCCAACTACAGTCCCCATCATTATCAACCCCTCTAGCCATGTTTAAAGAACCCAACTACAGTCCCCATCATTATCAACCCCTCTAGCCATGTTTAAAGAACCCAACTACAGTCCCCATCATTATCAACCCGTCTAGCCATGTTTAAAGAACCCAACTACAGTCCCCATCATTATCAACCCCTCTAGCCATGTTTAAAGAACCCAACTACAGTCCCCATCATTATCAACCCCTCTAGCCATGTTTAAAGAACCCAACTACAGTCCCCATCATTATCAACCCCTCTAGCCATGTTTAAAGAACCCAACTACAGTCCCCATCATTATCAACCCCTCTAGCCATGTTTAAAGAACCCAACTACAGTCCCCATCATTATCAACCCCTCTAGCCATGTTTAAAGAACCCAACTACAGTCCCAATCATTATCAACCCCTCTAGCCATGTTTAAAGAACCCAACTACAGTCCCAATCATTATCAACCCCTCTAGCCATGTTTAAAGAACCCAACAACAGTCCCCATCATTATCAACCCCTCTAGCCATGTTTAAAGAACCCAACTACAATGGATCCTTTGTCAACAGGATGCTCAGTCCCCATCATTATCCAATCCATTATCCAATCCAGGATGCTCTGTTCCAATCATTCTCCAATCCTTTGTCAACAGGATACTCAGTCCCCATCATTCTCCAATCCTTTGTCAACAGGATGCTCTGTCCCAAATCATTCTCCAATCCTTTGTCAACAGGATGCTCAGTCCCCATCATTATCCAATCCTTTGTCAACAGGATGCTCAGTCCCCATCATTATCCAATCCTTTGTCAACAGGATGCTCAGTCCCAATCATTATCCAATCCTTTGTCAACAGGATGCTCAGTCCCCATCATTCTCCAATCCTTTGTCACTCAGACATGACTTCTTGCCTCCTCTCCTAACCGTGAGTGATGTGTCTGTCCAATCCAGACAGTATATTAATAAATTGTCCAAAGGTCTAGTGTTATTTTTAGGCTGTCAACTGTGCTCCTAGACCTAGGGCATCAGATGCTTGCAGCTGTCTCATTTTGATGGACGCGGCTATTTAATATGACAACCTCACAAAACAACAAATTAACCACTAATCACTATGTATTACCTCTCACTCCAATTTTTGCTTTACAAGTGTAATTTCATATTTTTTAAATGCACTGGTAACCATGTAAGCTAATGTCGTAGGAAGACAACAACACCCTGTTGTTAATAAATAACAGTCCTCCTCATGAATAAACAATTTGCACCAGACCTGACATTATACATTTTACGGAATGCTGGGAACTAAGGTCTGTTATTGTTTTTCTGAATGCTGCGATGAACAACCTTGTTTAGGTGCTCTCATGTTGAAATGAGGGATAATAACTAAGTATCTGAAAAGCCCTTTCTGGCATTAGAAACACAACCCTTAGACAGATGTTAGACTCCATGCTTCCCCTTAATACAAAGTTGAGCCACTCAGGGCCATGACCAGGCAGGGTGCTTTGCATGGCTCACATTTTAATTTAAGAGAGATTACCGCGCCAGATGTTCACACTACCATTGTGAAGTTGAGCTACTACTTCATTACTTACAGGCAGGGGAGAGTTGTTTTGTTTGTTAAATCAACCCAACATACACTAGCTCTGCTTTCAAGTGACAGTTATTGGCTAACCAGCCTGTGCTTTATGAAAGATCAATCGCAAAAAAAAAAATACATTATACAAATGAACATAATATCGCTGTTGCCCACCACTAAATCACTATATAATGTAAAATGGCTGTGGCAGTGCAAGAAATGTGTGACAATGTATCATACAGTATTGGTCATCTACCTTGTCATTCAGAAGCCACACATATGTATGATGACATCACAACTAGGGGGCAGTTCTAATTATACCCTCTCTTGTGCTCGCTCCTTCTAAAACATGTTCTTTCCCCTAATCCTGAATGTTATACAACATCTCTGCACATTTGCAAATGTATTGGAGACGATAAAACATTTATGTCTGCTTTATGAATTATTGATAGGGCTGCAGGCATGTCTCTTAATTTTCAGCCTTGCCTTTTTTGCACTGAGCAAAAAAGCGACGACGTTGATTCAACCAGTGTGTGCCCAGTGGGATGTCTCATTTAATGATAATGAAATTAATTGCACAGGTTTTTATACTAATTTCATCATAATTTTATTTCAGCTCAGCCAGACTGAATCAACACTGGTCCTGGTGGGAAAATAAATATGTTAATTTCTTACAATGCTTTCTGTGAAAATGATTTTGGCACTATGTAATTCAGAGCAGCGTGAAAATGATCTCTACCCCTTTTAATATCTAACACATGGTCACTGCAGTTGGTGTTTGGAACATGTGCACATGACAAATGGAAAATGCATAAAATTAGTCTCTGAAAAGAACCACTGGTGAAAGCATTTTTCCAAAATGCTTGAAATTGTAATTCTTAACCGTTTCTTGCAGTCTTCATGCAAATGCACAGTAAATGACCTCACAGTTATTGAACAAACTAATGGATATTCAACCCCTGGGGTTAACTTGAATTTAAGTATTAAGGTTATGAACAATCAAAAACCTGTAACATCTTTAAAATATGACTGCATTCATTATTCAAATTCACTGTCTTTTAAAAAAAATCCAAATTGATCCATTTAATCACTTAAAGATGCACCCCAGGATCTTAAGCACAACAAATTCATAATATATAGTACGAATGGAATTCGTAACATACGTAGTTACACAATTTGATGATGTAGTACACAAAAAACGGGGACCCTTTTTGGCTGGCTGAAATTATTACAACGTTTGAGAGTGCATATTTAACACCTTTTTTAAAGCATTGTTTTAAAGGACATTTAAACTTCCACAGATGCATAGCATAGCACTCCATTATTTCCGGAGATACCAGAAACAATTTCCTAATTATCCACTTTTTGTTCCACTATTTTCCAGAGCACTTCAAGTACAGGTAGTTGTATTTCAGCATAGAGGGAACATAATATGTTATCATCAATTCATGCTATAGGCTTTATGCAAACAACACTCTTAATACCATGCTGTATTGGGTTATACTAGTATGCAGCCTAAGATTTTAGTCTGATCCATTTTACTTGCTGCAATGACCTCTCTCTCTCTTTCTCCCTCCCTCTCTCTCTTTCTCCCTCCCTCTCTCTCTTTCTCTCTCTCTCCCTCTTTCTCTCTCTCTCTTTCTCCCTCCCTCTCTCTCTTTCTCTCTCTCTCCCTCTCCCTGTGTATATCTGATGCGTTGTCTACTGTGAGAGTGTGAATCTGCTAAGACAGAGCTAGTGATACACATCAATAGACATATTACTCTGGCTAGTTAGAATGAAAAAGCATCACTCAGGGGAGAAAAGGCTTGCTCAAGGACATGCCTTGGAGCGCTTTCATGTTCATTTGTTCTGGGACATAAAAGCTACCAACGCACTCTCCTCCCACAGTGCAGAGTCGACTGTTAATGATTTAGTCTGTGAAGTTAATTTATTATCTCCTCAAAGTGATGCACAGAGCTTCTTCACTGTGTTTCACTGTATTATGTAAAGCTACAGCAACCAACCAACCAACCATTCTGGCCCCACTCCTGTTGCAATGATGTCTGGGTAAGTACATGAGGAGGCCTCAATCCCATTGAAACTGAGGGGGCATGTGTCTCCTGAATTTCATCCACTTGAAGGATGAAAATAGATATACAGGTAACTGCCAAAATAAAGGAAACACTTTAGTAAATGAGGGATACAAAGTATATTGAAAGCAGGTGCTTCCACACACAGGTGTGGTTGCTGATTTTATTAAGCAATTAACATACCATCATGCTTAGGGTCATGTATAAAATGATCTCAACCCAATTGAACACTTACTGTAGGGAGATTCTGGAGAGCAGCCTGGGACAGCGTTTTCCACCACCATCAACAAAACCCCAAATGATGGAATTTCTCATGGAAGAGTGGTGTCGCAGGCCTTCAATAGAGTTCCAGACACTTGTAGAATATATGCCAAGGTGCATTGAAGCTGTTTTGGCTCATGGTGGCCCAACGCCCTATTAAGACACTTTAGGTTGATGTTTCCTTTATTTTGGCAGTTACTTATATTTGAGAGTGAATAACGTATTCAACTGTATTTCCAGCACGATGCCTGTAAGTACATGCATGGGTCTCGCACAGCATGCGATTCATTAGATATACTGTATGGGCCTAATTGCAAGATATCAAAGAGCAGTTGATTGCCCTTTCAGTATGTTCATCTCAGAGAAGCTAGCGTGAGTTGCATTAAAGATCTGGTGGCATCTGTTCTCTTTTGCAGCCCTAACACTGAAAAGTGATGCTGATGATGATTTACGTTTTTTTTGCAAGATCCTTTATACTGTCCAATGCACATTCTTTGGGTCCAATATGTCTCTGAGCAAGGGTAAGTTTATCAGTCACTTTTAACTTCAGACCAAGTTTCCAACAACTGAGGGGTGGGGATGGGCTTCAATTTGGAAGTTTATAAAAAAAATTATTTGCAAGGCCCCCCCCCCACACACACATTTAAAAAAATATATATATATATATAATAATCTGGTGGGGGACCCCTGGTGGTCGGTGCCCCGGGGCTCCAAATGCGATAATCCGGCCCTGTTTTTTGCAGATCCTATATTTGTGGAGAACAATTTAGGTGGGGGACATTCAAGAAGTCAAGAAGCAGTAAAACTAATTGTGTTGCAAAAGGAGGTCAAGAGCATGAATTCTTCAAAATAACCATCCATGCCTTTGGGGAATAGCTCCCCAAGTTGAAGCTCTAAACTGTCAAATAAGATACAATTAGACGCTTAATGAGCCCTAGGTACAGACCCTCTGGACTTGTCAGCCAAAGCATATAATTTTGAATCAAATGATCGGAAATAAAATAATATTTACATATCATGATACTGTATATCACTTGCAGCAGTTTAACCTTACCGGAGGCTACTTATTTATGGGATACCGTAAAGGGGGATACTTAGTAAGTTGCACAACTGAAAGCATTCATTCAAAATGGGTCTTACGTATTTTAATTTATCTAGCCAGGTAGTTGCTGTTTATTATTTTGGGCACCTGTATAATCCAGAAAATGTACAACAACATATCGGAATGATGAGCATGATCTATAAACCTGCAAAGAAAATACATACATTCCATTATGATAATATGTTTAGGCTACTTTGTGTTGTCCTATAAACATGCATGCAAAGATTATGAATATGGAGGATGGTTGATAATCTTAATAAGAAGCATTTCCAAGGTTAAAGGCTGACTGTGAGGCAACATTATTGGTAAACTTGAGTATCACCGTAACCTAAACCACACAGTCACAGACAGAGAGGGATGTGATAGATACATAGGCTACTCGGACAAAATGTGATATTATAATCAAATAAAGCATTTTGAAACTTTTTCTAAATTGCCACACTGAGGAGAGGAACAGAGTAGGCTAGTCTACTGTAGTCTACTGTAACTGGATAACGCCCTTACCTCTGTACCAAATGCAGGCGGCTTCCAATTGAACGATGTCTTCCACTCCTTGGTTACAAGAATTTCGCTGTCACCTTGAAAATTAAATGACCAATATCGACATCTTCGGTCGTAATAACCTTGCGGATGTTGAATTTGAACCTTTCTCGCTATCTCGAAGCTCGCATTACAATAGAATAACCGACTTCTGTAAAATCATAACATCAGTGCATTATAACCTGGCCCGACGTTCCTCACTGTATTTGAAGCACTATGCGCGCTCCACAGAATACGTCGCTAAAGTCCGCCTGTTTTACTATCATTAGCCAATAGAATTATTGGGCCACGAGTATCCTCCAATCACATGGAGGAGGCTATCGTGCTTTCGCTCAAACAATGATGTAATGCTTCAGTTTTCATCCTGCCCTAATGTTTACCGATGCGCCAGAAAGAATGAGACAGAATTGTAAGTCATGTTATGATTCGGTCATCGATTAGGTCATTCACTTTCTGTAAACGAGAAATAGTTTCAGTGAGGTCATGTTTTCCAGTATAAAGGTAATGTGCCAAACATGATACAGAGACACAATGTAATTTATTATGTACACAAACACAGAGCATTTTTGATGGCAGTATTGTTATTGGTGGATTATGATATTGTTAGGATTTATTATGTACTTTTCTTACCTTGCATTATTGTATCAAATTATGAATGTTCAAATGATATATTACAGAATGAAATATGAGTTGTAGTTTTGCGTTCTCATCATACTCTCCTCTTTACACCGTCTACATAGCAACCGCTAATCCTTTGTTGACATATAGCAGTGGTTCTTTAAAGGACGAACATGCACTGTCAAAGCGACCCATTTGTTTCCATTTCAGACGGTTTTTCCTCCACCAAGCCACTAAATGACAACCTGCATGTCAGTTTGTGTAGCTGTGGCATCTATCCAATTCCTTCATCACTGGTGATGAAGATCTACAACTCACAGGCAAGAGAGATACCATGGACAGGCAATTCTAAACTTTTAATCCAACCTGCTATTCTACACATTTTTCCATGAGGCTGAGAGAAATTGTTGAAGTTTTAAAGCTAATTTCCAGCAATTCTACAAAAACATGGCATCTTTACCTTTATTTTTATCATGTATGGAATGTAACATTTTTTATTACCTACTTACCTACCTACTTAAAAGTATAATATTGCTTACTTAGGTATTGTATGTTTAATATGGGGCTATGTATTGTCATGCATTTAGGTTCCATGTGTTTCATACATCATGCAATAGTTGCAACGATTTATTTATTCACCATCTCTGTATTTCAACATTCCAAAGCAATTAAATTACTATCTGAGGTCAGTAAGTGATATGAAAACTAGACAATAGCAAAGTGGATTGAGAAGAATCCAAAAGGATTAGATATGACATGAAATTAGATATTTGATTCCCAAGCCTGTTATCCCCAAAACCCATTTAATATCCCAGACACTCTTAACCTTTATTTAAACCAGGTAGTACCATCGAGGTTAAGGATCCAAGGATTGCATTTACAGAAGACTGTTTGTCATGTACACTACCATTCAAAAGTTTGGGGTCACTTAGAAATGTACTTGTTCTTGAAAGAAAAGCACATTTTCTGTCCATTAAAATAACACCAAATTGATCAGAAATACAGTGTAGACATTGTTAATGTTGTAAATGACTATTGTAACTAGAAACGGCTGATATTTAATGGAATATCTACATAGGCGTACAGAGGCCCATTATCAGCAACCATCACTCCTGTGTTCAAATTGCACATTGTGTTAGCTAATCCAAGTCCTCATAGCGCTTGATGGTTTTTGCGACTACACTTGAAGAAACTTAAAAAATTCTTGACTTTTTCCGGATTGTCTAACTTTGATGTCTTAATGTAATGATGTACTGTTGTTTCTCTTTACTTATTTGTGTCACGACTATCACCGAAGGTGGCTCCCCTTCCCGTTCGGGTGGCGCTCGGCGGTCGTCGTCACCGGTCTACTAGCTGCTACCGATCCCTTTTCCCCTTTTCGTTTTGTTGGGTCTAATTGGTTTCACCTGTTCCTTGTTTGGGGTTTTGGGTTGGGGTTATTTAAGTTCAGTTAGCCCGCCTGTGTTTGTGCGGGCTTGTTTGCTGGTTTTGGTTCAGGAGTGTCCTGTCATTGATTTTCCGCTGTACAGCGTATGTACCAGTGTTGTACATTTTGGAATGTTTTACGCCTGTCTTCGGCGTTACCCTCTTTTGTTTGCTGTGATTGTTGCGGAATAAATGTTTTTTCCGAATTCTCTGCTCTCTGCGCCTGACTCCACACCCATCACTCTTCGAAACCTAACAGAAGCCCACACCATCAACTATGGAGTCAGCAGGAGCAGCAACCCCAACGATGGAGGACCGTGTCCTTCATCATACGTCCATCCTCCATCGCATCGGATCGGCGATGGATCAGATGATGGAGAGGATGGACCAATGGGAGAGGAGTGGTCTCCCTACTTCCCTGGCCGCTGGGGCGGGGTGGGACGACAGGGCCCTAATAGACCATTACAGGTGTAGCCTGAGAAAGGACGTCCACAGGGAGCTGGCTTGTCGGGACACCACGCTCATCCTGGACGAGCTCATAGACCTGTCATTCAGTCTGGACAATCTGCTGGCTGCTCACAGACGTTCTGAAATGGTCCTGTCTCTTCCACCTCCTGGCCCTCCCGCTCCCATTCCAATGGAGTTAGGGGGGGCCGCATCGAGGGGGACCGGAGGAGGAGGCTCCTCCTGCACCAGCTGTGGCCGGAGAGGGCACACTTCCGGTCGGTGCTGGAGGAGTCCATCTGGGAGTCGAGAGGGCAGGCAGAACACTTCTCGGTCACCCCAGGTGAGTCAACACCACACTCACCCAGAGCTTCCTGTTGGTCACATGTTTTTATTAATTTGTTTCCCCCAATTTTCTCCTTCTCTCCAGCATAAGGCGCTAGTCGATTCAGGCGCAGCTGGGAACTTTATAGATCGCGGACTTGCCCAGAGGTTGAGGATTCCGTTAGTACAGATAGATCCCACTTCCCCGTGCACTCCTTAGATAGCCAACCATTAGGGTCAGGGCTGGTCAGGGAGGCCACGGTTCCACTGGAGATGATTACGCAGGGGGATCATAAGGAGCTGATTAGTCTGTTCCTTATTGATTCACCTGCATTTCCGGTGGTGCTAGGGGTTCCCTGGCTGGCTAGTCACAATCCTAGGATTTCGTGGAGACAGGGAGCTCTCCAGGGGTGGTCTGAGGAGTGTTCAGGCAGGTGTGTAGGAGTTTCCATCGGTGCTACGATGGTGGAGAGTCCAGACCAGGTTTCCACCGGGCGCATTCACGCTGAGTATGCCGTTTTGGCTATCGCCTTCTGTAAGAAGAAGGCGACCCAATTACCACCCCATCAACAGGGGGATTGCGCAATAAACCTCCAGGTAAACGCTGCACTGCCCAAGAGTCACGAGGAGACGTTGGCTATGGAGACATACGTCACGGAAGCTCTGGGACAGGGGTACATTTGACCCTCCACGTCACCCGTCTCCTCAAGTTTCTTTTTCGTGAAGAAAAAGGAGGGAGATCTGTGTCCGTGCATTGATTATCGAGGTCTCAATTCCATTACGGTGGGTTTTAGTTACCTACTACCTGTCATTGCTAAGGCGGGGGAATCATTTCACAGAGCGCGGTTCTTCACGAAACTGGACCTCAGGAGTGCGTATAATCTGGTACGTATTCGGGAGGGAGATGAGTGGAAAACCGCATTTAGTACCACATCTGGCCATTATGAGTACCTCGTCATGCCGTATGGGTTAAAGAATGCTCCAGCCGTCTTTCAATCCTGTGTAGATGAGATTCTCAGGGACCTGCACGGACAGGGTGTGGTGGTGTATATTGACGATATCTTGATCTACTCCGCCACACGCGCCGCGCATGTGTCTCTGGTGCACAAGGTACTTGGGGGGCTGCTAGAGCATGACCTGTACATTAAGGCTGAGAAATGTGAGTTTTCCAAACGAGCCGTTTCCTTCCTGGGTTATCGCATTTCCCACTTTGGGGGGGGGGGGGGGGGGGGGGGGTGATGGAGTGTGACCGTGTCAAGGCCGTGCGTAATTGGCCGACTCCGACCACGGTAAAGGAGGTGCAGCGGTTCTTAGGGTTTGCCAATTACTACCGGAGGTTTATCCGGGGTTTTGGTCAAGTGGTGGCTCCCATTACCTCTGCTGAAGGGGGGGCCGGTGCGTTTACAGTGGTCGACAGAGACGGACAGAGCTTTCCTCCGTTTGAAGGCGCTGTTCAACGACGCTCCGGTGTTGGCGCATCCGGACCCCTCTTTGGCATTCATAGTGGAGGTGGACGTGTCCGAAGCTGGGGTTGGAGCCGTGCTCTCACAGTGCTCGGGTACGCCACCGAAGCTCCGCCCCTGTGCTTTTTTTTTTTAAGAAGTTCAGGCCGGCGGAGCGAAACTATGATTTGGGGGACAGGGAGCTGTTAGCTGTGGTTAAAGCCCTGAAGGTATGGAGACACTGGCTTGAGGGGGCTAAGCACCCTTTGCTCATCTGGACTGACCACAGCAACCTGGAGTATATCCGATCAGCTAGGAGACTGAATCCTCGTCAGGCAAGGTGGGCCATGTTTTTCACCAGATTCAGATTTACGATCTCGTATAGACCAGGTTCCCTTAACACTAAGGCCGGCGCGCTGTCCCGTCTCTACGACACCGAGGATCGGTCCATCGATCCTGCTCCCATCATTCCGGCTGCT
The DNA here is from genome assembly GCF_013265735.2 of Oncorhynchus mykiss. Lineage (NCBI taxonomy): Eukaryota > Metazoa > Chordata > Actinopteri > Salmoniformes > Salmonidae > Oncorhynchus > Oncorhynchus mykiss. Next base: position 66,635,715 of record NC_048580.1, on the reverse strand, counting down.
AGGCTGGTGGCACCGGTAGTATGGGAGGTGGACGCGGACATCGAGCGAGCGCTAAGGGGGTAGCCTGCGCCTCCACAGTGCCCGGAGGGTCATAGGTACGTGTCGCTTGCTGTTCGTGATCAATTGATTTGGTGGGCTCATAGTCTACCCTCGTCGGGTCACCCGGGGATTTCGATCAGCCTGACCTCGGGGTATCACCCGGAGAGTAATGGGCAGGTGGAGAGAGTGAACCAGGAGGTGGGTAGCTTTCTGCGGTCGTATTGCCAGGACTGGCCAGGGGAGTGGGCGAGATATGTCCCCTGGGCTGAAATGGCCCAGAACACACTCCCCCACTCCTCCACCAACATGTCACCGTTTCAGTGCGTGTTGGGCTACCAGCCGGTCCTGGCACCGTGGCATCAGAGCCAGACCGAGGCTCCTGCGGTGGAGGAGTAAATTCATAAAAAATCCTACAATGTGATTTTCTGGATTTTTTTTCTCATTTTGTCTGTCATAGTTGAAGTGTACCTAAAGTGTACCGAAAATTACAGGCCTCTCTCATCTTTTTAAGTGGGAGAACTTGCACAATTGGTGGCTGACTAAATACTTTTTTGCCCCACTGTATATTGCACTGGTCATCCCCAAAGCCAACACTTACTTTAGCCACCTTTCCTTCCAGTTCTCTGCTGCCAATGACTGGAACGAATTGCAAATATCTCTGAAGCTGGAGTCATATCTGCCTCTCTAACTTTAAGCATTAGCTATCAGAGCAGCTTACCTATCACTGTACCTGTACACAGCCAATCTGTAAAAAGCACACCCAACTACCTCATCCCCATATTATTACTTATCCTCTTGCTCTTTTACACCCCAGTATCTCTACTTGCACATCACCATCTGCACATCTATCACTCCAGTATTAATGCTAAATTGCCTACCTCCCTACTCTTCTACATTTGCACACACTGTATGTGTATATGTATATGTATATGTCTATTTTTCTTTTATTTTGTGTTATTGACTATGTTTGTTTATGTGTAACTCTGTGTTGCTGTTTTTGTTGCACTGCTTTGCATTATCTTGGCCAGGTCGCAGTTGTAAATGAGAACTTGTTCTCAACTGGCCTACCTGGTTAAATAAAGGTGTTCTCAACTGGCCTACCTGGTTAAATAAAGGTGTTCTCAACTGGCCTACCTGGTTAAATAAAGGTGAAAAAAGGGGTATTTTACCAAATAGGGCTATCTTCTGTATACCCCCCTACCTAGTCACAACACAACTGATTGGCTCAGACGCATTAAGAAGGAAATAAATTACACAAATTAACTTTTAACAAGTTAATTGAAATGTATTCCAGGTGACTACCTCATGAAGCTGGTTGAGAGAATGCTAAGAGTGTGCAAAGCTGTCATCAAGACAAAGGGTGGCTACTTTGAAGAATCGCATATATAAAATATATTGTGATTTGTTTAACACTTTTTTGGTTACTACATGATTCCATATGTGTTATTTCATAGTTTTGATGTCTTCACTATTATTCTACATTAAATAATCATTGAAATGACTGAACATATCAAATGTATGATAAGGTCATATGTTCAAAATGTACATTTCTATCTCGGGTTGAAATATCTTTGTTGCATTACCATGATGAAATTACAGACCTCTCTCTGATAATTCAACCTCAGTGTACACAGTCATGAGAGCAAATAAGTTGTTTGTGTTTATAGGGCTCCTTCACACACTCTGGTTAATGTGTGAGACCTCAGACCTGTGTGTCTGTCTTTCAGCTCCCCAGCGCTGAATGAAAAACAATCACATCCCTTGAAATCCGGGATTAAGTTGGATTAGGAAGGCAAATATTAATTCCCCCGGGTCGGGACTTTATTGTGCTTGGTCGGCCTCAGTCTGTCACTCTGGGACAGTCACGTTGCAAGTGACACAGAAACATCCAAATGCCTTAGGACTTCAGAGTCATTCTGATACTGAGATTCTCAAAGTGAATTCCAGTATGCCATAGAGAAATGTATTTAATGCTGTCCGCATCTAGTGTTGGTTGTGTAGGATAATACCAGTTCGACAAAGAAGTGATATAATTTCTGTGTTGAATGCTAGAGGAATCAAACTCGCTGGATTTTAAATCAAATATTTTATATAAACAAGAAAACTAACTGAAGATGTTACATTCATGTCTTTTATTTACTTGTAATAATTCAAAACTCATCTTGATAACATTTTTATGATTTCATCTGTGATGTCATGTATATTTCTGCCTAGTTGAGTTAGTTATTGTTGTATTATAATTGTTATTGTTTACTGTAGGTCAGGATATTGATCCAGCATTAGAGCATAGTGCTGACTCATCAACAGACGGTTGTGTGTTTGAATTCTGCCCTCTCTCCTCTCCTCCACCACTCTCTGTTGTCCTCTGGCTTAACCAGGAAAGAAGCATGCAAATTACTATAACGCTTAGCTTTTCTGTCTGTTTAGTAGTCTAGATTTCTATCGCGTGGTCTTTGTCTATTCACTGCCCGAGGACTGAGTCAAAACACATTCACTGATGCTGTACTGTAATTCTGTAATGGTGCCACAGCATTTTGTGAACTTTCTATTGCAGTCACTCTGTGTTACTGTACCTATTCAGCATATTATGCTTAGGACTATGTCTTGACCCACAGCATTTAGTGGTAACCTTACTCATTAGTGAAGGACAAAGTGCTAAAAAATAGGCTAATACAATTCAATATGTTCAAGGAGACAAAATTGCTGAACTTGTTTGAAATACAGTCTGCTTCTGATGGATAAAGGGACTGTTAGGGTACAGAGAGGCTCATTTCACAGAATTTTTATGGGACCATTTGAGATTTCAAATAGCCGCCCACCATTATATCTAGGTCAGAGTACGTTCTGTGTCATTTTAGAGGAATAGGTTTTAATGTTAGCAGTTGGCACCAGTCACTTACTGTAGCTTTGGTACAGACCCTCACTCTGCTTGTCAGTTGTGAAACCTATGTAGTTTGCACCTTATTTTATGGTTCACATACACTACATTGCCAAAGTATGTTGACACCTGCTTGTCGAACATCTCATTCCAAAATCATGGGCATTAATATGGAGTTGGTCCCCCCTTTGCTATTATAACAGCCTCCACTCTTCCTGGAAGGATTTCCACTAGATGTTGGAACATTGCAGCAGGGACTTACTTCCATTCAGCCACAAGAGCATGAGCGAGGTCGGGCACTGATTTTGGGCGATTAGGCCTGGCTCGTAGTTGGTGTTCCAATTCATCCCAAAGGTGTTCGATGGGGTTGAGGTCAAGACTCTGTGCAGTTCAGTCAAGTTCTTCCACACCGATCTCAACAAACTATTTCTGTATGGACCTCTCTTTGTGCATTGTCATGCTGAGACAGGAAAGGGCCTTCCCCAAAATGTTGCCACAAAGTTGGAAGCACATAATCGTCTAGAATGTAATTGCATGATGTAGAGTTAAAATCTCCCTTCACTGGAACTAATGGGCCAAGCCTGAACCACGAAAAACAACCCCAGACCATTATTCCTCCTCCACAAAACTTTACAGTTGGCACTATGCATTGGAGCTGGTAGCATTCTCCTGGCATCCGCCAAACCCAGATTCGTCCGTCGCACTGCTAGATGGTGATTCATCACTCCAGAGAACGCGTTTCCACTGTTCCAGAGTCCCAATGGCGGAGTGCTTTACACCACTCCAGCCGACGCTAGGCATTGCGCATGGTGATGTTAGGCTTGTGTGCGGCTGCTCCGCCATGGAAACCCATTTCATGAAGCTCCCGACAAACAGTTATTGTGCTGAAGTTGCTTCAAGAGGCAGTTTGGAACTCGGTAGTTAGTGTTGCAACCGAGGACAGACAATTTTTTTCGCCGGCTACGCACTTCAGCGGTCCCATTCTGTCAGCTGGTGTGGCCTACGACTTTACTGCTGAGCCGATGTTGCTCCTAGACGTTTCCACTTCACAATAACAGCACTAACAGTTGACTGGGGCAGCTCTAGCAGGGCATACATTTGGCAAACTGACTTGTTGGAAAGGTGGCATCCAATGACTTTGAAATTCACAGGCCATTCTTCTGGCAATGTTTGCCAATTGAGATTGCAGGTCTGTGTGCCCGATTTTATACACCTGTCAGCAATGGGTGTGGCTGAAATTGCCAAATTTCCTAATTAGAATGGGGGTCCATAAACTTTTGTCCATGTAGTGTATTACAAGGTACTGTATGTACTGACTTACACTGAGTGTACAAAACATTAGGAACACCTGCTCTTTCCATGACATAGACTGATCAGGTGAAAACTATGATCCCTTATTGATGTCACCTGTTAATCCACTTTAATCAGCATAACTGATGGGAGGAGACAGGTGAAATAATAATTTTTAAGCTTTGAGACAATTGAGACATGGATTGTTTATATGTGCCATTCAGGGGGTGAGTGGGCAAGACAAAATATTTAAGTGCTTTTGAATGGGGTATGGTAGTAGGTGCCAAGCACACCGGTTTGAGTGTGTCAAGAACTGCAACGCTGCTGGGTTTTTCATGCTCAACAGTTTCCTGTGTGTGATCCACCACCCAAAGGACATCCAGCCAACTTGACACAACTGTGGGAAGCATTGGGCCAGAGTCAACATGGGCCAGCATCCCCATGGAACGCTTTTGAAACCTTGCAGAGTTCATGCCCTGACAAATTGTGGCTGTTCTGAGGGCAAAATGGGGGGGGGGGGGGGGGGGGGGGTTAACTCAATATTAGGAAGGTGTTCCTAATATTTGGTATACTCAGTGTATATGGAAGTTGTTTAGACCAGGGAGGTTTTCCAATGCCTTGCAAAGTAGGGCACCTATAGGTAGATGAGATTTTTTTTTTTAAATAGACATTGAATATCCCTTTGAGCATAGTGAAGTTATTAATTACACTTTGGATGGTGTATCAATACACACAGTCACTACAAAGATGCAGGCATCCTTCCTAACTCAGTTGCCGGAGGGGAAGGAAACCACTCAGGTATTTCACAATGAGGCCAATGGTGACTTTAAAACAGTTACAGAGTTTAATGGCTGTGATAGGAGAAAACTAAGGATGGGTCAACAACATTGTAGTTACTCCTCAATACTAACCTAATTGACAGAGTGAAAAGAAGAAAGCCTGTACAGAATAAAAAATATTCCAAAACATACATCCTTTTTGTAACAAGGCAGTAAAGTCATACTGAAACAAAATTGGCAAAGCAATTCCCTTTTTCTCCTGAATGCAAAGTGTTATGTTTGGGGCAAATCCAGTACAACACATTACTTAGTACCAGTCTCCATATTTTCAAGCATAGTGGTGGCTGCATCATGTTATGGGTATGTTTGTAATCATTAAGGACTGAGGAGTTTTTCAGGATAAAAAATAAACGGAATGGAGCTAAGAACAGTCAAAATCCTAGAGGAAAATATGGTTCAGTCTGCTTTTCAACAGACACTGGGAGATGAATTCACCTTTCAGTAGGACAATAACCTGAAACACAAGGCTAAATCTACACTGGAGTTGCTTACCAAGAAGACAGTGAATGTTTCTGAGTAACCGAGTAACAGTTATGACTTAAATCTACTTGAAAATGTATGGCAAGACCTGAAAATGGTTGTCTAGCGAGGATGATCATCAACAAATTTGACAGAGCTTGAAGAATAATGGGAAAATGTTGCACAATCCAGGTCTGGAAAGCTCTAAGCTGTAATCGCTGCCAAAAGTGCGTCTACAAATTTTTGACTCAATGGTGTGAATACTTATGTAAAGGGACATCAGAGACTGTAACGTTCTTTGCTTCATGGAAACGTGGCTCACTGGAGAGACGCTATCCGAGGCGGTGCAGCCAACGGGTTTCTCCACGTATCGCACAGACAGAAACAAACATCTTTCTGGTAAGAAGAGGGGCGGGGGCGTATGCCTTATGGCTAACGTGACATGGTGTGATGAAAGAAACAGACAGGAACTCAAATGCTTCTGTTCACCTGATTTAGAATTCCTCACAATCAAATGTAGACCGCATTATCTACCAAGAGAATTCTCTTCGATTATAATCACAGCCGTATATATCCCCCCCCAAGCAGACACATCGATGGCTCTGAATTAACTTTATTTGACTCTTTGCAAACTGGAAACCATTTATCCGGAGGCTGCATTCATTGTAGCTGGGGAATTTAACAAAGCTAATCTGAAAACAAGACTCCCTAAATTTTATCAGCATATCGATTGCGCAACCAGGGGTGGAAAGACCTTGGATCATTGTTACTCTAACTTCCGCGACACATATAAGGCCCTGCCCCGCCCCCCTTTCGGAAAAGCTGACCACGACTCCATTTTGTTGATCCCTGCCTACAGATAGAAACTAAAACAAGAGGCTCCCACGCTGAGGTCTGTCCAACGCTGGTCCGACCAAGCTGACTCCACACTCCAAGACTGCTTCCATCACGTGGACTGGGACATGTTTCGTATTGCGTCAGACAACAACATTGACGAATACGCTGATTCGGTGTGCGAGTTCATTAGAACGTGCGTTGAAGATGTCGTTCCCATAGCAATGATTAAAACATTCCCTAACCAGAAATCGTGGATTGATGGCAGCATTCGCGTGAAACTGAAAGCGCGAACCACTGCTTTTAATCAGGGCAAGGTGTCTGGTAACATGACCGAATACAAACAGTGCAGCTATTCCCTCCGCAAGGCTATCAAACAAGCTAAGCGTCAGTACAGAGACAAAGTAGAATCTCAATTCAACGGCTCAGACACAAGAGGCATGTGGCAGGGTCTACAGTCAATCACGGACTACAGGAAGAAATCCAGCCCAGTCACGGACCAGGATGTCCTGCTCCCAGGCAGACTAAATAACTTTTTTGCCCGCTTTGAGGACAATACAGTGCCACTGACACGGCCTGCAACGAAAACATGCGGTCTCTCCTTCACTGCAGCCGAGGTGAGTAAGACATTTAAACGTGTTAACCCTCGCAAGGCTGCAGGCCCAGACGGCATCCCCAGCCGCGCCCTCAGAGCATGCGCAGACCAGCTGGCCGGTGTGTTTACGGACATATTCAATCAATCCCTATACCAGTCTGCTGTTCCCACATGCTTCAAGAGGGCCACCATTGTTCCTGTTCCCAAGAAAGCTAAGGTAACTGAGCTAAACGACTACCGCCCCGTAGCACTCACTTCCGTCATCATGAAGTGCTTTGAGAGACTAGTCAAGGACCATATCACCTCCACCCTACCTGACACCCTAGACCCACTCCAATTTGCTTACCGCCCAAATAGGTCCACAGACGATGCAATCTCAACCACACTGCACACTGCCCTAACCCATCTGGACAAGAGGAATATCTATGTGAGAATGCTGTTCATCGACTACAGCTCGGCATTCAACACCATAGTACCCTCCAAGCTCGTCATCAAGCTCGAGACCCTGGGTCTCGACCCCGCCCTGTGCAACTGGGTACTGGACTTCCTGACGGGCCGCCCCCAGGTGGTGAGGGTAGGCAACAACATCTCCTCCCCGCTGATCCTCAACACTGGGGCCCCACAAGGGTGCGTTCTGAGCCCTCTCCTGTACTCCCTGTTCACCCACGACTGCGTGGCCACGCACGCCTCCAACTCAATCATCAAGTTTGCGGACGACACAACAGTGGTAGGCTTGATTACCAACAACGACGAGACGGCCTACAGGGAGGAGGTGAGGGCCCTCGGAGTGTGGTGTCAGGAAAATAACCTCACACTCAACGTCAACAAAACTAAGGAGATTATTGTGGACTTCAGGAAACAGCAGAGGGAACACCCCCCTATCCACATCGATGGAACAGTAGTGAAGAGGGTAGCAAGTTTTAAGTTCCTCGGCATACACATCACAGACAAACTGAATTGGTCCACTCACACAGACAGCATTGTGAAGAAGGCGCAGCAGCGCCTCTTCAACCTCAGGAAGCTGAAGAAATTCGGCTTGTCACCAAAAGCACTCACAAACTTCTACAGATGCATAATCGAGAGCATCCTGTCGGGCTGTATCACCGCCTGGTACGGCAACTGGTCCGCCCTCAACCGTAAGGCTCTCCAGAGGGTAGTGAGGTCTGCACAACGCATCACCGGGGGCAAACTACCTGCCCTCCAGGACACCTACACCACCCGATGTCACAGGAAGGCCATAAAGATCATCAAGGACATCAACCACCCGAGCCACTGCCTGTTCACCCCGCTATCATCCAGAAGGCGAGGTCAGTACAGGTGCATCAAAGCTGGGACCGAGAGACTGAAAAACAGCTTCTATCTCAAGGCCATCAGACTGTTAAACAGCCACCACTAACATTGAGTGGCTGCTGCCAACACACTGACACTGACTCAACTCCAGCCACTTTAATAATGGGAATTGATGGGAAATGATGTAAATATATCACTAGCCACTTTAAACAATGCTACCTTATATAATGTTACTTACCCTACATTATTCATCTCATATGTAGACGTATATACTGTACTCTATATCATCTACTGCATCCTTATGTAATACATGTATCACTAGCCACTTTAACTATGCCACTTTGTTTACATACTCATCTCATATGTATATACTGTACTCGATACCATCTACTGTATCTTGCCTATGCTGCTCTGTACCATCACTCATTCATATATCCTTATGTACATATTCTTTATCCCCTTACACTGTGTACAAGACAGTAGTTTTGGAATTGTTAGTTAGATTACTTGTTATTACTGCATTGTCGGAACTAGAAGCACAAGCATTTCGCTACACTCGCATTAACATCTGCTAACCATGTGTATGTGACAAATAAAATTTGATTTGATTTGATTTGATTTAAATGGAATATTTCCGTATTTCGTTTTAAATACATTTACTAAAATGTATAAAAACATGTTTTATTTTTGTCATTATGGGGTACTGTGTGTAGATGGGTAAGAAAAAGCAAACAATTTAATCCATTTTGAATTCAGGATGTAACACAACAAAATGTGGAACAAGTCAAGGGATGAATACTTTCTGAAGGCACTGTATGTATCTCTAGTGTCATGACATGGCCTCTTTGAGTATAGCAACAACATCCCCCTCTCCCTGCCTCCCCCCCATGCCTCCTTCAACTAGGCTGCTGTGGTCAGAGGTCGTAAATTCCTGAGAAGACCCTGCCACATGACCACATAGTAGAGAGAGGGTAAACTTTCATAGAAGACAAAGGAAATCCTTCCACCTCACAGAACTTGAGGTACGAACACATTTCATGTTCCGGAGAAAGTGTAAAAGATCAGTGAAGAATCCAGCTACGAACTGGTCCGTTTGTCACAACTTGGGGAAGCTCATGGGAGACGGTGTGGCCACATTACCATAACGCTGTTTATATAATAGCCTCAGATATGAGGTCTACATCTAATTGTTGTATAAGATGAATGAGTGAGTATGATACTGTTTGTATAATGGTGTAATATGATTGTGGACTGTTTAATGAAGAAAAATACAATTCCCTTTTGATTTGAACTAAATCAGAGGACCGCCCCTGAGCCCAGTTAGGGTCAGACATCCTGGGACAGCCCCTTTTCTGCCATTCCGAATAAAACCCAACTTTGAGAAAATATCAGCAGACCGAGCTTACCTCAATTACGAGATGGCTAAAGGTTGCAGACCATTGCTGAATCTTTGAACCATACCACGTGGTTAAACTCTTAGACTATTGATACCGACAGAATAAGAACAAGTCTTTGATACTAATTGCTAGTCTGCAGCTAGGAATTCGGTATCATTGAACGCGAACAACGACATCATCCATTCTATAACAAATGTCACTTTGAACTATCCCCTCTAACCAAGACAGAGAGAGAGAGGGAGAGAGACGGATAATTCAACGAAAGACACAAACTTTTCAACAGCGACCAAGACGACACACTAAATATATGTATTGATTATAATTGTTCTCGAATGAGTGAGCGTTCATGTGTAAAGGATTCACATTTTAATTGTTGTAATTATCACTCTGTAGTGACTTATTAGTCGACCCCCACTTCCCCTTTTTGTCTAACAAGCCGCCATGCCGGTTTAGCCCACTAGGGCGCATTTTCCTATCATTACATTTACCTTGTTTGTTTGTTTGTTTATGCATTTCTGTGAATGACTTAGTAATAAATAAATGATTTAAGACAATTGATGTATGGATGACTCATAGTGAAGACTGGGTTCGTGCAGATAACCAACAATTTACGACGTTTGGAATGAGACTAACGTGAGGTACAGTAAATAATTCATTAATTCGAAGACTAATTGATCAGATACTTTGTAATCTGAATATTTTTCCTTGGTGCCCCGACTTCCTAGTTAATTAGTTACGTGATTAATCAGTTGATCGTGCAGTAACTAATTACAGAGAATCTTTGATAAAAACGATCAGTCTTCAGTTAATGATAGTAAAGACATGACACTAGTGTAGTGTAGGATGATACAAGTTAGACAGAGAAGTGATAGCATTGCTATGTTGAATGCTAGAGGAATCAAACTCATTGGATTTGAAATAAAATAATGTTATATAAACCAGAAAACTAACTGAAGATGTTACATTCATCAGTTTTTTTATAAACAGTTTACTTGTAATAATTCAAAGCTCATCTTGATATTTTTTTTTTCCTTTTTATGATTTCATCTGTGATGTCATGTATATTTCTGCCTAGTTGAGCTAGTTATTGTTGTATTATAATTGTTATTGTTTACTGTAGGTCAGGATATTGATCCAGCATTAGAGCATAGTGCTGACTCATCAACAGACGGTTGACGTGTTTGAATTCTGCCCTCTCTCCTCTCCTCCACCACTCTCTGTTGTCCTCTGGTTTAACATCATTTGAGGAGTCGCCTGAAGCATGAGAGGAATGCAAGATGGAGGCATACTGCAGTGGTGAGGCAGAGGGCTCGTAGTGAGGAAGACTGGCTACTATTCTGAACTTAGTGTGGTGATCTTTCTGGCGCCCAGAGCTGCTGAGGCCTCACCTAAGTGGTGTTACACAGAGTGGAATAGGAGAAATCCAGTGGCTATATGAGTCAGGATGGTTCCCAGACTCTTACAACATCATCTACCATCCTCTGTCCAGATCCCTTCTCTCAAGCCATGAACTGACCCTCTCTATCTTCGGAGGATGCCGCTTTCAAAGACTTGGCCTCTATTGGTCGACCTGTCATGATATATTGGTTGTTTGTTTTTTGCTCTTGAAACGCTTTAAGATTCTATGAAAAGTGCTATAGAAATGTAATTAATTAATATGAATTATTATTCTCATTAACCAGGAAAGAAGCATGCAAATTAATATAGCTCTTAGCTTTTCTGTCTGTTTAGTAGTCTAGATTTCTATCATGTGGTCTTTGTCTATTCACTGCCCGAGGACTGAGTCAAAACACATTCACTGATGCTGTACTGTAATTCTGTAATGGTGCCACAGCATTTTGTGAACTTTCTATTGCAGTCACTCTGTGTTACTGTACCTATTCAGCATATTATGCTTAGGACTATGTCTTGACCCACAGCATTTAGTGGTAACCTTACTCATTAGTGAAGGACAAAGTGCTAAAAAATAGGCTAATACAATTCAATATGTTCAAGGAGACAAAATTGCTGAACTGGTTTGAAATACAGTCTGCTTCTGATGGATAAAGGGACTGTTAGGGTACAGAGAGGCTCATTTCACAGAATTTTTATGGGACCATTTGAGATTTTAAATAGCCGCCCACCATTATATCTAGGTCAGAGTACGTTCTGTGTCATTTTAGAGGAATAGGTTTTAATGTTAGCAGTTGGCACCAGTCACTTACTAATGTACTGTAGCTTTGGTACAGACCCTCACTCTGCTTGTCAGTTGTGAAACCTATGTAGGTTGCACCTTATTTTATGGTTCACATATTACCAGGTATGTACTGACAAGTAAGTCTTGGTAAAATTGTAATTCCACTGTAATGAAGTATGAGTTACTTGTTTGTTTCTACCCTTATGAATGTACCAGCAATATGTTGTCATTATTATGTTTGGAATCTGTAGATACGTCTCTGGACTGTAGATAAGTCTCTGGACTGTAGGACTGTAGATACGTCTCTGGACTGTAGATAAGTCTCTGGACTGTAGATAAGTCTCTGGACTGTAGATACGTCTCTGGACTGTAGATAAGTCTCTGGACTGCAGGACTGTAGATAAGTTTCTGGACTGTAGATAAGTCTCTGGACTGTAGATAAGTCTCTGGACTGTAGATAAGTCTCTGGGCTGTAGTAAGTCTCTGGACTGTAGATACTTCTCTGGACTGTAGATACGTCTCTGGACTGTAGATACGTCTCTGGACTGTAGATAAGTCTCTGGACTGTAGATAAATCTCTGGACTGTAGATACTTCTCTGGACTGTAGATACGTCTCTGGACTGTAGGACTGTAGATACGTCTCTGGACTGTAGATAAGTCTCTGGACTGTAGATACGTCTCTGGACTGTAGATACGTCTCTGTACGGAGGATGGACTTTTGCATGAGATGACCCCAAAGGTTTTTTAAGACCCCTAGATCTCTTACAAGAAGAGGGGATGGTAATATTTTAGTCTTGGCCGAGCGCCAACCATCAGCTTGTCTTCCCTCACATCTCACACACTTCTTATGCACTTTGATAAAATAATGCCTTTAATAGGTTGCACCTCACGTCAATAGTCATTTAGTTTGATAGTCATCTTGGTTAGGATACGTTTTGAAAAGCCACCTCATCGAATAAAGGTGACTTTTCTCTCTTTGATCAGTAGAGTAATTAAGAGTTAATGAGTGTTGATGACAAGCCAAAGTGTCATTACCAAGAGGTCAGAGGGCGTGTAGCAATAAACATTGAACAGCAGCAGAGCCCAGACAAGACCATCAGTTTGGTGAAATGAAACATTTGGCAGCTCTGTGATCCATGACAAGGATCAGCTATCTCACCATCTGCATCAGTCGTCTCCCAACCTGCCTGCAGACGGCCAGGGAGTCTGCCTCATTTTCTTCGCCTAATCAACTCCTCTGTAATAAAGACTCTCCACCGCCCACCTCTATATAGAGCAGATAGTCGTCCATCATTCCCTCTCAACTTCCAGCCAAGTGTTATCAAAGAACATTTTCTGGGAGTGTTCTGGGGTTTGGTTAATCAGTACATTGTGTGAAAGTCCTGCTGTGCCTCTGCTTGCTTTCCTCTTTAATTAATACCTAGCCTGGTACTCTGGAGGACCTGCTCTCCCCAGAGGGATGATGACACCAGCGACGGAAGCTCCTTCAGGGAGTGCTTTTGGAATATTTTGAGGGATATAGTACTGTGTATTAAATCCCTCACAGGTTTCATCTGATGCTATCACAACCAAAAACAGGAAGGATGAGTGTGGTTGGATTTCTAAATTAAGAGGCTGCATTTTGATATTCAGAGATGTTTATTCATTTGTTGTAAAGTTTTGGTGTCAAGAATATCTCCCAACTGGGGCATTATTGGTTTCTGTCATTTCAGAAAGAAGAAACGTACATGGTGCTGAAAAGGATCATATGCTGTTTGGTTGAGTGTAGTTCCAGTGTTGGCATACTAGTTTGACTGTCACTCCACACACCTTTCAGCATTGTGCATCATTTAAAATACAACTTTTGAGGTGTACTTCAAACTGCAATACACTTCAGAGAAACAAACAGCATCAACGTGATTTCAAAGAAAGGAAGAACAAAACCTCGTACAGAACAAAATAGGATTTTATTAACTCCTAATATTAGTTCTAGATCTGTTTTTAGAAAACAAGAATAATATCTATAACATTTACACAAACAAATTGAAGTGTGTAGATAAAAAATAGTTTGTCTCTCTCTCTCTCTTCCAGTAAATATAATATATTTGGATATTTCCAAAAAAATAAAAGCAAACCCTCCCCTCTGTAAATAAACCCCCAGAGACAATCACTCCCATGGGGAAGGGAAAAGGCTACACGCATCTGAAACCAAACGCGACAGAAACAAACAAGAGCCAATACCTCAAAGACATGGGTACTTATTTCAGCAAGAGATACGACAATTTTCACAAACATATATACAGTGTTTTAGGTTTCCCTAAACATTCTTGAATAAAAAAACTGTACACAATGACAAAGCTATCACACAATAGTACATGTCAAGGTTGTAGATCCATAATGTTTCAGAAACGTTCAAAAAGAGACAACAAAATGCAGCTCAAATCTCTGGTCAGAGTTGAGAGCCACAGAACGTTTGAAAACACAACTGCATTTTTCATACAACCTAAAAACACAAATGTACTGTATGTAGCATTTAAGTTACAATGAGATGATAGACAATGTGGGCCTGTCTGTGTGGCATTCAGACTATAGCGCTCATGAGCAGAGTAAAATATCCCTCATTTGAAAAAAGACAATCAATACATCTTTTGCTGGTGAAAGAAGTGGTGAACTCAAATACTGAAGTTTATCGAACTTCTAAGCAACTCAAGATGCTCATACTTTTCCCCACTTCTGGTAGGTGAAAATATGTTCCAATAAATGGCTTTTCTTCACAATATCCATCTCACCCGTTTCAAAAAATCCCTCACTTGCATAAATGGATACCTAACACCCAAATGTTCCTCATCTCCATTTGTCTGAAAACTTAACTTTAAGGCTTTGGCTAATTCATTTGCATGGTAGTCAAAAAAGAATGATCAAATTCATACATGCTATATATTATTAACAGTCTGAAGAGGGTTCAGAATGGCCTGGTGCGTTTATATCCATTTTACATTTGATGGATATCATAGTTTATTAGTTCAGCTAAACTTGCTTCGCATTAATAACTGATTTCTGAACAGTTTTCAGGAGAGTTGAGACAGCAAAATGCTAAAATGTGTAGACTATGGAACTGGGACAAAGAGGGCCAGTATGTTAAAGACAAGCACATGATGAACAACCTCCTCCTCCTCCTCACTGGGCAAAAACTTGTTGAATCAACATTGTTTCCACTTCCACGTCATTGTGAGGACGTAGAAACAACGTGAAAAACTGATTGGATTTGCAAAAGGTCAAAGGGCATTTAATTTTTATTTTAACCAACTTTTAACCAACATCCAATGACATGGTGATTTTTTTGTTGTTGAATTCACATTAGTTGACAACTCAACCAAATGTAAATCGAAACTAGACTTTGAACTGACGTCTGTGCCCAGTGGGTCTTGTGCCATCTGAAAATTGGGATGAAGAAAGGATCAAGTGAGTATTTTCATGTTATCCATATCTGAAGAGCTTAAACATAGATGCCTGTAGAACATATTTACAGCACATTACAAGGCTTATGTCCATATATGCAGTAGAATAAACTCTAGCACACAACAGTCAGATCCTCTTATCATAGAAGACGTAGCAGAGCGCTGTATCTACGTGATAAAACTGCAATAACACATTTACAAAAGCAATACATTTCTGTATAGACAATTATTCATATGCAGACAAACATACTGTATTCTTAGGTATATCATTTAGGCTTGTATTTCCAAGAATAGTTTTAATTTGTGACCAAAACGGACAACTTTTTTTTTAATCAAAAGGCTTTTGCCCCAACACTGAGCAAACAGTAGCAGTCTCTCTCTTCTGTAAAATGCTGCCATTTATCCCTCACTAACCTATGACATCACTATCCCATCACTGTTGCTCCGTCTGATTTAAACTGTCAGCCCATGGGTCTGGGGAAATCCCCCAGCTGTCAAACTGAGAAATAGGCCAGGTATTTGAGCAATCCATCAACATTCATGTCATAAAAGTGACTGGACAATAGTAAACACATTTCATTCAATTGCCTACACAACACAAACATGCTAGGCTAGAGCAGGATGTATCACCAGTACTGTAGCAATACACAGGCAGAAGTTTCAACAAGGTACTGGAGTTACACCACGGACACATAATATTACACACAAACTATCAAAACTATAGTTTTTGAATTAGAAGGGGTAAGTACATTTTAAGTCCCAGGTAATACAATCGAATAATATTAGCACACAACTGTTAAAAGACAGCAATATCATGAACAGAACACAGCCTGAGATGTATAAAGCTACAGACTGGGGCGTAGGATGTTAAAATATACAGAGGCATTTATAATCTTCTTGTTTCCGTGATGTTTACAATTTTGTTGTTAAATACACTCTGCACAAAAAGACAGTCTAGCCAACAAGGCATTGCTAAGCGCATTGTCATAGAATAGATTGCATCTATATTTAGAACTGTTGTTTCTAACCGTTCAGTTGCAATAGTGTGATCAGCGTTATAAATGACTTTTAGACCCATGTCATGATGAATAATAACAAGGCATATTCTTGTGGTAAGTGTACCACCATGACATCGGCGTTAGTGACCGATTACGTGTATGAATGACTGATCACCAAACAGTGAAGGGTAACTGATTTGATGAGAGTGGCACACACCGTTCCAATACTAGCTAATTGTTTTGCCAATTGTGACTAGGAATGAAGTAGAAAAAAGTCAGTCCCTCAAAGAGGGTTTTGACATTGTGATGTTAAGTTCAAGGTAAAGTGCTATGCATGAAATCACTGGCCAACAGTCTTTACTTGACTAGAAGTAGGGTAAGGGAGTGAAGCAGGTACTTAGAATAGCCAAACATCCACTAGGATTATTTTGAAGTGCTTTTGAGTGGTTAAAGGTTGCTTAGTAATCGAATGAAGCCTATTGCCTGGGATCTGCTGGGCACCTGTAACTAAAACCAGAGGTTAGACAGGCTCACAGAGAAACAAACAGTCACAGAGCAGTGATTGAAGAGACACACATTACATTCTGGGGAGAGGGTTCAACCAAAACACTAACTGGTTAACAGTTGGGTTCAATTCCTTATTCTTGAGGCACTCCTATTTTTTTTTTAAATATATTTTTTAGATACACATTACAATTATGATTTAAACTATCCCAATCTAACATTACAAATGAAATACCAAATGCAACTAGGTGTGTTTTGATTGAATCACCTCATTAAATACAATTTCAGATATTGTCCGTAGACATAACACTAAAAAATACAGTAAAACAAAAAGCCTCATATGTCCTGAATAAGCCCCCGATTAGACAATAATTACACGCTCTCAAACTACAAAAGACGATTAAATGAATTCAGATATTATTAATGAATTCAGATATACATTATAGACTCCAGTACAGTAACAGACCAAAAGAGCCCTGCCAATAACAAGTTACTGTAGTCCACTGACTCTAGAAGGCTAACACTACTTCATTAGATGGTACAGTAAGTATATTTGGAAAGGCTATTTGGTGTGAAGCTGGACTGTTGTTAAGGATACTAATGCATCTCCTTTAACTAGGAGCAAACTGAGCTAACAATGTCATGAGTCAGAACTTTATAAAATGCACTCTTTAAGAGTAACATATGTACTCTTTTAATGTACAAAAATAATTGTTGGACACCAATTGCTAATCAACCAACAAAGCTTTTTAAGCTTTTTGCTATAAGCATTGTGTAAATAAATTAAAAATAATTGTGTCAACATTTCCAATTGTTTGCTAATGTAAAAATGGCCAGTGGACAAATATCTCTATAAATCAACCAAGTTATTTTCAGTAAAAACTCAATTAAATCAAAGCTGATCAAAAGCTTAACTATTTTATTTTCAATGATAACCTGATCTATTGTAAGTTATACTTGGTCTTTAACCATGTCGCATAATGATTATATACAATTATGCTAGCAAACCTAGTCTTTTTTAAATCCATTTTGAAAGTAAACTGGGTATTCTGTGTGTGATTTTGGTAGCATTATAAGGTGTTATAGCCCTTGCATGAATGAAGGCTACCACTGTATCTCTAAAATGACATAGGATTTAATCAATACAGCTGGTCTTTGGTGAAGTTTCACATGATACTCCAGAACCAATGTTCCATCTTGGCATCAAAATAATTAACTAGTAATTAAACCTAAAAGAAAACCTGGAATGGACAGTGAACATGACCGACTATCAAATTCACATAACAACAGAACGTGATCACACCTGATTCTCCATCAAAATAAACAGTACATTTGAATGTATTCATCTGAATCGTTAAAACACATCCACCAGTTCTCTGGTTTTCATGTTAAAAATGTAAAAAGCTAGACTTTTCCAGAATAAAAGTTCCAATCCAGCCATGAGATTATCAATGGTAAGCGCCATTTCTTCACCATGATTATAAAATGTTCACATGACTTGGCTTCTTAAAAAAAAAACAGCATCAAGCATCAACATGCCTTCCAAGTTCATCTGCAAGTAAAACACTTGGTATGGTACCACTACATCTCTTCTTCATGTAACTGGTCATTTGAAAAGTACTAGAGAATAAGAAACCAATTACATGTAAAGCAATGGGCAAGCACTACCATAATGCTTTCATGGACAAAGTTTAATCTATAAAGTCAAGTGCCCTGTCATGGGGGAAATTATAAAACAGGAAAATATATTTAAATATATATATAATATCAATTTAAATTTGAGGCAAAAATCTGAATCGACAAAGAAAGAGAGACGCACCAAAAATTCCTTATCTGGCAACAAAAAAAGAAAAAAAAAGTAGCCCCTCTAAGTTTCAAAGTTGCCAACACCACCTCTCGGCCTTGATCCAGAACCTCTGGGCTAGCCCGTCATGAGGTTCTTTGAATGCAGATTCCAACTGCTAAAAAAATCATTCATTCAACAGCACTCCGGACACCAGATCGCCACTCATGAGTGCACTCTGGCTTGGAGTACTTGATTTGGTCATGGAGTGTACCTTCTGTCCCATAGGCTGAACTGGGGAATCAATGTCCACAGGACTGTGGAAGGACTCCAGGACTCTCCTCATGGTTTCTGTGGGCCTGGCGACAGCACTACAGGAGTCGACAGGCCGTCCACACTCAAGGCAGGGATATGGATATGATTGCTTCCATTGGAGGGGAACTAAAACAATAAAGTACAGCTGATTAGTAACATCTAGAGTAGTTACATCCTGTTGCCCATTTGTTATGTGTTAAAAGGCTCAACTATGTAATAAATGAGAAGTTGTGGTCCAGCACTGGGACGGTGTAAGATGTTGTAGTATGATTGTTAACCAGTAGAGGAAGGTTAAAGTATTTTCTATTAACGCAGTAATCATAATGTACCTAAACCTACATACAGTACAGTACCAGTCAAACATTTGGACACACCTACTCATTCAAGGGTTTTTCTTTGTTTTTACTATTTTCTACATTGTAGAATAATAGTGAATACCTTAAAACTATGAAATAACACATGGAATCATGTAGTAACCAAAATAAGTGTTAAATCAAAATATATTTCATCTTTGAGATTCAAAGTAGTCACCCTTTGCCTTGATGACAACTTTGCACAATCTTAGCATTCTCTCAACCCTCTTAATGAGGTAGTCACAGTCATGGAGGAGGAGGGGTAATGGTGCTTTGCCGGTGACACAGTCTGTGATTCATTTAGAATTCAAGCCACACTTAACCCGCATGGCTACCACAGCATTACGACATCCCATCTGGTTTGCGCTTAGTGGGACTATCATTTGTTTTTCAACAGGACAATAACCCAACACACCTCCAGGCTGTGTAAGGGCTATTTGACCAAGAACGAGAGTGATGCATCAGATCACCTGGCCTCCACAATCACCCGACCTCAATCCAATTGAGATGGTTTGGGATGAGTTGGACCGCAGAGTGAAGGAAAACCAGCCAACAAGTGCTCAGCAGATGTGGGAACTCCTTCAAGACTGTTGGAAAAGCATTCCAGGTGAAGGTGGTTGAGAGAATGCCAAGAGTGTGCAAAGCTGTCATCAAGGCAAAGGGTGGCTACTTTGAAGAATCTCAAATCTCAAATATAATTTGATTTTGATTTGTTTAACACTTTATTTGGCTACTACGTGATTCCATGTGTGTTATTTTATAGTTTTGATGTCGTCACTATTATGCTACAATGTAGAACATAGTAAAAGTAAAGAAAAACTCTTGAATGAGTAGGTGTGTCCAAACTTTAGACCGGTGCTGTACATACGCAAGTAGTTGTGCTGAGCAATTAGTGATTTGTGGTCAGTTTTCGATTTCAACAATTTTCTTTAGACGTTAAAGGTGCACTATGCAGAAATTGCTCCACCATTTCCTGGTTGCTAAAATGTTAATAGTTTGCTTAATTTCAGTTTGTGACAAAACAAGCTCTTGTAGATAATCATTGTACCTAAGTGTACATAACTCTAAACCGCTGTGAAATATCTTTTCCATAACCCAAAATATTGTATTTCCAGCTGGTGTACAAAACCGAAGGTGAAAGACGCAAAAACAAAACTTAAGAACGGGAAGCATTGAAATAATGCACACAGATCTACCGCTTCTTAGACTTGCTTTCAATGAGAATGACTGATCTATAACTCACATTTCTATGGGAATTTGGTCAGCTCGCCCCAAAAGTTTCATATTGTAGCTTTAAATGCACTATGAATATATATTGAATTCTGTAACACCACAGAATAAAACAATTAATACTTAAGTCCCATGATGATAGTGACTGCCCATTACCTGCTATTCACTTATTAACCATCATTTATTCACATGACTTTAATAAAATATTTGTTTTATTTTACAACTTTTTTAAAATTGAATTCCGAGTCATCATCTCATATCTATAGAGCTGCAGCCTATTCTGTCTGACAAAAATCACAATTTGAATAGTTCTTCAAAGTAAATAAGGTACACTTTTATGACTGCTGAATACCAACTATCAACAGTTTAGATCAGGGGTCTCCAACAGATAGATCCCGAGCTACCAGTAGCTCACCTATGAGTGGCTCACCTATGAGTGGCTCACCTATGAGTGGCTCACCTATGAGTGGCTCGCCAATCAATTCTGAAAGTACATGCATTTCTTCATTTGTTCCATCGCAAACTGTCAAAAACATAAATCTCCCGGCTACTATCCAATCAAAGCCACAGTGACATTATCTCACCCCTGGTTAGCCACTGCAAAAGTAACAACCTCTGCCAATACATTTCCAGCACGTTTGTCTATGTCTGTCTATTTGGTGCATTGTTTGTTTACCACTCTATATGTAGCCATTGATTGATGCTAATGATAACCGCCATGTGGGTAGACAAAGAATTTCACAAAAACCTTCTCAATTAAATGTTAACTGCAAATAATTAGGCCTAGCTGACAGAACTATATCATGATGATCTGTATCAATTGGGTGGCCATTGTTTTACAAACTGTGCCATGACATGTGCTGCAGTAGTAGGCCTGACAGCAGAAACATCGCTAGACTGACACATTCCTCTCTTGCTAGATGCGCAATTAAAAGGGGAATTCCATTTTATTATGTTATTCTGATGTGATTTAAGCATTGACATGAACTTCAAACTCTCTTCTCTCAGTCAGTCTCCCTGTCTACTCCACACAGACCGGACAAGTATGCGGGCGCGCAATGGATTATGGTCATTGTAATTAATTAGCATGTTTTCTGCGCTAAACTATGTAACGACATATCGCTCAGCACTAGTAAGTTGTGACCAACATTATATGGCGGCAGGTAAATCTAAAAATATTTATAATAAAACCCATCTCTCTATACTTCTGTTAGTGATGTAGATGAGATCAGGATGGCCAGATGGCCTGCTCTAGTGCCCTCTGCCAGGCAGCAGCAGGGACAGGACAGAAGGACATACCTGAAAGGAGAGCTTGGCCGGGCTCCGGGGAGCAATGGGACTGAGTGTGCTCCAGAAGTGGATGGTGGAGGGGAGAGGACTTGGTGTCAGTAATACCGGAGTCTAAGGGACAGAGCACAAAAATATAGAACATTTATGATTATTAGCCAGTTTAACACAGAAACTATTTTAATCAATGCATTCATATCATATCAAACTAAATACATTATTGTCTTGATAAATCATGTATAATAATAATTTGGTGAGGGTCGAAAGGCGTTTGGAAAGTTGAAAACACACTAATACACCGACATTTGTTAAATGAGGCCCCAGGAAGTGTGACAGTTTAATTTATTTTTATGTGGCACTGACCAGGCCAGAGATGTCACTTACCAGAGAATGGGAGGTGAACACTGTAGGAGTCAGAGTGTTGGTGGCACTTCCAGGGGCCAGAAGGCTGTTGACGGCAGCATTGACCTGATCCAGTGACAGACCAGGGGGTAGGAGGGTTGAGGAAGAGGGCAGTTCTAGGACTTTGGGCTTCTTGGCTTTCGGGGGTTGTACTTCCTGGGGCGACCAGGCTGGATGAGTAGCCGCTTGAAGAGCAACTGCTGGAGTCATGGAATTTTCTGAGGGGGAGGAAGGACCAAGAATGAGGGAACAGTAGGCATACCTGTCTTTACAGGAATAAAAACCCAGTAATAAGAACAGTGTCATGTTTAAGTGAGAAGCCAGTGTTAGGAAGATATATTGGCACGGGTGTAACTTCTGGAATAGACACCGGCTGGAATGCGGTTTTAACCAATCGGCACTGCAGATTAGACCCATCTGTTGTATAATACCACACATCTAAAGCATACAGTATAGCTACAAATATGTGGACATCATATTGTGT
Source organism: Oncorhynchus mykiss (assembly GCF_013265735.2). NCBI lineage: Eukaryota > Metazoa > Chordata > Actinopteri > Salmoniformes > Salmonidae > Oncorhynchus > Oncorhynchus mykiss. Next base: position 66,613,124 of record NC_048580.1, on the reverse strand, counting down.
GAGGTATGTATGACTTGCCTGGTAAATGGGCCTCATCTTTGCCTTGTTCCTCCCCTTCCCCAACAGGCTGGCCCACTGGTTCCACGCACGGTGGGAGGACATCAATGGAGAGGGGGGTTTCAGGTTCCCTTGGTCCTGATGCAGATTCCGGAACCTAGAAGAGGAGAAAGGTCCAAATAAAACCATGGAACAATGGAACATGTAATTTGCTTGTGTGTTCTCTTCTCATTCACCTCTACAACATGTTTCTCCCCCAAGGTCATGATCTTCACCAGTTCCTCTTCAGACGTGAGGTTTTGCTCTTTGGAATGCACCAAATGTGAGGGCTTGATGACCACAAAGACAGGGTGGCCCTGAGGCTGGTTCACCACACACTCCCCCGGGGCCCCAGGTGCAGCAACAGGGGTCAGGGTCAGAGGAGTGAGGGAGCCAGGGTCCGACACACTGGTCAGATAGATCTGAGGAGGGTCGCATAGGTTCTGGGTCTTCTGTGGCTGAGACTTCTGGACGTTCAAAACAGCATTTAAAGAGAAACATTAGATTTGCACACCATAGCATCCAGAATCAGAATCCGTGAGCAACATTTGAGTCAACAGGGTACTATGGTTCAAACAGGGCATTTGGGTGCACTTTGTACAAAATAGTTTTAAGCACAAATGTTAACATATGGATCAACAGAATCTTTGACAAAAGGAGGACATTTTGTGACTTGTGAGTGTCTTACCGAGCTGCCTGTGGTTGACACTGACAAGGTCTGGGGGCTGAGGGCAGGCGTGACGCAGGGCGAGGGATGAGTCAGTGTGACCTGCAGGCTACCCTCTACGCTGCCACAGCCCTGCATGGAGGAGCTCTGGCCATCCAGACACACCTGACAGACAGGTAACACTTATAGTAGTCTGAACCGTTCAATAGTCACTTCAATCACACATTTGACATTTCATCAACACCAATAACGGGAAAAAAATGATATTTAGTAGTAATGACCATGGTTAAAATTGAGAGGTCCTCGTCATGGGCCCTCACCTCCCGCAGTGTCCGATCAGCGCTGTGGGGTCTGGGGGAAGAGTCCTGATTCAGCAGCTCAGTCTTTATAGGCTGTGGAGAGGTCCTGCAGGGGGCTTGGAGGGACTGGATGGTGAAGGTGGAGTAGAGCCCTGACTTCATGTAGTCGTTGCGAGAGCTGCGCTGGACAGAGACTGGAGAGGACCGCTGCATCTGCAGGTTCTTGGAGGGGCAGTTAGAAGACCCCCCTCCTGGGGACTTGGTCTGGCCCGCTGCATCAAGATTCTCCTGTTGCTGAGAATCCTCACCGCCTCTGACACAGTCCACTGATGAAGGGTCAGGGTGGGCTACAAACTTGTAGACAAACTTCTGCCCACTCACCTTCTTGATGATATTCTATAAAGGATTACACTGAATTAACAGACAATTGCAATAAACCATACTGAAAAAACAAAAACAATTACCTCAACAAAATATCTAGCTGAAAGAAGTAGGCTTACACCTACTGGGCTGCTACCAGTATACTGCTACACATAAATTATCTGGAACAGCCTTTTCTGCTTTGAGTCGTGAATTTACACCTGAACACAATGCTGAGCTCATTGTTTGTGGACAGAAAATCAACTAATATGATTAATGTTATAGCTTCACTCAGTGGATCAAACATCTCATAAATACTTGAAAAAGTCTCATACCAAACAATAAGCAGCAAGGATACCTTATCATAGTAGTATCGCAGCGCCCTGCTTAGTTTATCGTAGTTCATGTTGGTCTTGTTCTTGCGGAGCCCCCAGAGGCGTGCCACCTCCTCTGCGTCCAGCAGCTTGAACTCCCCGTCCCCAGAGGTCCAGGAGATGAGGTGCCTATGGCTGTCGTCCTCGAGGAGATGCAGCAGGAACTGCCACAACGTGATGGACGGGTCCATGGCTGCAGGGGGGAACAAATCAGAAACATGAGTGAGACTGCCTTGCAGCAACGATCCATAACAGACAACATCTGAATGAGCTCTCACAGCCTCATTTAGATACAGCAGCTAGTCTAGCTACTGAGTTAAGATTAGGGCCACCTCATTTGTGCCATGGCTAGCTACTGAATTTAGGTTGGGGCCTACTCATTTGTGCCATGGCTAGCTACTGAATTTAGGTTGGGGCCTACTCATTCGTGCCATGGCTAGCTACTGAATTTAGGTTGGGGCCTACTCATTTGTGCCATGGCTAGCTACTGAATTTAGGTTGGGGCCTACTCATTCGTGCCATGGCTAGCTACTGAATTTAGGTTGGGGCCTACTCATTCGTGCCATGGCTAGCTACTGAATTTAGGTTGGGGCCTACTCATTTGTGCCATGGCTAGCTACTGAATTTAGGTTGGGGCCTACTCATTTGTGCCATGGCTAGCTACTGAATTCAGGTTGGGGCCTACTCATTTGTGCCATGGCTAGCTACTGAATTCAGGTTGGGGCCTACTCATTTGTGCCATGGCTAGCTACTGAATTCAGGTTGGGGCCTACTCATTTGTGCCATGGCTAGCTACTGAATTCAGGTTGGGGCCTACTCATTTGTGCCATGGCTAGCTACTGAATTCAGGTTGGGGCCTACTCATTTGTGCCATGGCTAGCTACTGAATTCAGGTTGGGGCCTACTCATTTGTGCCATGGCTAGCTACTGAATTCAGGTTGGGGCCTACTCATTTGTGCCATGGCTAGCTACTGAATTCAGGTTGGGGCCTACTCATTTGTGCCATGGCTAGCTACTGAATTCAGGTTGGGGCCTACTCATTTGTGCCATGGCTAGCTACTGAATTCAGGTTGGGGCCTACTCATTTGTGCCATGGCTAGCTACTGAATTCAGGTTGGGGCCTACTCATTTGTGCCATGGCTAGCTACTGAATTCAGGTTGGGGCCTACTCATTTGTGCCATGGCTAGCTACTGAATTCAGGTCGGGGCCTACTCATTTGTGCCATGGCTAGCTACTGAATTCAGGTTGGGGCCTACTCATTTGTGCCAGTGTTTGGGAAACATTGGAAGAAAAGGAAAATATTTTGTCACACTGATTTGTTATTTTTCAGATCTGTGACTAGGGTTGCACATTTTGGGGAATATTCAGGCTGAAACCTTCCATGGGAATGAACGGGAATATATGGGAATTAACAGAAATATATGCAAATGAATATTAATACCATTTAAAATGTAGATGTTTTTTTGCATTGGACATATTTACCATATCACATGGAGACGGAAACATAAACCTTTTACCTTATAAGTTGATATAATTGCAATTTTTAAATCCTTCCAATTGAAAAAAAACAAAAAACAATTTAGTTATTAATTCAACTTTAATTAGATGAGTTGATTCTTCACATTGGACGATTTAACTGAACAACAAAAGAAAGGGAATATTGAATGATCCCCAATGATCCATCGCATCTCCCAAAAAGGTTTTCAACATACAAAATGATAGTAAAATGATAGTCTAGAAACTAAAGCTTTGATTGTCTTCCTCTCAAGCTTCCATGTCTTCTCCTTGGACCTCCTCAATGTCCACCTCTTGAACGTCAGACTCTGGGGCCTCATCTTCCCTGTCACTTTCCAACTTTGTTGAGGATGGCTCGTTGTCAGGCTCAAAAAGCCTCAAATTTGCCCGGATGGCCACCAATTTTTCAACCCTTGTATTGGTCAGCCTGTTGCGTGCTTTGGTGTGTTCCCAAACAAGGACCAGTTGCGCTCTGAGGCGGCTGATGTTGGTGGGATTTGAAGAATGATGGAGGCAACAGGGGGAAGATCCACAAAGTCCCTTCCACAAGGTATGCTGATGAGATACAGTGGGGCAAAAAAAGTATTTAGTCAGCCACCAATTGTGCAAGTTCTCCCGCTTAAAAACATGAGAGAGGCCTGTAATTTTCATCATAGGTACACTTCAACTATGACAGACAAAATGAGAAAAAAAATCCAGAAAATCACATTGTAGGATTTTTTATAAATTTATTTGCAAATTATGGTGGAAAATAAGTATTTGGTCAATAACAAAAGTTTATCTCAATACATTGTTATATACCCTTTGCTGGCAATGACAGAGGTCAAACGTTTTCTGTAAGTCTTCACAAGGTTTTCACACACTGTTGCTGGTATTTTGGCCCATTCCTCCATGCAGATCTCCTCTAGAGCAGTGATGTTTTGGGGCTGCTGCTGGGCAACACGGACTTTCAACTCCCTCCAAAGATTTTCTATGGGGTTGAGATCTGGAGACTGGCTAGGCCACTCCAGGACCTTGAAATGCTTCTTACAAAGCCACTCCTTCGTTGCCCGGCGGTGTGTTTGGGATCATTGTCATGCTGAAAGACCCAGCCACGTTTCATCTTCAATGCCTTTGCTGATGGAAGGAGGTTTTCACTCAAAATCTCACGATACATTGCCCCATTCATTCTTTCCTTTACACGGATCAGTCGTCCTGGTCCCTTCGCAGAAAAACAGCCCCAAAGCATGATGTTTCCACCCTCATGCTTCACAGTAGGTATGGTGTTCTTTGGATGCAACTCAGCATTCTTTGTCCTCCAAACACGACGAGTTGAGTTTTTACCAAAAAGTTATATTTTGGTTTCATCTGACCATATGACATTCTCCCAATCTTCTTGTGGATCATCCAAATGCTCTCTAGCAAACTTCAGACGGGCCTGGACATGTACTGGCTTAAGCAGGGGAACACGTCTGGCAATGCAGGATTTGAGTCCCTGGCGGCGTAGTGTGCTACTGATGGTAGGCTTTATTACTTTGGTCCCAGCTATTACTTTGGTCCCAGGTCATTCACTAGGTCCCCCCGTGTGGTTCTGGGATTTTTGCTCACCGTTCTTGTGATCATTTTGACCCCACGGGGTGAGATCTTGCGTGGAGCCCCAGATCGAGGGAGATTATCAGTGGTCTTGTATGTCTTCCATTTCCTAATAATTGCTCCCACAGTTGATTTCTTCAAACCAAGCTGCTTACCTATTGTCTTCCCAGCCTGGTGCAGGTCTACAATTTTGTTTCTGGTGTCCTTTGACAGCTCTTTGGTCTTGGCCATAGTGGAGTTTGGAGTGTGACTGTTGAGTTGTGGACAGGGGTCTTTTATACTGATAACAAGTTCAAACAGGTGCCGTTAATACAGGTAACGAGTGGAGGACAGAGGAGCCTCTTAAAGAAGTTGTTTCAGGTCTGTGAGAGCCAGAAATCTTGCTTGTTTGTAGGTGACCAAATACTTATTTTCCACCATAATTTGCAAATAAATTCATTAAAAATCCTACAATGTGATTTTCTGGATTTTTCTCTCCCATTTTGTCTGTCATAGTTGAAGTGTACCTATGATGAAAATTACAGGCCTCTCTCATCTTTTTAAGTGGGAGAACTTGCACAATTGGTGGCTGACTAAATACTTTTTTGCCCCACTGTATGTTGGCATCTCCATCCCAAAGCCCTTGCTTGGAAGCATACTTCGCCAGACTTCCCTCATCCAGGCCACGGTGGTCAGAAACAGTAGTGATGGCACCATAGGCCTTGTTGATCTCTGCACCAGACAGGATGCTCTTGCCAGCATACTTGGGGTCCAACATGTACACTGCGGCGTGTATGGGCTTCAGGCAGAAGTCTTCACGCTTTTTAATGTATTTCAGAACTGCAGTTTCCTCTGCTTGGAGCAACAGTGAAGTGGGCAGGGCAGTATGGATTTCTTCTCTGCAAGCAGAGTCTGAACATCAGACATGATGGCATTGTCTCTCTCAAGCCGTGCAATGGCTGCTGCTACAGGTTTCAGTTGTTTCAGGCTGGCTTACCACTCTCTCCCAAAATACATCATTCAGGAGGATCCTCTTGATGGGGCTGTCCATATCGGCAGATTGTGATATGGACATTTCTTGGAGAGACTCCTTCCCCTCCAGAAGACTGTCAAACATGATGACAACACCACCCCGACGGGCGTTGCTGGGCAGCTTCAATGTGGTGCTCTTATTCTTCTCACTTTGATTGTTGAGGTAGATTACTGCTACAACTCGATGACCCTTCACATAACTAACTATTTCCTTGGCACTCTTGTAGAGTGTATCCATGGTTTTCAGTGCCATGATGTCCTTGAGGAGCAGATTCAATGCATGAGCAGCACAGCCAATGGGTGTGATGTGAGGGCAGGACTCCTCCACTTTTGACCAAGCAGCCTTCATGTTCGCAGCATTGTCTGTCACCATTGCAAATACCTTCTGTGGTCCAAGGTCATTGATGACTGCCTTCAGCTCATCTGCAATGTAGAGACCGGTGTGTCTGTTGTCCCTTGTGTCTGTGCTCTTGTAGAATACTGGTTGAGGGGTGGAGATGATGTAGTTCATTATTCTTTGCCCACGAACATTCGACCACCCATCAGAGATGATTGCAATAAAGTCTGCTTTTCTCTATGATTTGCTTGACCTTCACTTGAACTCTGTTGAACTCTGCATCCAGCAAAATAGTAGATAAAGCATGTCTGGTTGGAGGGGTGTATGCTGGGCAAAGAACATTCAGAAATCTCTTCAAATACACATTGGCTGTGAGCATCAGAGGTGAACCAGTTGCATACACAGCTCGAGCAAGACATTCATCAGCATCTCTGACTACGTTCCTCCATTGAGTCAAAAAAACTTCTGATTCCAGGAGGACCATGAGCTGTTGCCATCGATAAGGTGTCGGATTCATCATTTTCACCTCGAATAGAAGTAGAGGGACTTTTGTCAGAGGTTGCTTGATGCGAGTGCTGAGGGAACTTTATGCACATGGCCAGATGATTCTGCACCTTTGTTGCATTCTTTACATATGATTTGACACAGTATTTGCCAATCCTTCTACATCAGCTGCAGTGAAATGTCTCCACATATCAGATAGTGCCCGTGGCATTTTCCTGTAAAAAATTGAAAAAGAAATAGTAAAAAAGAAAAGTAAAATACAATTCCATGTACAGATAAAACGTTAAGCGGTTAGATTAAACAAATCATTTTGCAAGATAAATGTTTTAAAATGAAACGTGTGGAAACAGGTGAATTAACACTCAGTTAGCAGGCTCAAGCAAGCTAAAACCCAGATGGTAGCAAAAACTAACTAGCAGAAATGAGTTAGAAATGATTTAAACAAACTTTGCTCTAGGCTACTATTTACTTTAATTATGTATGTCATATAAAACATATTCACTCCAACCAGTATTGTAATCAAAACTTACCAGAAAGCATGTAGTCCTTGGCTCAGACAGTGTAGTAGTGTAGGCTCAAAAGCATCTCATTAGTGTACAAGATCTTGATAATCAGCTGTACATGTTATGGAAGAATGCACTGTGCATAAAGAGGGTTGCAATTCCATTGAATTGGGGATAGTTTAACCAAAATATGCCACAAGACCTAGAATTGCCTTACATGTATCCCACAAAAAAGGTTCACTGTTATAAGCTAACTAAAGCAAAATTCCCCAAATTCCCAGGCTTAAACTTCCCATGGAAAATATCCGGAAAAATTCCAGAAATACCCCCAACCCTATCTGTGATCATGGTGTACAAAACAGATTATTTTAATTATTGGGTTTAATGTTGCCTACCCATTCCCCTTATTAGGGTTTAACAACATTCAGCATTTTAAGTTCAATTCCTTCTAACATAAAAGAGCATCTTTATTTGGCCTTGCTCATTTCATTACAGTGAAGAGAGTAGTAGTGTAGTATTTCAATACAGTTGTTTCTGGGTAGTGTAGTATTTCAATACAGTTGTTTCTGAGTAGTGTAGTATTTCAATACAGTTGTTTCTGGGTAGTGTAGTATTTCAATACAGTTGTTTCTGAGTAGTGTAGTATTTCAATACAGTTGTTTCTGAGTAGTGTAGTATTTCAATACAGTTGTTTCTGGGTAGTGTAGTATTTCAATACAGTTGTTTCTGAGTAGTGTAGTATTTCAATACAGTTGTTTCTGAGTAGTGTAGTATTTCAATACAGTTGTTTCTGAGTAGTGTAGTATTTCAATACAGTTGTTTCTGGGTAGTGTAGTATTTCAATACAGTTGTTTCTGAGTAGTGTAGTATTTCAATACAGTTGTTTCTGAGTAGTGTAGTATTTCAATACAGTTGTTTCTGGGTAGTGTAGTATTTCAATACAGTGGGTAGTGTAGTATTTCAATACAGTTGTTTCTGAGTAGTGTAGTATTTCCATACAGTTGTTTCTGAGTAGTGTAGTATTTCAATACAGTTGTTTCTGAGTAGTGTAGTATTTCCATACAGTTGTTTCTGAGTAGTGTAGTATTTCAATACAGTTGTTTCTGAGTAGTGTAGTATTTCAATACAGTTGTTTCTGGGTAGTGTAGTATTTCCATACAGTGGGTAGTGTTGTATTTCCATAAACTGAGTAGTGTAGTATTTCAATACAGTTGTTTCTGAGTAGTGTAGTATTTCAATACAGTTGTTTCTGAGTAGTATAGTATTTCAATACAGTTGTTTCTGAGTAGTGTAGTATTTCGATACAGTTGTTTCTGAGTAGTGTAGTATTTCCATACAGTGGGTAGTTTTGTATTTCCATACAGTTGGTAGTGTAGTATGTCAATACAGAGGATAGTGTAGCATTTCAATCCCCACAGTAGTGTAGTAGTGTAGTGTTTCAATACACTGGGTAGTGTAGTATTGTAGTATTTCAATACACTGGGTGGTGTAGTAGTGTAGCATTTCAATACACTGGGTAGTGTAGCGTTCCAATACACTGGGTAGTGTAGCGTTTCAATACACTGGGTAGTGTAGTATTTCAATACACTGGGTAGTGTAGTATTTCAATACACTGGGTAGTGTAGCTTTTCAATACACTGGGTAGTGTAGTATTTCAATACACTGACTCTATAGTGTAGTATTTCAATAAAGTGGGTAGTGTAGTAGTGTAGTATTTCAATACACTGAGTAGTGTAGTATATCAATACACTGGGTAGTGTAGTATTTCAATACACTGACTCTATAGTGTAGTATTTCAATACACTGAGTAGTGTAGTATTTCAATACACTGAGTAGTGTAGTATATCAATACACTGAGTAGTGTAGTATTTCAATACACTGAGTAGTGTAGTATTTCAATACACTGAGTAGTGTAGTATTTCAATACACTGAGTAGTGTAGTATTTCAATACACTGAGTAGTGTAGTATATCAATACACTGAGTAGTGTAGTATTTCAATACACTGAGTAGTGTAGTATTTCAATACACTGAGTAGTGTAGTATTTCAATACACTGAGTAGTGTAGTATTTCAATACACTGAGTAGTGTAGTATTTCAATACACTGAGTAGTGTAGTATTTCAATACACTGGGTAGTGTAGTAGTTGACAGATAGTAGCCAGGTGTAATTCCAGAATAAAAGACAGTAAACGAAGAGCTACTAGCGAACAACAGGCCACAGAAAGAAAGGAAGTGCATTAGTAGTTAAGGAAGGACATGTTGGGCATGCAAATGAACCTTATTACCATTTTTTCCCCCAATTACATAACTCCTATCAAACACCTTGGAAACTATCACCATGGTAAAAAGCCTTTCATTAATGGTAACTAGGGGAGGGAAACAACAAAGTCTAACATGAACATATGTGAGTGTAGCCAAGTTAGGCAAGTACTAAAGTGTAAGGATGCATCATTACTGTCAACATGATTTTGAATAACAAAGTTACAAGTCCTTTAGCTCATGTGAAGGAGGGAAGAACATAGGCCTAGCTTCAAAGTAACTGTTTCCCAGCTTCCTTAAGGCACACTCTGAACATGTCACTAGGTTTTTGGGTGAGTGCTGGGATATAAGAATTGAGTAATGAGTCATAAATTAAATGGCCGTATAAATATTAGCGGAACTGACAAAGAGTTGTTGTAAATCTGTTTTCACTGACAAACATTGTCGTCTCAGAGGTAAACCTATGCATGGAGTGAGCCTCTGCTTCAATAGCCAATTATTATTCACAGACAAAAAGGTCCGAGAGGATTTATACACCTAAATGAATGAACTGCATTGACCTCATCAAGACAAAGCAGCAGCATTGTACATAGAGATTATACTCAAATCTATCAAATCTATCTGAATCTCCATTCATTCAAAACTGACAGAAGAACAATTACCAATGGCGATATTTTATAGGCTAACTATGATTTTTTGGGGGCTTCATGCCACCCATATGACCATCCTTCAGGGGAACAATGCATCAAAGGGTGTCTCTGTTTTGAAAAGTGGTCTTAGCCATCTATCAAGGCTGTAGCTTCGCTACAAGCATGAGACGAGTAATGCCATTGTAGTAAATGAATGTACTGAAAAACAATGGAATAAATCACAACCCTTTAGTACTGAGGTATAATTGTGTAGTCCAGTAAGAGCCTGGTTTGGATGGTAGATCTAATGGGAATAGGACCTTGAGTGTGAGAAGTCCTGGGATGCTATGTGATGTTGCTTTTGTGGTTGTTAGCAGGTACAGACCTTCAATAAACTGGGGTGGAGGAGGCAGCGGCAATAATTCTGTGAAGTGCACCACAGAGAAACAGTATGGGTGACCTTTGGGCTGTGAGGTAAGGCAAGAGGGGGAGCATGTTTCATGTACTATACACATACATTTTCTTGATCAAGTTTACCCCTTCATTTTTGGAGATGACTTATGATTAGTTTAGTACCGCACAATGACCTATATACAAATTAGCCTACCGTTTCAACTCACAACAGTTAGGCCAAGGCTATATAGAAATCAAGTGCAACTTGTATGCGAGAATACACCGTGAAATGCACCTTGGAATAATGCACCAATTCTTGCTTACATTATGGTCTACTCTTCACAGTAAACTAATCTTACATAATGTGTGGTTTAACATTCTTGTTCTTGGAATGGGGAGCAAACTGTATCTCTTGTGAGTAAATCATCATTATACTAACGTTACAGCCTAACGTTACAGTAGTTCATTAATATTGAATAATTGCTTTCAAAATCACCAATGGCTGAACCTACAAATTATTGTGACTATAATAAAATGCTTTAAAACACCTGTTGCGACATTACATTTAGCCAGAGGCTAGTTCAATATCCACATGGCTAGTAGCAATCTAGTCACTGGCAACATCCTAGTTCGATTATGAATTGAAGGCCAAACCTTTCTATTTTTAGCTAGCACAAGATGAACATAAACAAATATACATGACAGTCGAGACTAGCACGGAAATGTTTTCCCCGACTACATTCAATTTACATAAATTCAGGGTAAACACTTACCACTTATTAAGGGGTTAGACTCCATCTCGTCTTGAAATTCCTTTTTATTTTATCCGTCAATCAAATTACGTCCATTATGTCAGCGCACTGAACGAAGGTGTCAAAAGTCGATTTGCGACACGGTAGAGATGGATGCGATTTACAGATACAACACCGATTTGTTATTATGCAACAGTGATCCGATGGTAACACTTGCATCTCTCCCTCCATGCTACAGAAGCTGGTTATTGACAGTGGTGAGCTAGCTATCTAGAAGCTAACGGGTAGGAATGTTTGTTTAAGGGAAAGTCATGTTGATTTAATTATAGCAAATATGAGAATTAAATTCGCAAAACATTGATTCGCTCATTTTAGCTAGATAATCAAAACTTTCAAAATTACGTATGTAATTTTTGTTTTAAACAAATGACAACAGATCATGTTGCTAGCAAGCTAACATAATCGCCAAGATTGCGTCGCTGCCCCTTATGAAACCCCCACCGTCTCTCATTTGTGCGTCAATTCGAACGACTCAACGCTCAATGTAGACTTGCTTCCGAGTTCACTGGAGAGCGCCAAAAGTCCTCCATAATGTAAAAGGCGTTTGCGATTATAGTTCATGGTATAAAAACATTCAACAAGGTGTGTCTTTCTGACGCCCGAACGGCCTGACTTAATCCTTTGCTTTTCCCTCGTTGCTTCCTGTTTCCACAAATGCCTCGACTACTTTCGTGTTCCACCATCACTCATTGCTGCCTGTTGGCTTTTTTTTCCTTGATCGGTTGCTGCCTGAAAGGCTTCAAACGTCACAAAATCGATGACGTTTCTTGCTCACCAAGGATTTAGACAAGGTGGTAAAGTGAGAATTTCAGCTGTGTCCCCTTGCAGTTCAATTTTTAACCATTCTATTTGGAGCAGCATTCATTTAGTGAATAATCTGAATCTGTAGTAATCTTGAACAACCCACAGGTATACTTTCCCCCGCCATATTGTTTTATTTTTTTTCTTACATAGCATAACAAAACATGATGAATGCAATTAGGCATGGGCAGGCATATAACAAAGTACAGGCCTATTTGTGGTAGTTTTCAGTGCCTGACTTAGACTGAAATAGGTGCCGGTACTGTTTATATTTAGGTGCAGGAGCTCCACAATACTTTTGAGCTAATATTCTATAAGAGGAACAGGAGCACAAGCAGTAGAACATTTGAGGTGCTGGTACTCAGCTCCATTGAGCTCCTGCCCAAGTCAAGCACTGGTAGTATAATTTTTTTGCTTTATATAAACATTATGTTCTTTACAACAAGACAATCATTTTAAGATTCAGAGGCCCAGTAATATTATTTATTTAATGTTTAACTATTACATTCTATTAGCTTACATCTTTCTTTTTAACCTTAGGTCACATTTTCTTCAATTGTAAATCTTTAAAATGTATTTTTTTTAAAAAGTGGGCTAAATATCTTAGCAGCATGAATCTTTCTTGTTCCACATCAAACTAACACCGTATCAGGCACATAATCATGCATGTGTCCCTTTTAAGCAATATGTACCCAGAAAAAAATATATATCTATTTTGAGAGTCAGGTCTTAACATCCAGTTGCCATGGAAACTATTTCTGGTGTGATGGGGCATCAGTCAAACAGAGATCCTATGAAATTACTTTTTTTTTTTTTTAATGTTTTTTAAATACAATGAATGAGTATCCCTAATTCTATGGTCACAAAAGCCTTACAGGTATATGATTGGAATAAAAAATATGTATTAATGTGAGTACATGGTAACTTGTCCAAAGGGCCCGAATTAAATGAGTGGTTTTGTAAAGCGATGGTGACATGGCTTCACATGTCATAATTTAATAAGTGAAAGTTTAAAAATACATCATTACAAAAATAAATTAAGTGAAAAAGTGGATATGGTTCCAGTGGATTTGGTTCCTGTTGCCGTATAAGTCAAGAGACTTGAAGTATTATCCAGTTTATTATCCAGTTTCTCAGCATGAGAAACTAATATAGAGTACTCTGAACGTTCCCTTCACAACAGCACTTCACCATGCTATTCGAAGATGAAAGTGCTGTTGGCTTTGAAGAGGTGACATTTATGCGAGATACCATACTAAGATCAGGCATGCATGTTCATCCGCGTTTGCAAGCTTCATTTTCTTCAATCTTTAATTGTGTTATTGATGATGACTTCAGGCATTGAAAAGAGAGGTCAGGATACCAAAAATGTGAATATATTTGAGATATTATTGGAAAGAGTTGTAGGAATATATTTTCTCAACATAAGGTTTGCTTGATCTAGTAATACAATGCAGAAAAAATGCATCAAACATAAGCAAGCCACTGAAACTGTTTAACAGATTTTAAAACTTCTTTCCCCCATTTTATTTTATGCAGAATTACAGTTTTAGAGCAACTTCTAAACAGTACAACCTGTTCAGATGCCAAGTTTGTATCAAAGGTTTGTTTTACACACCATTTATATAACTTCAGATAAACCAAAGAGCAATGGAAATAATACAGTCTTATCACTATTATGAATGTGATAGAAAACTGATATCTAAAGGTCTGAACAGAAGCACTACTGCAGCTAAAGAGCGTCTCTCATCCTTTTCTCCGGAACATCCGTAAGACTTTGAAGCTCTCTTAATCCCTGTTAGTTAGAAAAACATTTGCATCATTAAAAAATGTATTTGCCATTACATTTAGTTGTGAAATATTTCCCACATTGTGTAATATTGTACCATGCTCATAATACCATCATAATAGTTTGCAAGTAGTAAATACTATTGTGCGAGCAGGAATACCATCTTTTCAATCACTCACCTCCAACACCATGCGAATGTTGGCTTTGATTTTAGCTGCATCTTTGGTCAACACTTCGGTATGTCTGGAAAAGGAAATAGAATTTATAAGGATTCACTCATTTCTAAGGTTTATCCAAGATTTGAGAGCTTGAAACATGGGCCTAAACACAATGCTGCATCACAGTAATGTAATAACAAAACACATGTGCCCTCTAGAGGCAATCATTTTGACAGATGTTTACAAAATACTGTACTAATGACCTCTGTGTGTGTGTGTTATAATGGATATTGCTGGTGCTACTCACACTGTAAGCTGATTTGTCTTTTTCTCAATGAACTTCAGAGCTTCCGAGTGCGTTAACTCGACAAAAAAGCCATATCCAACAGCAACAAAGATTTTTGACGAGTCCTCCCTGAAACAAAACAACTCAGTCAAGGCCTCAATCAAATCACAATAAAAAATAAAGTAATATGGACAATTTTCAATAAGCCTAATCACTTACACATGTGCTTGGACGTAGAAATTACAGCCAAGATCTATCTCTGTTTTGAGTCCCTTCGTCTCAGATTCCTACAAAGACAATTTGTTAGTACAAACAATTATAAAAATGTGTGCACTCACTACTGTAAGTCGCTCTGGATAAGAGCGTCTGCTTAAATGACCAAAATGTAAATGTTCTCAATAACTGAGGAAAAGCACAACAAAACAACACATTTATATTGTACAACATTTCTGTTATACAATATGTATATGCCACAACATAGCTACATTAATATACATGTATAGAACATTTAGAAATGTTGATGGCCCACTGTTTGATGGTCACATCTATTCATCATGGGTTTGGCCCATAGATATCCAATGTAAGTGGGTGCCATGGTGGTAACTTATACCTTTAGGCTTTCAATGGTATTTTTCAGTTGTAGATATTGTGCAATTTTTTCATACACTCCATCTCTTTGCTCCAATACCCTCCTGTCAGAACATAAAAAATCAATACAAATTGTGCACATGCGCGAAAATGTTGCGCACATCCGAGTTAGCGAATAAAATGACACTAGTCTAAGGAAAATAGACTAGACTACTTACTCCAAATCTCGTTTCAACACATCGCTAATAAACGTTTCATACTGCAAGACCTTTTTGTCAATGCTGGGTTTTCCAGCATGAGCCATTATGAGTCGTGAAATCAATCAGTTGTTGATGGTCATTCGTGTTCGAAAACGAGGCAATGATTCTGAATCCTGAAAACAAAATGTTCCAAAGATATTACCCATATAATGAAGTTAATAAGGCGACTGCAGAGTTATTGTTAGCTAGCTGACTATCTATGTTTAATAACAACATAGTCCACAATTTTGTTGTAGCTTTGGCTTACCTAGCTCCACAGCACAAAAAAACTGCAGCTATCTTATGTAACCACTGTCAAGCTAGCAGGCATGAATAACTAAGTCCTTCCGGGGTCACAGATTTGTGGAATTCTTCAGAATAAGAGTTGTGTCTTGTATGCTTTGTAAATTAATAATTAGGGTGAACATTAACAATTATCGATACATTTTATGCTAGTTATCATACAAATAATCATTTTAAGTTTTTCTATTAGATATTGTGATTTTTGGGAAAAAAAATTCAAGCCTAAATGGTCAACAATGTTTATTGTGTGTCTACTAACATAATTTATTTCCCCGTACACACTTTTCTGTACGTTGTGTCACAGTAAAATGGGGTCAATTCTACTAAGGCGCACTTCTAGTTTCCAAATCCATAGTTTACATCAAGAAGAGCTTCACCGCTCATTATGCGGACCTTAAAGAGCGGCCCATCAGCTTAAATCCAATATGGTTTTCATGTTTGACATACATATTGCACTGTACACCATTTTCTATATGTTTTGTCAGAGTAAAAGGGGGTCCATTGTACTTAGGAGCACTTCTAGTTTCCTAATCCACAGATTTTACACTCCGAGGAGTGTCACTCATTCTACAGGCAAACAATATGTTTATTCGAAAAGACAAGAGATGCAATTTGGTCAAAAAAGCATACTTTATTCATAACAAATATCACAGTGAAGTTATTCAACTACTTTTCGTGAAATTGATCATCAACAGTGTAACAGAAGTTTGAAATGATATGCAAGATCCTCTTCATCTCATGGGTAGAGTCAGTCCACGGGCACAAACTGGCTGAGTCAACATTGTTTCCAAATCGTTTTAAGCAAAAATCTATGCAATGATTGGGGTTCTACTAACCTATAGAAACATGATCTTACCAGCATACTGCCTCAAAAATATATATGTTATTTATCTAGCCAAAACACTTGACCTGATGCATGTTTTGGCACCTAAAATGTGTAAAGTCTGTAGCCTTCTCACCATTAGGATAATGTAGGTCATTAACAGGTACAGTGACTTCAGAAAGTATTCACACCCCTTTACCTTTTTCACATTTTGTTGTGTTACAAAGTGGGATTAAAATGGATTAATTGTCATTTTTTTCAATGATCTACACAAATACTCCGTAATGTCAACATGGAATAAAAATTTGAACATTTAAAAAAAATATATGAAAAATAAAACACTAATATATATCTTGATAAGTACTCAACCCCCTGAGTTAATACATGTTAGAATCACACTTGGTAGTGATTATAGCTGTGAGTCTTTCTGGGTAAATCTCTAAGAGCTTTACACACCTGGATTGTGCAACATTTGCTCATTATTCTTTTCAAAATTCTTCAAGTTCTGTCAAATTGGTTGTTGATCATTGCTGGACAGATTTGGATGTGGATGTGGTCATCCTGTCTGGGTTGGCGCCCCCCCCCCCCCCCCTTAAGTTGTGCCGTGGCGGAGGTCTTTGTGGGCTATACTCAGCCTTGTCTCAGGATGGTAAGTTGGTGGTTGAAGATATCCCTCTAGTGGTGTGGGGGCTGTGCTTTGGCAAAGTGGGTGGGGTTATATCCTTCCTGTTTGGCCCTGTCCGGGGGTGTCCTCGGAGTGGGCCACAGTGTCTCCTGACCCCTCCTGTCTCAGCCTCCAGTATTTATGCTGCAGTAGTTTATGTGTCGGGGGCTAGGGTCAGTTTGTTATATCTGGAGTACTTCTCCTGTCCTATTCGGTGTCCTGTGTGAATCTAAGTGTGCGTTCTCTAATTCTCTCCTTCTCTCTTTCTCTCTCTCGGAGGACCTGAGCCCTAGGACCATGCCCCAGGACTACCTGACATGATGACTCCTTGCTGTCCCCAGTCCACCTGGCTGTGCTGCTGCTCCAGTTTCAACTGTTCTGCCTTATTATTATTCGACCATGCTGATCATTTATGAACATTTGAACATCTTGGCCATGTTCTGTTATAATCTCCACCCGGCACAGCCAGAAGAGGACTGGCCATCCCACATATGCTCTCTCTAATTCTCTCTTTCTTTCTCTCTCTCGGAGGACCTGAGCCCTAGGACCATGCCCCAGGAATACCTGACATGATGACTCCTTGCTGTCCCCAGTCCACCTGACTGTGCTGCTGCTCCAGTTTCAACTATTCTGCCTTATTATTATTCGACCATGCTGGTCATTTATGAACATTTGAACATCTTGACCATGTTTTGTTATAATCTCCACCCGGCACAGCCAGAAGAGGACTGGCCACCCCACATAGCCTGGTTCCTCTCTAGGTTTCTTCCTAGGTTTTGGCCTTTCTAGGGAGTTTTTCCTAGCCACCGTGCTTCTTCACCTGCATTGCTTGCTGTTTGGGGTTTTAGGCTGGGTTTCTGTACAGCACTTTGAGATATCAGCTGATGTACGAAGGGCTATATAAAATAAATTTGATTGATTGATTGATTGATTTGGCCTTGTGTTTTAGGTTATTGTCTTGCTAAAAGGTAAATTAATCTCCCAGTGTCTGGTAGAAAGCACACTGAACCAGATTTTCCTCTAGGATTTTGCCTGTGTTTAGCTCCATGATGTTTATGCAGCAAAAAACTATAAATTAAATTTGGAGAATGGTATTCAGTATTGTGTTTTATTGGATTTACCCCAAACACAATGCTTTGTATTCAGGACAAAATTTGCGGTCTTTTTTGTTGCAAATAGGATGCATGTGTTGGAATATTTTTTATTCTGCACATGCTCCCTTCTCTGTCAATCAGGTTAGTATTGTGGAGTAACCACTATGTTGTTGATCCATCCTCAGTTTTCTCCTTTCACAGTCATTAAACTCTGTAACTGTTTTAAAGTCCCCGTTGGACTCATGGCGAAATCCCTGAGCAGTTTCCTTCCTCTCCGGCAACTGAGTTAGGAAGGACGCCTGTATCTTTGTAGTGAGTGGGTGTATTGATACACCATCTAAAGTGTAATTCATAACTTCCCCATGCTCAAAGGGATATTCAATTTCTCCGTTGTTTTTACCCATCTACTAATAGGTTTCCTTCTTTGCTAGGCATTGGAAAACCTTCCTGGCCTTTGTGGTTGAATCTGTGTTTGAAATCCTTTTCTTGACTGAGGGACCTTACAGATAATTGTATGTGTGGGGTACAGAGATGTTAAAATCATGTTAAACAATATTATTGCACAGATAGTGAGTCCATGCAATGTATTATATGATTGTATGGCAAGCCTAAATAAGTTCATGAGTAAAAATTTGCTTAACAAGTCATAAAATACGTTTTTACTCCTGAACGTATTTAGGCTTGCCATAGCAAAGGGGTCAAATACATATTTACTCAAGACATTTCAGCTTTTCATTTTTAAATCATTTGTATACATTTCGAAAGGCATAATTTCACTTTGACTTTTTGCGGTATTGTGTGTAGGTCAGTGACAAAACATCTAAATTGAATCTATTTTAAATTCAGGCTGTAACACACCAAAATATGGAAAAAGTCAAGGGGTGTGAATACTTTCTGAAGGCACTGTAAGTCAGTCAGTTAACACTCCATCTACTGTTCACATTATTTC
The DNA here is from genome assembly GCF_013265735.2 of Oncorhynchus mykiss. NCBI lineage: Eukaryota > Metazoa > Chordata > Actinopteri > Salmoniformes > Salmonidae > Oncorhynchus > Oncorhynchus mykiss. The sequence continues at coordinate 66,594,158 of NC_048580.1, read as the reverse complement.
CATTGTTTCTCTTAAGCAGTTAGCTTCTCACCCAATCACAAGCTAATAGTCTGAATTTGTCACCTCCATTATAGGGCAAGCCAATAGTGAAAGTCTGTTATAGAATGGCATTTTATTTTACACGGGAAGCAAACAAGCTAAAATAGTTACTTTATTGTTTTGTAAATCAAATATTGTCCTAAATTAGTCAGTAGTCAGAGGGATAACACGACAGTACAAAAGTGCAGACTGGATCCAAAGCTGTGTTCGAATGCCCATACTAACATACTGTATGTAGCATAACATACTGTAGCAAAACATAGCATAATGAATGACTAGCTAGACATCTTACGATCTTACGACTTCATTAACAATGTCCATTGAGAACGCACAACGACTAAGCTAAGAATGACGTGAATAATCAAGTCAATAGGTTGCGTTCGTAAATTCACTCTGGCTATCTACTCCCGATTTCAGCTTTTGGCATACTAACTATATCCATACAATGACCAATAAGCATACTACATACTCAATTTACGTCGCAAATAGTATGGTTAGTATGAGTATTCGAACACAGCTCTGGTTTTATGGACAAAAACAATCGATAGTTTTTCCTGTAAAGTGCTATATTTGTACCATATAGTGGCCCCACGCAAACCTATTTGACCACAGTAGAAGTCTAGCAATACTTCCTATGACCTAGCTTTTTGTTCAAACTCATCTATTTTATAATCTACGGACTCTAGCCTGGACCCTGGTTTCATGGAGACACAATCGATAGTTTTTCCTGTAAAGTGCTCTATTTGTGTCCAGACACCCCACATTAAGCTGTTTGACTACAGTAAAAGGCCAGCGACACTTCCAATGATCTATATTTTTGTCCAACTCATCTATTTTGTACAGATAAAAACATACTCAATTTCAGTTCCCCTGTGTGTAAACGCTGTGATTTTAGATACTTGATCTGGGTTCTAAACACTTAAAACACACACCCTAACCCTATCCCCTCAGCCCTCAAATTAAGAGGGTACTTCTAATGACTTATCATGACATCTAACGACTACACTTGCAGGGCAAGGGGTGAGGGAGGAAGGAATGATTTTTAAATGGACCGTCCTTGCCTGGAAATTCGTCACTCGTTCATCCCTTGATGATTGTGTTTTCAGCCACCCGTCGCTTGGGGGTGCTTTATATGCGCTACAGTCAATTATGATTGCATGTCTACTTATATTAACTATACAATTATTAATATACGCCTCCTTTATGATAGCTAGCAAATTAATTATCTTACTTACGTTAGCCTGTGCAGTTGGAACTACTTTTACGAGAAGTGTTTGTGCATTAGTAGCACAATTTCTAACTTGTTTACATTCGCGAATTGAATTATGGGGCGTTTCAGGCCCGAAGTGAACATAATTGTACACTCGCAAACTCCATTAAAAACGAGGGCTTGGTGTTTACGTTGCAAACCTCCCTTGCTTGGTTAATCATTTGGAATGAAAATTAATGGGGAAAGAAAGTATAGGGTTTTGGAATAAACACCGAAAATAAGGTCTGAGGTTAACACAGGCTTAGGAGATCTTATAAGTGTTGTTCTATGATAATAGCAGTCAGTTAACATGGCCTGTATGAATTATAAAGTGTTATGTGCTTTTCTTACATTCATTCTTCAAAATTCACAAAAATGTAGGTTAGCTAATGAAGATTATCTCATAGAAAAAAAATTATAAAATATTCTAAACCTGTGTTGCTGTTTTCGCCACAGACCTTATTTTCGGCATTTATCCAAAACCCCTACAAAAATGCCCTTAATTTTCCCCAGAGTCTCTGTCTAATGAACCATGGCAGAGTTAGTGCCTACAAAATAAACGCCATTATTATTTCTCTTTGTATAGTGGCTTGCAAAAGTATTCACCCCCTTGGCATTTTTCCTATTTTGTTGTTACAACCTGGAATTAAAATGGATTTTTGGGGGGTTTGTATCATTTGATTTACACAACATGCCTACCACTTTGAAGGTGCAAAATATGTTTTTATTGTGAAACAAACAAGAAATATGACATAAAAACAGAAAACTTGGGCGTGCATGTTACGTTCCCCAGATTATGTGTTGTAGTTTGTGTATTTGCATGTGTTTATTTCAGGAAATGGCTTCCTGAAATCACTCAAGCAGCTGATTGGTCGACTCCATGGCTAATTGGAGAGCTGACCCAGCCCCCTCGTCAAGATGCAGCTGTCTCCAATTACCTATTCTTTCTGAAGCTATATATAAAGCCAGTGTTCTGTTCAGGAGAGAGATTTGCTGGGGGTTCATTGTTGGGAGGTCGTTGCAGAGCGATTGAATGTGATAGAGGTTCATTGCTGGGAGGTCATTGCAGAGAGATTGAATGTGAGGGAGGTCATTTCTGAGAGAGGAGGCTGATGGCTGTGGATAATTTACTATGTTAGTTGTTGGTAGCAGTTGGTATGTTCTGTGAGTTTGTTGCTCAGATAGAGCTTATTTGATGTCCTTTGTCTCTTAGTTTGTTTGAGAAATTATTTGTTCTCCTGTTTCATTTGTTCCCGGGGGGAAGGGGAAGGCACCTAGGGAGTGCTTAGGCAAGAGGCCCGTGGGCATACATATACCCGTAGTATATTCATTGTCTATGCACAATAGGTAAGACCTGGGTGGACCACCCCCTGTATTTTGGTTAGGGCACCAGGTGGTGCTAAAGTAGGTAAATGGTGGGTAGGCAGGTTAGATAGGAGAGGGGGGGCTTTGAGATGTACTTTCTTTGCTTTGGTTCCGTCCAGCCTCTTTTCCCCATATTACCGTGTAAAGGAATAAAGTCCTTGTAAACGGTACCACATTCTGCCTGTTGTCATCCTTACTCACGCCTACAGTCCATACCTCTTCACGGAGAGTTTAGTTGTAGCAGGGTGCTGCGTTCCCTCTTCATAGAGGCGTGCGTAACAGTGCATAACTATTCACCCCTCAAAGTCAATACTTTGTAAAGCCACCTTTTGCAGCAATTACAGCTGCATGTCTCTTGAGGTATATCACTACAAGTTTGGCACATCTAACCACTGGGATTTTTGCCCATTCTTCAAGGCAAAACTGCTCCAGCTCCTTCAAGTTGGATGGGTTCCGCTGGTGTACAGCAATCTTTAAGTAATACCACAGATTCTCAATTGGATTGAGGTCTGGGCTTTGACTAGGCCATTCCAAGACATTTAAATGTTTCCCCTTAAACCACTCGAGTGTTGCTTTAGCAGTATGCTTAGAGTCATTGTCCTGCTGGAAGGTGAACCTCTGTCCCAGTCTCAAATTTCTGGAAGACTGACACAGGTTTCCCTCAAGAATGTCCCTGTATTTAGCGCCATCCATCAATTCTGACCAGTTTCCCAGTCAGTGCATGATGCTGCCACCGCCATGCTTCACTGTGGGGATGGTGTTCTCTGGGTGATGAGAGGTGTTGGGTTTGCACCAGACATAGCATTTTTCTTGATGTCCAAAAAGCAACATTTTTGTCTCATCTGACCAGAGTACCTTCTTCCATATGTTTGAAAAGTTTCCCACGTGCCTTTTGGCCAACACCAAATGTGTTTGCTTATTTTTTTCTTTGAACAGTTGCTTTTTTTCTGGCCACTCTTCCGTAAAGCCCAGCTCCGTGTAGTGTACGGCTTAAAGTGGTCCTATGGACAGATACTCCAATCTCTGCTGTAGAGCTTTGCAGCTCCTTCGGGGTTATATTTTGTCTCTTTGTTGCGCCTCTGATTAATGCCCTCCTTGCCTGATGTGTGAGTTTTGTTGGGCGGCAAGTTCTTGGCAGGTTTGTTGTGGTGCCATAGTCTTTCCATTTTTTAATCATGGATTTAATGGTGCTCTATGGGATGTTCAAAGTATCAGATATTTTTTTTATAACCCTACCCTGATTTGTACTTCTCCACAACTTTGTCTCTGACCTGTTTGGAGAGCTCCTTGGTCTTCATGGTGCCGCTTGGTGGTGTCTCTTGCTTAGTGGTGTTGCAGATTCTGGGGCCTTTCAGAACAGGTGTGAATACACTGAGATCATATGACAGATCATGTGACACTTGGATTGCACACAGGTGGACTTTATTTAACCATTTTTTTAAATGATTTTTTTCACCTTTATTTAACAAGGTAAGTTAGTTGAGAACAAGTTCTCATTTACAACTGCGACCTGGCCAAGATAAAGCAAAGCAGTTCGACACATACAACAACACAGAGTTACACATGGAATAAACAAAGATATAGTGAATAATACAGTATAAAAAGTCTATATACAGTGTGTGCAAATGAGGTAGGATAAGGGGGGTAAGGCAAGAAATAGGCCATGGTGGCGAAGTAATTACAATATAGCAATTAAACACTGGAATGGTAGATGTGCAGAAGATGAATGTGCAAGTAGAGATACTGGAGTGCAAAGGAGCAAGATAAATAAATAAATACAGTATGGGGATGGGGTAGTTGGATGGGCTATTTACAGATGGGCTGTGTACAGGTGCAGTGATCTGTGAGCTGCTCTGACAGCTAGTGCTTAAAGCTAGTGAGGGAGATACGAGTCTCCAGATTCAGTGATTTTTGCAGTTCGTTCCAGTCATTGGCAGCAGAGAACTGGAAGGAAAGGCGGCCAAAGGAAGAATTGGCTTTGGGGGTGACCAGTGAGATATACCTGCTGGAGCACGTGCTACGGGTGGGTGCTGCTATGGTGACCAGTGAGCTGAGATAAGGCAGGGCTTTACCTAGCAGAGACTTATAGATGACCTGGAGCCAGTGGGTTTGGCGACAGGTATGACGCAAGGGCCAGCCAACGAGCGCATACAGGTCGTAGTAGTGGGTAATATATGGGGCTTTGGTGACAAAACGGATGGCACTATGAAAGACTGCATCCAATTTGTTGAGTAGAGTGTAACGGATGTGAAACGGCTAGCTTAGTTAGCGGTGCGCGCTAAATAGCGGTTCAATCGGTGACGTCACTTGCTCTGAGACCTTGAAGTAGTAGTTCCCCTTGTTTTGCAAGGGCCGCGGATTTTGTGGAGCGATGGGTGCAGAGGGTCCCTGGTTCGCGCCCGGGTATGGGCGAGGGGACGGTCCATTACATAAAATAAAAATAAATTTAAATTACAGGTTGTAATGCAACAAAATATGAGAAACGCCAACGGGGGTGAATACTTTTGCAAGGCACTGTATGTCCAATATGAAAAAGCTATTACATTTGTGATTGGCCACTCTTTAAGGAAAGTACAATGTGCAGTGACACTCCTCTAGGTGTAAACTCTGTGGATTTGGAAACTGAAAGTGCTCTTGAGTAGAATGGACCCCCTTTTACTTCAACACTACTGTACATTCAGGGAATTATGTACGGTGCAATATGTATGTCCAATATGAAAAACGTAATAAACATTGTGCAGTACGATGGGTTAATTAGCAATGTTAATAATATTGTTACTATAATTTATAATTAATAGTAGCATTATAAATAATTTGTATTCTCGTTGTTACTCTAATAACTATCTATTAATCATTAGGTGTATTGCTGTTAACAATAATGTCAACGATATAATATTATTTGTGTTATAAAGGTGATTCACTTTCATCAAGAAAAAAATAATCTAAGTCTACTAAGATTTCCTCATAAAATGTTACGAATTTCGACCGTTTTATTTTTTTACAATCTTCATTGTGGGACTTTTAAGGGAAATCGCCGAGGTCACGTCCATATTCTTGCTAGGTCTTGCTGGCGGAACGGATTTTCACATGCCCTTGCATGTAACGGAAACGGAAGTAGCTAGCCCTTCTGAACTTTTCAGTTTTTCGATGGTTAGTGCTATCCGACTTCCTTGGGACGTACCTACCCTAAACCCTAACTCTTACCATTTAAAATGTCAACTTCAACAGAGAGGAAGAGAGAGAGAACAAATCCAATTTTGATAAACATCACAGCAGCAAGATTTGTGACCTGTTGCCACAAGAAAAGGGCAAACAGTGAAGAACAAACACCATTGTAAATATAACCCATATTTATGTTGATTTATTTTCCCTTTTGTACTTTAACTATTTGCACATCGTTACAACACTGTATATAGACATATGACATGCCTCTATTATTTTGGAACTTGTGAGTGTAATATTTACTGTTAACTCTGTTGTTTATTTCACTTTTGTTTATCCATTTAATTTGCTTTGGCAATGAAAACACATTTCCCATGCCAATAAAGCCCTTTGAATTGAGAGCGAGAGGCCCAACTCAGCGGAAAATCTGTCTCCCTCCAGCAGGTGGAGTTTTTTCGCACACAAAACAGGGAGTTTTTGTATGGTGTTCGATAAGAGTGTTGAATTTGGTGAACAAAAACATTTATGGCTTATTTGCTATGTGAGGTTTATTTAATTAAATATACGTTTCGCAATGCTTAAGTTGTTACGAGTGTACTGATATAAGGTGGACACGTGACATCCCGGCATCTTTGAGAAAAACACTTTTTATCGGAGTTGTCTGGAGATTGATATGCTCATTCATGGCATGAGGCTAGTAGCATAGCATCTCTCTCAATTTAATACATAAGGGATAATGAAAGTGGTGGAACTAACCTTCCACGGATTTGTATTATTTTCCTGAGTATGCATAACCCCGATTTGATTATCCATTTTATACCATGGCTATAACTTAGCCACATTTGCTGATAGAAATGTGTTCAACATCCACTGAAGTAGCTAGCATGTTTACTAGATAGCTACAGTTGTTGTCTTGGTAACGAAACAAATTTGCTAGTTTAGCTAACCAAAACATCACTCAGTTTGCTTTTATGAAAATCGAATTCAACAGTGCCAATAAGGTTTTCAATTTGACTTTTGCTTTCAAATGCAGTTCAAACAACATGTGGGAATGAACTATAGCCATTGAATTCTACTGTGCTGATATACTGTGTGTTATACGGAAATAATGAACGTTCTAGAATTCCCTTAAAGCCAATCAGAAACAACTATTCAACAATGCAATGGTATGAATGCAGTTGAGGTCAACAACCCTCATCATATATTTCAAAAAGGATTACAGTAATGAGATGTATCCACCAATCCAGAGAAAGTATAAACTGGAGCTAGAAAGCCCAACATACCGCTGTGTGGACAACGACTCTCCCATTGCTAGGGTGGAGAGACATGTAGTATCTTGTCAGTTTATCCATCATTTTTTTTATTCAATGGGGACGTCCCAAGGATCCCTAATAGCACGCACCGTTTTTCGACAGCTGAAACTACATTAATTAGATCATTAATTGGTTGAACTAAAATGTATTATTGATTATTTAAATGTGGATGCTTTCCATCTTCAGAAAATACATAATATCATAATGCATAATGACCGTATTTGATCATACGTCAGGGGTCAAAGCGTTATGGAGTTCAAAGGTCTGAAGAATGAGCGCTCGCTTCTCTGATGGTCGGAGAATTGGACTTAAAAAGGGTATAAACGCGTTATTCGAGCTTATCATTTAATTAATATATTAACGTATGTGAAAAATACGGTTGTTGTTTGGATGGCTACACTCACTCCTTTCAATAATCTGTGGTTGGAGACGGTCTTGTCTTCTTCAATTATTTAAGGAAACCTATTTGGGTAGCATGCTACATGCGAACTAGCAGCTAGCTAAGTTAAGTTACAGGAAGCCCCCTAGGGCCGTCGTGTCAACTAAAGATCCGAGCCAAAGATAGTAAGCAACGCTTTCATGACAGCCTAGAACGAGGAAGTTATTTGTCTAGTGACTTGAGCAGCTCACAATCTATTAGGATAACGTTATTTGTTCAACTGTCTTTTTTTCCTTCACAGAATAGTCGTGTAGGTACGCTAACCAGTTAAACAACATGGCTGAGTTGCTTCTGGATTCAAGTATCCGAATATGGGTGGTTTTACCAATTGTATTGATTACATTTTGCGTTGGAATTATCCGTCACTATGTCACCCAACTCCTGCAAAGTGACAAAAAAGTTGATCTGGAACAGGTGTCAGACAGGTGAGTTAACTGACTGAAATACTGTTATCCCATGGTATGAGAAACTTTAGGCAAACTGTTGTAATTATGATGACTAAATATGTCAGCTTATTGCTTACTATAACCTTAAATTGACTTTTTTGCAGCCAAGTCCTTCTGCGTAGCCGCATCTTAAGAGAAAATGGAAAATATATCCCTAAACAAGTAAGATTTGCATAATATTTTTTATATTCTGAAATGTTCTATTCCTAGTGTGTGTTAGAGAATAAATGTATATATTTTTTTGTAGTCATTTAACATGCGGAAGCAATATTTCAATGATGCGGAGACTGGGTTCTTCAAGAAGGTCAAGCGAAAGGTGACTCCCAAAAACCCAATGACTGGTGAGTCAATCTAACTATTTGGGTTCTTCCCACTTTGACAGTCTATTTTAGTTCCATTCTTACAAATGAGATTAGCAACACATTTTCTCACTCAGAGATGCATTAAAATGTGGTAACAATGATTTTTTTTTTGTTTTACTGCTGTGCTACACACAATTATTCAACAACGCTTCCTTTTTCAGATACCAGCATGCTGACTGACATGATGAAGGGAAATCTGACCAATGTACTTCCCATGATTGTGATTGGAGGATGGATCAACTGGGCATTCTCTGGCTTTGTCATCAGTAAGTTCAGCTTGTTAGGGACATTGACTGCCCTGCATAACCTCATGTTAGATGTTGAACTTGCAAAATTGGTCCAATAATTAGATAGGAAACGATGCCTACATAATATACAGTCATCCTGAATTGTTTGCAATATAATTACACCACAGCCACTTACTATTGTGTTGAAGTGGTATTGAACACTGTTAATAATAGTTTTTCCCCCCACAGCTAAGGTTCCCTTTCCTCTGACATTGAGATTCAAACCAATGCTGCAGCGTGGAATTGAACTGTTGTCTCTTGATGCATCCTGGTACAGTATTCCATTCATTCAGTTGTCTGTTGTTTTCAACCAGCCTTTTAATTACACCAGCAAAGCAAAAATAGAAACATACTTTGGGTAATTCAAGGGTAATGGAATTACGCAGAAAATGTATACCTAACAAAAACCTCTTGAAGTTTAACAAACCATAGAATGGACCTCTATGCACAACTTCTAACAATTTCCAATAAACATTTTACAAAAACACATTTACAGGAAGAATTGTGCAGATACAACGTTTGGCAACAGAATACAACTGAGGGAGATTTTACTGTTATTCTGGTACCAAACTTAGCATCAGCACAGTTCATTTTTTTTACTGTGTAAATTGATCAAATTAGTCATTTTGTATAGAGTTGTATGTAGGAATTATCCAATTGCATTCTTGTCAAGACAATCTTTAGGATGTGATTCAGTATATTCCTATGTTGAGGATGTGATTCAGTAGATTATTTTATTTGTAATTGTTTCTAGGGTGAGCTCAGCCTCTTGGTATTTCCTTAATGTTTTTGGACTGAGGAGTATGTACAGCCTCATTCTTGGACAGGACAATGGTAAGCTGATAATGCCAAGTCTTTGCCATTTTCATAGTGTATATGTTTAACAAGAATACAGAAAGACTTGGTACCTTGGTGTTAATGTAGAAAACATGTTGGAACAACTCGTTTTAGAACTCTGTTAACAGAATACTGTATCTACCTCGTGAATGCATTTCAGAGTTGTTTACTGTACTTGCCCCAGTTGCAACCCAACGGAGGTACGATGTGGCGGGCACATTTTCGTATTACATGATGACTGTTGGTCTTGTGTTCCAGCTGCGGATCAGTCGAGGATCATGCAGGATCAGATGACTGGCGCTGCCATGGCCATGCCGCCTGATCCTAACAAGGCCTTTAAGGTGAGAAACAAGCAGCCTTGATGTCAGTCTCTCAGCATTAGCTAGCTGTACGTGGACGATCACCGTCAATCATTAAGCTTTAATGTCTAATCTTGCTAATATACTTTCATCTAAAGTCATGAGGATATGGTTTTGTTCTATCCTGGGGCAATTAGTTATTGTGTAATGATGGACTTAAATCAAAGACATAGTGGTTGTTGGAGCCAGTTTTCGTACTAGTAGGGGTTTTCTTTTTTAAGCCTGTCTCCCTTGTTCTTTCAGAGTGAATGGGAGGCGTTGGAGATTGTGGAGCACAAATGGGCCCTGGAGAACGTTGAGGAGGAGCTGATGTCTCGAGATCTGAACTTTTGTGGAATCTTCAGTCAAGAGATAAAAGCCACAATGTTCTAATGAGGTTATTGACTCAACTGCTGCTGTAGAGGCAGCCAGTTTCTGTGATACAGTGTATCATCAGGGTTCTCTGAGGCAGTTGTAAAAAAAAATATTTAAAAAATGTCTTAAATATGATTGTGATACCTAAACAGTATATTTTTGGCTCAAGGCAATAAAAAAACAACAATAGAAAGGCAAACATATTTAACCTCTGACATTAATTTAATGACAACTAATGCCTATTTGTTTCGTTGTGTGAAAATAGTGTAAGTTGAATGTAAATGATGCATGTTCTCAGCTTAGTTTTATTATTGCCTTGCAATTTTTCACTATTACGCCTTACTGTTAACTGATTTCATTGTGCATTCAAATATCAGCGCATCACACAGATGTATTATTTGTAGAAAATAGTTTGGTTGTGTTGATTAATTTCAGACATGCTTCTCTGCACATTTCTGAAATGGCTTGTTCTCTTTGTGTGTGTGTGAACCAAGGCCTCATCTCTGATATTGTCTGCATTGCTTGTGTTTGTTTAAGTTGTAAGGTTCTTAGGAGTAAAAAAAAAGTTTTTTTTCTTCTTCTATTCTGTCTCTTTCAGAGGTGAACTGGTGTTACCTGATTAGCTCCCAATACCATTTAAGCATTTTTAAACATACAAAATCTTGCCAAAACATCCGCTTTGGCTGTACTGTATAATTGAATGCGATGTAGCCTGTCCATTGGAGCTGATGTTTTTTGTATCTGTGCCAGAAGAGGTGGTGATATGGGGAGGTGAGGATGTATTGGAAATATACCATCTGCTTGGCTGTGGAGATTTAGAAATAAATTATCTGCAGATCTGAAGGCTTTCTCGTAAAGTGTATGTTTCATCAATTACGTGGAATGCCTGATCTCCGTGTAGAAAAAGCAATGCGTAGCATGTATGGTACATCTGAGGACTGCATCATTAGATGTTTAGCCATGTCATCCTGAGGCTGAAGTATTATACGCATACAATGTATAAGAATGAATCAGACATTTTATTTTATTTCACATACTCATCGCAAAGTAGCAACTTCACTGCATTGTGTCTAAGTAACATTGGGACAGAAGGGGAAGATGATGCAGGTGTGAAATGCCAATTTTCATGAAGGTATGAATATGAAAACGTCCTTATTGTAAAAAAAGTTTCTCGTATAAGAAAGTGGGTACAGTATTCAGTGCACCTCAACATCCTAAATGTGGACATTCATGTATCGGACTGGACGTTAAGTAGTTCTGGAGGACCAAGGAATACGTTTGAGATGGCATCTTGGCCTCTTCCAGATCACTCAGAAAACACTGAACTACCTTAGAGTGCCTCTCTTCCCACTAAAAGCCCAGACATTTACTGCAGCATCACCAATCGCGTGTTGATACAAGAATATAATCATTGCAGTCACTCCATTGTACAAAATGGCTTTATGTTTTGAACAGCAATTTCAGACCAAACGGGTGTTGGTGAATAAGATAATTGTGTAGTCAGGCTGGCTGGCATTAACCTTGTGTGTGCCTGAACATATTGTACTAATGTGATTGACAAACAAAAATATGAAGATTGACCTTTTACTGGTTTTTAGGCAGTATAATGGCCTTCCGCTCCAGTTTCTATAAACTGCATATTGACAACTACATACTGCATATTCTCAGGGAAATAATGAACATCCCAAACTAAGCAGGCCTTGCCATTCAGAGCATGGCCACAGCCCAATCTAAACGACATCTCTAAAGAAGGGCTCGAGTTAACCAGCTCTCACAGCCACCTTCGATCGGATTATAAACCCTGATCATTTACTGGTAAAAAAAGATAAGGAAAGCCAGGATGTCATGTAAAAGTGTAAAATCTACCTCATGCCTACTGGCTATAGTCATTATCATTTATTAATATCAAAAGATGAGTATACAATAAAATATTTAATCTATTAACAAAGTAAATTAATTCACCCCGCCCCCGTCTCTGAATCAATGACCAAAGACAAAACATTTATTACAATAGAAAAATACTGTACAGATGCGCTTTAAAAAATCATTTAAGAGCTCTCTATCCATCGCTCGTCATTAAGAAATTGCACAGAATAAAATTAAACTATCTAATTTTAAAGATGTAGCCATTTATTTGCTTCTACTAAAAGAGTACAAATTATATTTGAATCCGAAAAATATGCATCTGTCTATGTCCTGCACCAGAGATTCTATCTCAAAATCACTGTTGATAGTGGAAAACTAAGCCTAACTAGAAATATCTCCACGAGCACCAAGAGCCCCAATTTATGTGTCTGATAATTCAATGAAAAACAAATAATGGATCGCAAGGGAAAATATACAACTCCTCCAACGATATTCAAAGTGTCTGCTTCTAATACTATGGTTTTCTTCACCTTTATGTTCCATATAAATCACATTGCAACGTTTCGGTTAATGCAGTTCTTGATATAAAGAAAACAGAGTAATAGAATGTAATCTAATTTTAAAATCAGGAGTTAACTCAAACCAGGTTATCCATGCTGCTAAAGTGTAAATCCACAAAACAAAACTATCTTTTGGTGTATTTTTCAATAGTACACTGTTGACACAGTCACAACATGTTTTCCATGTCAGCAGTCAAGTTTTCAAGATATTGGACATTCAAGAAGCGAAGTGTCACTGACCACCACATCATCATGATGATGCATTTTGCTGCTCAACAGCAGACTAATGGAAAAATAACAAAAGATAGCTTTTGAGTGGATTTTCCCTTTCCCTTATGATCTGAATAGCAAATCATTTCTGTGTAACAATTAAGTACCTTACTGTGATTTAATATATATATTTTTTTTAATGGGGGGGCGAGGTCAAATCATGATGTCAGTGATCTTCAAGTCAGACAGTCGGAGTTCTAGAAAGATGCCACAGTTTCCGATTCGGAATTCCGAGGTGGATGACCGTTCAAAACTATTTTTACCAGTCAGAGTTTTTCTTTTTCTTCTCAGAGTTCTCAGTTGTCTTGAAGGCACTGAAGTCAGATATTTCTGAGTTGTATTGAATGAGCCATAATTGGAGGGATATGTATCCTGAAAACTAGCCGTTATTGGTAGGGAGGTTTGAAACCGTTATTGGTCTAACTTATAACGCCTGGTGATGTCACAAGACATGCCAAAACTCCACCCATGGAAATCAAGCTGAAATTCAGGTCTTTTCAAAATAGCTTACACCAAAAGGGCATAATTTTCATAATTTCACAGTATTATTCCAACCTCATAATGAGGAAATATATAAAACACAGGAAATCAAGTTTGACTGCACTGGGCCTTTAACCTCATACATTGTGATTTACCTTCTAGAGCAAAATGTGTTCAATTCTATTCAAACAGCCTCAAGGAAATCTGCCTCGATTTCAGCTCAATTAAAAAGCACAGCAGTGGATCAAAGTTAGAGGTCATCTTTCCAGCAGTGCATCACAGTACAGATAGATAGTGGTGCACAGATATTCACAATTCATAGGTCTTGAATCATCTAAATTATGATTGACTATATCCAATCACTAAGAGGTCCATTTGGCATCAGCATAGACAGACACTGCATACCTTAGTCTGATTAAGCAATGACAGATTTCATCATTCAATGTTCTACTATATTGGTGTCCCCAGATTTACTCAATAATCTTAAAAAAAAAAAGAGAATAAATTGTATTCCTCACTCTTCTCCACCGGCCTGAGAATCTAGCCTCTCACTCCTTGTTCAAGGCAGAACAGAGGAAGAAGGTTCAAGTTTTTTTGGAATAGAAAAGAAATAAAACAATACAAAATCAAAAAGCCCCATCAACTCAGGAAAAATAAAAATAAAAAACGAACAAATCTGCTTCAGTCTGTTTCCATGTTGACACAGGGAGTGGCTCCCTCCATCCCATCGTGTTTGGGGGAAGTGACATCATTAGCAGGCTGGGTGGGAGAGGAGCTGTCCAAGGGGGCGGGTAAGGTGGGCTGGCGAATCTTATCTTGTCGGTGGTAGAACAGGAGGTAGGCAGCATTGGTCTAGAAGGGGAGGGTAATAGGCAAAGGAGGGGAGATCATGACATTGCAAGACAACAAAAAATAATAATTATCAGCTGTTCTTTAGCTAAACTTACCACAATTTGTTCCTCCCTTGCATATGTCACCTTGCTGTCATCAAAGTAATACCATTGTCCGTTGTCTTTGTTCCGGGCATAACTGGTGTCTGTCGAGAGAGGAGAGAAATGTTAAACACTGACTTGAAGGCATATATCAAAGTATGACATACAAAAGCAGCGTCTCACAATGTCCATCTCGGAGTCCGCCGTAGTGGTTGGATACTGCTATCAGATCATATCGGCTGGGCGGCTCTCCGTTTGTACCGGTCTTCCTCAGCAGACAACCTGAAAAGTCAAGGTGTCTGCAATAAAGAGCAATAGGGTTGGATTAGGATAGCTCCTCTCAACACGAATAACTCTGTAGTGGCTTAGAGTTTACACTAGTCACACTGACATCCTCCCCACTTAAAACCATGTGGACAGAATGTTTATTATTATACTGAACAAAACTATAAATACAACAATGATTTTATTTAGTTACAGTTAATAGAAGGAAATCAGTCAAGTGAAATAAATTAATTAGGCCGTAATCTATGGATTTCATGACATGATAGGGGCACAGCCATGGGTGGGCCTGAGAGGGGCAGAGCATAGGCCCACCCACTGGGGAGCCAGGCCCAGCCAATCAGAATTAGTTTTTCCCCCCACAGAAAGGGCTTTATTATAGATAGAAATACTCCTCAGTTTCATCAGCTGTCTGGGTGGCTGATCTCAGACGATCCCACAGGTGATGAATCCGAATGTGGAGGTCATGAGCCGGGGTGGTTACACATGGTCTGCGGTTGGGAGGCCGGGTGGACGTACTGCCAAATTCTCTAAACGACGTTGGAGGGGGCTTATGGTATGGTAGAGAAATTATCATAAAATTCTCTGGGAACAGCTCTGGTGGACATAACTTCAGTCAGCATGCCAATTGCACGCTCCCTCAAAACCTGAGACATCTGTGTCATTGTGTTGTGTGACAAAACTGCACATTTTAGAGTGGCCTTTTATGGTCACAATGTGCACCTGTGTAATGATCATGCTGTTTAATCAGCTTCTTGATATGCCAAACCTGTCAGGTGGATGGATTATCTTGGCTGAGGAGAAATGCTGATTAACAGGGGTGTAAACAAATTTGTGCACAGAATTATAGAAAAATAAACTTACTGTGTGTATGAAAAAGTACATTTTATTTCAGCTCATGAAACCAACACTTTACATGTTGCATTTATATTTTTGTTCAGTGTAGAAGACACAGACAGGATGTAACTAACCTGAGAGGGAAGTCAACGATGATGTCCAGCTTCTCCCTGGAGTACTTGGTGTAAGAGAAGCGCTTCAGGTGGATGATGAGAACCTCCGGCAGTGACCACAGGTCCAGTTTCTTAGTGGCCAGTTGGTGTTTCTTACACATTGGGCAGTACCTGCAGAAAACACATGCAACACATCTTTAGAAGACCATTGCACACAAATCACAACAGTATTTAGCAGTAAGTTGTAATATGTTACTGATGTAAAAAATATTAAGTCAACATCTTTTTCTGGGAAAACTGACATTAACTCTATTCAGCATCATTCTTGTTAGACAGAGATCGATAGATACTGTAGATGGATAGAGATACTGTAGACGGACAGATCCTATTTATTTAAACTTTAACTTAGATAGATACTATAGTATCTAAGTTAAAGTTACATAAAGGTTAAATAAAATCTACAGTATACAGTAAATAGATAAACTGTAGATTATATATAAATACTTTAAATAGATCGATAGTGTAGTGTAGATATAGATACTGTACATAGATAAATACAGTAGATAGATAGAAAGATAGATACTGTAAAGCTCTAGGAAGAGTCTTGGTGGTTCCAAACTTCTTCCGTTTTAAGAATGATGAAGGCCACTGTGTTCTTGGGGACCTTCAATGTTGCAGAAATGTTTTGGTACCCTTCCTCAGATCTGTGCCTCAACACAATCCTGTCTCGGATCTCTACAGACAACTCCTTCAACCTCATGGCTTGGTTTTTGCTCTGACATTCACTGTCAACTGTGGGACCTGATATAGACAGGTGTGTGCTTTTCCAAATCATGTCCAATCAATTGAATTTACCTCAGGTGGACTTCATTCAAGTTGAAGAAACATCAAGCATGATCAAAGGAAACAGGATGCACCTGAGCTCAATTTTGAGTCTGATCACAAAGGGTCTGTAAACTTATGTAATTTAAAAAAAAATAGTGTTTTAACAGTTTTTGCTTTGTCATTATGAGGTATTGTGTGTAGATTGCTGAGGATTTTATTTTGTATTTAATCAATGTTACAATAAGGCTGTAACGTAACAAAATGTGGAAAATGTCAAGGGGCCTGAATAGTTTCCAATGGCACAGGAGGACAGATAGGGTAGGATAGATAGAAATAACAAGTGTGGGGCAGTAGTACCAAGGGTTTTCTTCCTCCAGGGTCTCCACAGTGGTGAAGAGCTCAATGCACTCCTGCAGCTGCACTGTGGTCTGCTGGTGAGGAACCTCCATGCTTTGGTGTTTCACATACTTCTGTGGATGGAAGGAGTTCTGGAGTTAGCTAAATGACCAGCAAGCAGGCCCAAACACATTTAACACCTTCACACTTTAATAACACATATACTGTAAAGCATTATTCACACATACCTCTGCCTCATTCTCGTTGTAGTATTTCTTCTTCATGTCTGGATCCCAGTCCATGGCTACATATGGTTGAGCTGTGAAAGAGATACAGTAACATCACATCAAATGTCCAGCTACTAAGCTCCAAAACAAAGGAAAAGTACACTACGTGGCCAAAATCATGGACATCAATATGGAGTTGGTCCTCCATTCGCTGCTGTAACAGCCTCCACTCTTCTGGGAAGGCTTTCCACTAGATGTTGGAACATTGCTGCGGGGGACTAACGCCACAGGAGCATTAGTGATGTTGGGCGATTAGGCCTGGCTCGCAGTATGTGTTCCAATTCATCCTAAAGGTGTTTGATGGGGTTGAGGTCAGGGCTCTGTGCAGGCCAGTCAAGTTCTTCCACACCAATCTCAACAAACCATTTCTGTATGGACCTCGCTTTGTTGGGCGGCAGGTAGCCTTGTGGTTAGAGCGTTGGGCCAGTTACCGAAAGGTTGCTGGATCGAATCCCCGAGCTCACAAGGTAAAAATCTGTCGCTCTGCCCCTGAACAAGATAGTTAACCCACTGTTCCACGGTAGGCCGTACTTAAGAATTTGTTCTTAACTGAATTGCATAGTTAAATAAAGGTTACATTTAAAAATGTAAAACTTATCTACAAAGCTGGAAGCATAGAATGGTCTAGAATGTCATTGTATGTAGCATTAAGATTTCCCTTCACTGGAACTAAATGGGGCTTGGCCCGAACCATGAAAAACAGCCCAGACCATTATTCCTCCTCCACCAAAAATTACAGTTGGCACTATGCATTGGGGCAAGTAGCGTTCTCCTGGCATCCACCAAACCCAGATTTGTCCGTCGCACTGCTAGATGGTGAAGAGTGATTCATCACTCCAGAGAACGCGTTTCCACTGTTCCAGAGTCCAATGGTGGTGAGCATTACACCACTCCAGCCAACGTTTGGCATTGCACATCTTAGGCTTGTGTGTGGCTGTTCGGCCATGGAAACCCATTTCATGAAGCTCCCGACGAACAGTTCTTGTGCGGACGTTGCTTTCAGAGACAGTTTGGAACTTGGTGGTGATGTTGCAACCGAGGACAGACCATTTTTACGCGATATGCACTTCAGCGGTCCTGTTCTGTGAGCTTATGTGGCCTACCACTTCGCGGCTGAGCCGTTGTGGCTCCTAGACATTTCCACTACAAAATAACAGCACTTACAGTTGACTGGGGCAGCTCAAGCAGGGCAGAAATTTGACAAACTGACTTGTTGGAAAGGTGGCATTCTATGGCGGTGCCACATTGAAAGTCACTGAGCTCTTCATAAGGCCATTCTACTGCTAATGTTTGTCTATGGAGATTGCATGGCAGTGTGCTCGATTTTATACACCCGTCAGCAATGGGTGTGGCTAAAATAGCTGAATCCACTAATTTAAAGGAGTGTCCACATACTGCTGTATAGACAGTGTATATGACACTAGCTACAGGAGTGACAAAGCAGTTGGCAGTGTGAAAGTGATGTCTGAGACTCACAGCTAAAAGAGAAGGCACTGCCGTCCTCTCCCATGCCTCTCTCTGTGGTGCCGTTGGAGTTGACCGCCTGGATGGAGAAGAGCAGCTTCCTCCGTCTGGCCTCGCAGCCCTTTCTCTTTGCCTGCCTCTCGTTGGCCTGTGGCAGGCAGGGGAGGCACTCACCCCTCTCCTCCTCCTCATCCTCACATGGCTGCTGCTGCTGGTGGCCTGCACCCTGCTGGCTGTCTGTTGGGCCTGTAGCACTGGCATCAACACTAGCACCACCACTGGCTCCAGCACCACCACTGGCTCCAGCACCACCACTGGCTCCAGCACCACCACTGGCTCCAGCACTGCAGGATGCAGAGGCACTGCAGGATGCAGAGGCACTGTCCTCTGTGCTGCACCCTGCCCTGACCTCACTGCTGGCCCCCTCGTCAGCTTGTGCCTCTCCTCCAGACTCCTGGGTCTGGTCTGGCTGAGTCTGGGTCACAGCAGGCCCTTGGCCGACACCATCACAACAGTGATCCCTCTTGGAGGGTTCTGGCCTCTCACAGTCATCCTCGCCGTCATCTGTGGAGACAGACAACATTGTGGAGTGGAGACAATAAGTAAAATCGTGAGCTTGTAGAAATCCATTCTGTCCAGCGTATCAATGATTTGCTAAGTGAGAATTTTAGAGCTCAGTTACCGTAGCTGACACCATTGGTCTGGGTCTTGTACAATTCTTCCTCCTCATCGTCGTCATCATCATCTTCACCCTCCTCCTCATCCTCCTCCTCTGAGGGATCTGGTGGTCGGACATACCGCCTGTGGAAACATCATCGCACCATCTTTCAGACACAGTACAGCATCTTTACAACCAGTTATCACAATCAAACTTGATAAGAACCTCCATTATAAAGCATCGACTCTTTTAGCTGATGTTTGGTCTGTGACAGTAACTCACGCTAGCCGCTGCAGGAAGAGGTGATAGAGGGCGTCACGGCTGCACTGGCCTCGAGGCACGGTCATGAGCAGTGGGTGTCCGAACAGGGACGTCCCGTAGCTGCTGCTCCCTGAGCCGTAGTCCCTGTAGTGGGAGCGCTCCCTCAGGTACAGAGCCAGAACCACCTCATCCCCCTCCTCCTCCACAGAGCCTCTGTTCAGCTCATACCTATCAGGAAAACACACAGACAGGTGTCAGGGGAGATGCTAACAGGAACAGCCCCAAAAAGTATGTTTTTGGTGTGGAGGTAAATGCTGTTTTTTTACATACACAAATATGTCATCTCGGTCCAGGATGCAGCTTAGAGACTCATCAGCATGGTACAGCTTATAGAAGCGATGGTTGAACACGTCGGCCACAACCATCTGAAATAGGAAATAAGGAAATGAGAGAAGCACAGGTCAGTATCAACTCAACATTTTATGTGACGAATGACAAAAGAGTTACCAGAGGCTACTGTTTATTTCACAGTGACTTTAAAACGGTGTCTTACTTGATTGGCTGGGATTTTGGTCATTTCCGAGAGAACGGAGCACAGGTCAAACACTTTGCCAGCTTTGGGTACAACCAAGCGATGCTGGTGGGAGAGTAAACAAATAAATCAATACACATGGTCACATATAAAAAGCATGATGTAGGGCCAGCTACAGAAAGAGGAATCTTGTACCTGAACAGGTTTGGCCACAGGATCCAGAGAAACGAAGAATACCTCCATTACCCGGTCCTTGCTAACAGGCAGGGGCACGCTCAGGTAGCAGAAGGGGTCAAAGGTGACAGACACTTTGCGGCACTCGGGGCAAACCAGGGTGGACTTGAACAAGCCGTGGAAGGTGTCAACAATCGCGGAGTCGTTCCGTCTCCGGTGGTTACGCCATGCCTCCTCTGCCACTTCCTGAATGTTGAGGTCAAAGGGTGAGTGTGAAAATGCCTTTTAGGTCTACTACAGCTTGCAGAGCCATGGTGGTACAGTATTTTACCATTATTCTCCCTGCCCTCTTTCCACTACATGTTGTTACCTGGTCAGGCCTGCCAGCGGCGTCCCTCAGCTCGATGTACTCCTTGTTCTTGACCCGATTGAGATCCTCATGAAGCCCGTCCAGCAGGAAGGAGAGCAGCTCCTGGGAGTCATGTTGCTGGTAGCCCAGAAACTGGGAGGCAAAGTGACCAACCTTGGTCTGGTATGAAAAACAACACGAGGTTCTCAAGGTACGCATGGTAACACTGTGGCATGACAGACTGACAAGCCTTTTTAATTTATTATAAAAGTGTGGGCAGAGTGTCACACACTGATAACTACCTTGAAGATCCTGGGAACCACAGAGTAGTGCCTCCCCGACCACATCTGTTTGATGACATCAGCGTAGGCCTCTGCGATCTCCCCCTTCATGCCCAGGGGGTTGGTGAAGTTGAGCTCCTCCAGATAGGCATTCCTCAGGAAGTACTCCGTCAGTGGAGGAGTGTTACTGAGACACTGAACAGAGCAGGGAGAGGAACACAATCCATCCATCACAGACCAGGTCCCTGCATTTAGGTACAGCATTGACACATTATGTAGTAATGATGACTTACCTGCAGTGCAGAGTTCATGAAACACGTGTTTCCCAGATTGGTGAGGCCACAAACTCCTGGCTGGCCCCGGTAAGAGTCCTGCTCCTCCACAGAGTTCCTCCTACAAGACAGGGAAGGAGAAACATATCATCTACTGAATAATACAATAAGAAAAAAGGTAGTGTAGACTCCTACAGATACAACATGCTTTCTTATCCGACATATGGGAATCACCATTACCACAAAACTGCATTGCTACATTAGCAACAGTACATTATCTAATGACACACTGATAATATTAGCAAAGAAAGAAAAATGGTTAAAAGAAAGAACCCCCACATGATCTGCGGTCTGGAGCTGGGCCAGGTACCATCTGCATTCCTCATCTCCATGATCACCGTCTGCAATGCAGGCAGGACATGTTACAACACAGTTGCCATTGAAACACACTACCACTGTATCTCAGCGCTGACAGCCAGGGGAGCAGGTAGGTGTGGGGAGGGGTGGGATGAGGGGCGGAGCGCTGACAGCCAGGGGAGCAGGAAGGTGTGGGGAGGGGCGGGATGAGGGGCGGAACTCTGACAGTCTGGGGAGCAGACATACCATGCCAGAGCTGAGGCAGGAGTCGAGGACTCTGACGTGGACATTCCTCAGCCTCTCACAGCTGGTGTCTGAGCTCTTCATCCACAGCCGGGTCTCTGCCCCCTCCACCACATCAAACTGCTTCATCATCACCTTCTGAATCGTATCTGAAGGGGAAAACATGAAAACACACACACACACACACACACATACATACATACATACATATATATATAGATAGAGGTGCACAGTGACTCAACATAGCTACTAACGCATCTTTTGAATGTGTTTCTACTTACGGATGTGATCAGCACGGCTAAACTGTGCCGTCACAACATTTTCCATGTTGCTATGGAGGCACAAGAAGATTTCCACAGGGTAGACCTCAACCTTGACTAGGCTGGGCAGATCCACCACCTGAAACAGACCATGCATTAACAGTCAATGTACTGCCTAATACAAATGAAACACTTCAATGGAAGTTGTGTCTTTTCATAGCCATAACATGAGTTAGTACAACATGATATGATTTGACCATTGGTTCTGCAGGTTCTCTGCATCTCTGTGACCATTCTATTTTGGGGCAATTCCACGTTAAGAGTGACATTTTACAAAAATGTATTTACTTGAAGAACAGTGCCAATGCAAAGTTTGGTCACAGAATGACAGTGTGCTGTCATTTTGTTACCAAACTTTGCATCTGCATTGTTCTTCAATTAAATGTGTTTTTTTGTAAAATTGTCAGTGGACATTTTTAAAAGTAGTCCTTGTGCATAGAGTTGTATTGTTTGTTTAACTTTGAAATCATTGGTTTTTGTTTGACATACATTTCATAGTGAAAGATCTGAGTCTCAGTGTCACTGTTACTGTGGAATTGCCATTTACCTTTCGCTCCAGGGCAGGCTGGACCTCTACCATGCCATACCAGGCCAGAAGCTTATGCCATGCTTCAGCAGGGATCAACACAAAGTCCTCATTCTCCACCAGACGCTCCTTCAGGTGGTATGAATCCAGTTCTGTGGGTATCATAATCATAATGATATGTCTCTGACTTAATACTGTGTCTTCTGTTGTTACAGGACCTCTTTGTGATGTGACACTCACCCTCAAACAGCTCGGTGTTGTCAATCTGTCCAGGAAAAGAAGAGGAGTTCTGGTCTCCTGTTTCCACATACTCCTTCCACTGCTCATACCATCGCCTCTCCACCAGGTACCTTGTGTTAGTTATAGGAACAGCTAAATTGGAGACTTATATTTTGTTTGCCGACATTAATTAACCAACAACTCCACATCACATCCCCCTAGACTAGTATTTTATCAATAGAGCAATCTATTTTCTGATTGGGGTGCATTTGGCTTATTTACTGATACAATTCTAGCTATAATGGAAAATTCACAATTGCAGGAATGGATATTTCAAAATTAGGGCAGCTAACCTTTAGCAAATCATGGCTACCTAGCTAACGTTAGTGGTCTAATTCCCTTTTTAAATTGAGTTTGTTAGGACAAAACAGCACTTGAATGGTGTTTCATTCCTTCACACAGATTTCCTGGCCTTTATAACCACAACGGTAGCAGCGATCCTTCCTCATCTGGGTGTTATACTGATAAATCCAGTGGTGTAAAGTATTTAAGTAAAATATACTTTAAGGTACTACTTAAGTAGTTTTGGGGGGTTTCTGTACTTCACTACATTCCTAAAGAAAATATACTTTTTAACTCCATACATGTTCCCTGAAACCCAAAGTACTTCTTACATTTTGAATGCTTAGCAGGACAGGAAAATGGTCCGATTCACACACTTATCAAGAAAACATCCTTGGTCATCTCTACTGCCTCTGATCTGGCGGACTCACTAAACACAACATGCTTTCTTTGTAAATGATGTCTGAGTGTTGGACTGTGCCCCTGGCTATCCGTCAATATTATTTTTTGGAATCAAGAAAATCGTCCGGTCTGGTTTGTTTAATATAAGGAAAGTGAAATTATTTATACTTTTACTAATGATACTTAGCATTTATTGACATTTATTTCTGATACTTAAGTGCATTTAAAACCAAATACGTTGACTTTTACTCAAGTAGTATTTTACTGGGGGACTTTTACTGGAGTCATTTTCTATTAAGATGTATTTACTTCAACTCAACTATGACAATCGGGTACTTTTTCCACCTCTGAATAAAACGAAACTTTGCTGGCAAAACGAAAGTATCAGCCAGCTAGCTAGCTAACTTAGATGGCGCTCACTTTCTCAAAATAATAGGGACAACACAGAATAATCTGCAAGCTTTAGAAAACAAACAGAATGCCAACAATTTGATATTAAACCGAAAGGTTTACTAGATAGAAAGGTTTACTAGATAGCTGTCCCTCTCCTAGCTAGCGTAACAGCTAACAGGCGGGCTAGCCTGCTGGCAGTGGAGCTAGCTAATGTAAGCTTGCTTCCTACAGCCAAAACTTTGACATGATATGTCCTAACAGGCTATGTCAGCTGGGAGTCTGGGACGTGATGTTAATCGTAATAATAGTATCACAATCCAACTAACTAGTTGGTTAACCAAACAACTACAGTGAGTTGACATAACGTTAGCTCGCTAGTTTTCCGCATCATGCTCTTCCCTAAAATGCTAACTTGCTAATAACGCAGTGATCAAACGTCATTCCACAAACACCAGCGCATATGTTTCAGGCAAAAGTAATAACACACATTTGGCAATTTAAAAAAATGCCATTATCTAAAGATAATGCTAAATTATGCTGATTACGATATATGCCATCTAAGCAACAGCAAAGACATCACTGTCATTATTTGTTGTCGGTACATCAGTGTAGGGTTTAAATTCTGAGCAGAGGGCGGGTTAGTTATAAGTATCTTTAGTCTTACCAAGTATCCCCTGCACGGAGTTCATGTTCCTGAAGTAAAGACTCGATTTCTTTGCGTTGAGTCTCTAATCCAGGAGGTTCTGTAACCGCAGCTGAAGTAGTAGTAGCCATAATAACTCATAAATATCAGAATTCTGCAAGAAAAACACTGAAGTCAACCACCGCATAGATTATGTGGAGAAACCCTTGGTGAGATGATTCAGGAAGCAGGAAGTATTTTGATGGTGACAACATCCTTGAATGCAAACGTTTTTTTATTTATTTTTTTACTTGTGAGTGTTTTCCTTCCAAGCAGGTGATATTGTATCCAGAGGTCACACGTTCAGTATGTCAAGAATTATGAATCCAATCGTCACTTCATTCTCTAATGTTAGTGTTTCCCATATCTCTCCTTGGGGACGGCCAGAATGGTTTATGCTGATCAGTTTAATTAGTTGTATCAGTTTAGGGCAAGAACAAAAACGAAGACCACCTATTGGGCCCATGGGGTTGGGAAACTGTATACCTGTACTAGTGTATCACTCAATGATGTATATAAACCCACAAGTTTATTTATATACATCATGGGAATACCTGACAAGGGAACAGTTGTAATGCAGGGTGCCATGTGGCTCAGTTGGTTTAGCATGGCACTTGCAACGCCAGGGTTGTGTTCGATTCTCACCTGAGTCCAGTATGAAAATGAATGCACCATCTACTGTAAGTCGCTCTATATAAGAGTGTTTGCGTAATGACTAAAATGCTAAATGTAGTGCAGCTTGAACCAGCCACCCTGTGGTTATGGCGCTCCAGGCCTCTTGATTGTCAGTAATATGCATTCCTACAGGGCGGCTATCATATGCTGTTCTGGTATAAGATACGTTTTTATAAATTACACATGATTTGTGAAGTGTGGTCAATGGATGATGATATTGGAGAGAATATCATGGAGGAATGCCATTTTCATAATAGGCACAAGATGGCACTATACACTCATTTGGTAAAAACATTTGTAAGTAAAAACATGACCTATTTCCTCTGTGGTTGAAATATAAGTAACAAGGCTGTTTTTGTATATTCCTAGCCTTCCTTCTTTTAGGGTTCATTCTATGGACATGGTGTAGTTATGATCAGTTGTAAGTGCTGCTTCAGAGTCTGGTCAGAGTTATCTAAAGGTGTTATTTGATTGCATTTGACACAATGAACCCAAACCTATGACTATCGTAGTTACATTAATCTCTAATACCTACATCCATAATTACACAGTTAGCTAGTGAGGACTAAGTCTCAGTTGCCCCACTGTAGCACGCTGCAGAATTTAACTACCAATTGCAATCACAATGGATGTCCAAAGCCTCAGGTAGTATTGGCGCTGAGGGTTCTGCAGCACCCCGTAAAAAAAATCCGAATAAATAAAACATTTGAAAACAATGATTTTCTCAAAAGTGGTGCACTGGGTCTTTACTAGTTCTGTATTAGCAGATCGATATAGCCACCTGTAGTGCGGGAATTATTTTTCAGCAGTTTGGTCTGTCTGCCCTTATTTGTTAAATATGCAAACAAGCTTTGGTGTTGGTCTGAGAGTGTTAGGCTTGCAGAACCCCATGTGTATCTTTTGCAGTGTTAGAACCCATGGGATATTGGAATTCACTGACACCTCATGGCCATGCTGCCTTTTTATATCCATAAATAGTTCACATCCTCAAGAGAATCTGCACACGTTTATGGCAAAAAGAATATCCTATCATTTCCTGTATGTCAATATTCTTCATTGCAGAGAAAGGCATAACTAAGATGTTGGTCGCACCTGCGTTTCCAGGTAAAGATGATGGTCACACCTGTGTTTCCAGGTAAAGATGTTGGTCACACCTCTGTTTCCAGGTAAAGATGTTGGTCACACCTCTGTTTCCAGGTAAAGATGTTGGTCACACCTCTGTTTCCAGGTAAAGATGTTTCCAGGTAAAGATGTTGGTCACACCTGTGTTTCCAGGTAAAGATGTTGGTCACACCTGTGTTTCCAGGTAAAGATGTTGGTCACACCTCTGTTTCCAGGTAAAGATGTTGGTCACACCTCTGTTTCCAGGTAAAGATGTTGGTCACACCTCTGTTTCCAGGTAAAGATGTTGGTCACACCTGTGTTTCCAGTTAAAGATGTTGGTCACACCTCTGTTTCCAGGTAAAGATGTTGGTCACACCTCTGTTTCCAGGTAAAGATGTTGGTCACACCTCTGTTTCCAGGTAAAGATGTTGGTCACACCTCTGTTTCCTGGTAAAGATGTTGGTCACACCTGTGTTTCCAGGTAAAGATGTTGGTCACACCTCTGTTTCCAGGTAAAGATGTTGGTCACACCTCTGTTTCCAGGTAAAGATGTTGGTCACACCTCTGTTTCCAGGTAAAGATGTTGGTCACACCTCTGTTTCCAGGTAAAGATGTTGGTCACACCTCTGTTTCCAGGTAAAGATGTTGGTCACACCTCTGTTTCCAGGTAAAGATGTTGGTCACACCTCTGTTTCCAGGTAAAGATATTGGTCACACCTCTGTTTCCAGGTAAAGATGTTGGTCACACCTCTGTTTCCAGGTAAAGATGTTGGTCACCTCTCTGTTTCCAGGTAAAGATGTTGGTCACACCTCTGTTTCCAGGTAAAGATTTTGGTCACCTGTTTCCAGGTAAAGATGTTGGTCACACCTCTGTTTCCAGGTAAAGATGTTGGTCACACCTCTGTTTCCAGGTAAAGATGTTGGTCACACCTCTGTTTCCAGGTAAAGATGTTGGTCACTCCTCTGTTTCCAGGTAAAGATTTTGGTCACCTGTTTCCAGGTAAAGATGTTGGTCACACCTCTGTTTCCAGGTAAAGATGTTGGTCACACCTGTGTTTCCAGGTAAAGATGTTGGTCACACCTGTGTTTCCAGGTAAAGATGTTGGTCACACCTCTGTTTACAGGTAAAGATGTTGGTCACACCTCTGTTTCCAGGTAAAGATGTTGGTCATACCTCTGTTTCCAGGTAAAGATGTTGGTCACACCTGTGTTTCCAGGTAAAGATTTTGGTCACACCTGTGTTTCCAGGTAAAGATGTTGGTCACACCTCTGTTTCCAGGTAAAGATGTTTGGTCACACCTCTGTTTCCAGGTAAAGATGTTGGTCACACCTCTGTTTCCAGGTAAAGATGTTGGTCACACCTCTGTTTCCAGATAAAGATGTTGGTCACATCTCCGTTTCCAGTTAAAGATTTTGGTCCCACCTCTGTTTCCAGGTAAAGATGTTGGTCACATCTCTGTTTCCAGGTAAAGATGTTGGTCACACCTCCGTTTCCAGGTAAAGATTTTGGTCACGCCCATTTCCAGGTAAAGATGTTGGTCACACCTCTGTTTCCAGGTAAAGATTTTGGTCACACCCGTTTCCAGGTAAAGATGTTGTTCCCCTGTTTCCAGGTAAAGATGTTGGTCACGCCCGTTTCCAGGTAAAGATGTTGTTCCCCTGTTTCCAGGTAAAGATGTTGGTCACGCCCGTTTCCAGGTAAAGATGTTGGTCACACCTGTTTCCAGGTAAAGATTTTGGTCACGCCCGTTTCCAGGTAAAGATGTTGGTCATGCCCGTTTCCAGGTAAAGATGTTGTTCCCCTGTTTCCAGGTAAAGATGTTGGTCACGCCCGTTTCCAGGTAAAGATGTTGTTCCCCTGTTTCCAGGTAAAGATGTTGGTCACGCCCGTTTCCAGGTAAAGATGTTGTTCCCCTGTTTCCAGGTAAAGATGTTGGTCACACCTCTGTTTCTTTTACTAGTAGGTATCGGGTGAATGTCATAAATATGAATCTGATGGAGCACAACAGTTATTTACGCAGTTATGTTCCTTACCTTTCAGGGAAAAACATTGATTAACTGTACATCATTTAAAAGCCATACCGTACTAGTGTCTGCAATGTGCACAAATTAAAGTCAAGCTGAATCATTTCATTGCAGTATTAAAACATTTATTCCAACATGCATCATCATAGGCATTTTTTATTAGATTTTTTATTTGACCTTTATTTAACTAGGCAAGTCATAGGCATATATTGAACATAATACCTTTATGCCTTGTATCTGTCCTAAGGAAACAGCTTTCTTTACAAATAGGAACTACCCATACAGAGTGTGACATTTACAATGAGAGATTGTCCTTTATCCAAATGCAAAATAAAACACCTGAGTTTCGTGTAGAGGAGGACATTGTAGTCTTTGCATGTATAAACAACTAAGTGGTTCTTCCTAATGCTTTATTTGGAATCACTAATGGTATTGTGGCATAACCTAATTGAAACGTATTGATAAATAATAGGTGATAGCACCATGCATAAAGCATGACATAAACAATGAAACTTGCCACAATCAAGATGGTTTCTACTTGTATTCTATTCTTATGCCATACTTGACACTATATGTAGAGAGCAGAAAAACTTTAATGTATACAACATTTCCTTGTTGTTTGTTTTAATGCACTAATTGCATGAGCTATTAAAGGCTTAAAGCAAAATGTAATTGAAGCTGCTTCTCCACACATTATGAACCTCTTTTATTTTTTGTTATCGGTTGTTGTGCTTTAATATAAGTTATGTCTGTAAGACCTTCTGCCAATCCCAGAAGTAGTCGCCATGATAATGTATCAATGTCATGGATTCTGTTAACCACCACATGGGTACAGTGAACTATTCTGTCGGGTAAAATATTGTGAATATTCACCCAGATATTCAGTGTGCCTCATGTCTAAAGTGTATGTGCCAAAATTACATGTACAGTACTTTGTTACTTCTGGTCATGGGAGAGAACCCTTTTTCTGATAAATAGATGTCCTGTCATCAACAATACGCATTGCTTCCTTGTCAATTATGTTGAGATTAAATTTAGATGCCACTATACAAGCAATACTTTTGTCATCTGTGATCACCATATATGCAAAAACACAATGTTCCACCACAAATAATTTATGACAACTTTAACTGAAAATGAAGCTGTGCTGTGCTCTATATCAGTGCTGATATGATTTGACAATACATGGGAACCCACCGGATATTAGGAATGGCTGCTTTCCCTTCATTAGCTTTCTGTGATGGGGAGTCTTTGTGCTTAAAGACATGAAGATCATAGGCATGCTCTCATCTGCATCACACATACAGTACATTGAATTCAGACATAAGTCAGACATGTTTTTGCCATGACCTTTATAAACACCCTATTGACATCATTATCTGAATCAAGTCTATAATGTGTATACTTTATCATATAAAAATGTCAGATTTTATTCTGTGCACATGCAAAAATGCCCAAGGAACCATGAGAGGTGTACAAATAAAAAATTAATTTTAGGATTTCCCTTTAAAAAATAACACTGTAGTTATGGACTGGATGAGGGAGAGAATGAAAATCCATTCTGTACTTTAAATTGTACAGTATGAATACAAATTGGTTACTCTGTAGATACGACCTTATAATAGATCATCCTGTGAACAACATTTGGGCCTTTTGTGAGAAAACATCAGTAAATCTTTGGATAAGGTGTTAAAAAGTGCAAACGTGAAGAAGAAAAGCGTCTAAATGAAAGTAAATCAGGGAAAATAAGGATATAAAGATGAATAAAAATCAACACGGTTTATTGAATGAGTTGATAAATAACTATATTGATCCAGGTACAGTCTACACTACAGCTTTGTACATTACTTCCACATACATACAGTAAGGAGACAAAATAACAGGGGCAAAATATTGTTGGGGCATCTCAAACAACGTATAACCTAAGTTAAGTTTGAAATTAAGCAAACAAAGCCAAATAGTATCACTGCATGTGGTTCACTACAAAATAGTTCACTGTCATTTAGGTCAGTTTCTAACTGGGGCATCTGTGTCATTTATTGCAGTGTCTGAGCATCTCTGCAGCGCTCCACTGTAGATTTCTATGGACAAAAATATTCACACAAAAACAACTCATGTTGATATGTTGATGAACAAAGCATACAACTGATCCAATGGAGACAACATGTCCTCTGGAGCAAGTTTGAATGTCAAGGTAATAGAACCGCGAGCAAAGAGATTAAAACAGCACAATACTGAGAAAAGTACATTATCAGTCTCACATTGTGGTGGCCTTGGTCCACACCTCTTGTTGTTTGCTGTGTCTCAGTATCCAGATGTGTTTCAATGTGATGATCGTTGTGATGCTGTAAATCTAACTGGTTGATAACGGATGGGTACAGTTTGACTCCACCCCCTCCCATTTTTAATGTGGGCTTTTGGAAGTCTTTAACATTTTGACACCAGTTTAAGTTCATTCTAGTTCTTGTTGAAGTGGTGTAACACTTCCTTGTTGCAGTTTCATTCCATTGACATCCAGTGGACCAGTGAAGTACCTAGTTACTGTTAAAGACAGGCCTCCTCTCCCTACTGCATGGCCTTCAATAACATCTCCTGCTCCTTAGTGAAATGTAGGTCCTCTGGATAAATTATTGGCCACACTTCAGTTACCTGTTGTGATAAAAGGATAACGAGTAAGTCAGAATGATGCATAATCAAAAGTTCATCATAAATGTCACATGCATGATTAACAAAATGTGTAGAATGTACATTATAAACATACACTATTTCAAAGTAACAGTCTCTGCTATTTCCACATGACCATGTTATTCTTAGTTAGTCCAACCACATGACACTTTTCACAATGAGTCTGGACAACAGAGTTAACGCAGCAGTGAACATGCTGTGTGACTGAATGAGGCTAAAACATGGTGTGTTCCTATAGTCCTCTCAGATGATGGGCTTGGGAGATAATATTCTGTGTTTGGTCTCTGGTCTCAGTCAAAGTAGATTTTCTTAAGTCTGTAGAGAGGGATGCAAATGAACTAAGACTGTGAAGAGGAAGGAAGAAACTAAATGAATTGCTGTTTCTAATTAGTGGAAAATAGATTACAAGACCTGTCAGACCTTAATGTTCAAGAGTCACTGGTACTCTACAGCTATCCTGTTTTGTTGGAACAGATATTTAATTAAGCTGGCCCATTATGTGCATGAAGGCCAATCCCTTTTGGAATTTCCTGCCTTGACTAAATTCGATATGTGCGCCAACTTGTTTCATGGAAACGACCCATTGTTTCATGGGCATAGCAATGTGTTTGACTGATTAATACAATCTGTTGTTGAAATAGTGAAATAATTGTTGTAGTTCCAATGAACATGACCAAGAACAGTTGGGCAAAAAAGGCAATAGCTTTGATATTCACTCATACTTGAAAAGACGAGTTAAAAATAGGCGATTCATATGCTATCCAGTACTTCAATATCCTGTTCCAAGATTAAAGTGATATGATTCATAATCTCAATGAAAGCTATACTGACTCATCATGCCAAAACTCCATGAAAGCAATTATAGTGTATGATAAGGATTATACTGGCTGAAAGATTCATCACCTAAATATGGGCAGAAATGTAATTTCCTTTTTCTAAAATTCCATTCTTGATGGGACACTTGAAATGATTATTGACTATACTGTGTATGATAAACAAAAAGCAGAGAGCATTGGAGACTGGTCTGTGCAATATGTTTAAATCTGAGTAAAATAACCATTGTTGGGGAAGTTACTCTGAAGATATCTAAATAGTTTAGATAGCTAAACTCCAAGCTATTCCTCAATGGACTTGCTACTTCACAACAAATACTGTTAGAAACACCTTCATTAATCTATGTCATGCATCAGAGTAGTGATTTTATTTAACCTTTATTTAACTAGGCAAGTCAGTTAAGAACAAATTCTTATTTGCAATGACGGCCTACACCGGCCAAACCCGGATGACGCTGGACCAATTGTGCGCCGCCCTATGGGACTCCCAATCATGGCCGATTGTGATACAGCCTGGATTCAAACCAGGGTGTCTGTAGTGACGCCTCTAGCACTGAGATGCAATGCCTTTGCCTGCTGCGCCACTCGGGAGTGATGTGACTCTCAGAAGCACGTCAACCAAGAGCTAAAATACTCTGTTTTAAATACACATTGTTAATTTATAGAGAAATCATGACAATTGTCTCAACAGCAGTCTGGAATTTCAATAAAGTATTATATGTTTACTTAAGAAAGTTAATGAAATGAGATACCCCACTAAACGGTGATAACATTAGTTCAATACTGAAGTAGCTAGGTTTAGCTGCAGTAATACCATGGAACTGTAAAATGTAGTAGTAAACTAGTAGTGAGCCTTGTACTCCCAGTTTCTGTGCATCCAAGAAATCAAGTCTTTGAGTAGGTTATACCTTGAACAGACTGAAATGTATGCAGCTCTATACAAAGATGTGATGTCAACTGAAAACTGGAGGGGAAGCTGAAATAAATATGAAGCTTCACTGGAGGAGAAACAAAAGGCACTGGATTCACGGAAAGGGGCATTATTAATGCGTACTCTTTTTAAAACATCAACCTACTCTCTGCATATACTATAGCATAGCCTCAATAACATCAAACATTTTTTGAAATGTAGGAGGAAAGATATATTCTTATTAATTAAGAAATTCCAAGGTGAAGGGAGGGATAGATTAATTGCTGAATCAGTTCTTCTTAAATTTACCTCCAGGTATTTTTCTTTCCTTTTCATAATTCGTCTTTAATAAAGTTTCT
This sequence comes from Oncorhynchus mykiss, assembly GCF_013265735.2. Lineage (NCBI taxonomy): Eukaryota > Metazoa > Chordata > Actinopteri > Salmoniformes > Salmonidae > Oncorhynchus > Oncorhynchus mykiss. The sequence continues at coordinate 66,561,092 of NC_048580.1, read as the reverse complement.
TGCATGTGCATCCAAATGTTCACTATGGGAATATCCATATCAATAATTATCATTTTGGAAATGTCATGCTAACTTAGCAATATTTTGCTCCAAAAACCCGATAATAGGGTTGTAATGAGATGAACAGCCTGAAACTGCCTGAGTTTTCCTTTGGTAATGGAAGGGAGTGTGTTCGGTCGAGATAGAGGACCGGTGGAAATAAACCCATAAGGCTTTGCAGAGATTTAGGAGGGACAGAAAGGACAGAAAGGACAGAGAGAGAAGTGGAGTTGAATATTGCACAAATAAAGCTTCAGAGCAATGTGTGGATGAAAAGACTGGCCATGGGGCATTTATAACAGGCAACTTAAAATAATTCAAGTCACCTTATAAATATTGATTCTATAGATACATTAGGATCAGCTCAAGAGGTCAACCTTTAGATTCGTTCTGCTGTGAGGCAAAAGGATTCTGACATTTTATGGTACTACAGCGTGGTACTGGTAAGTCATGAATTCAATTAGCTCTGTTTGTTACTTTAGCTGTGATGGCCAATACATAAGAAATATATTGTACCTTGATGCTTAGCAAATGTACCGAGTTTAGTGTAGTTACAGAAGTAAAGTCACAGTGCAGGAGACAAATGTGTGCCAATGAGAGACCTACTGTGTTCTGTCTGGCTCGACAGCCTCTTGAGAGCTACTATGTTCTGTCTGGCTCAATTGCCAACGAGAGACCTACTGTGTTCTGTCTGGCTCATCAGCCAATGAGAGACCTACTGTGTTCTGTCTGGCTCAACTGCCAATAGGAGACCTACTGTGTTCTGTCTGGCTCATCAGCCAACGAGAGACCTACTGTGTTCTGTCTGGCTCGATCTTGTTCTGCGTCTCTCCGTTCTGCTTGTCGTTGGACTTCTGGGAGAGCCGAGTAGACATGGTGGCTGCCTGCACAACGGCCTTGAAGCTGCGCTTTCTTTTCTGTACGTTCTGCTCTGGGTGGAAGATGATGACATAGACCTTGGGTATGTAGAGCATCCCCAGAGACACAGAGGCACTCAGGCTCATGGAGACTGTCAACGTGGTGGTCTGGATGAACATCTAGATAGGAAGAGGAACACAGGGAAGGGTCAGAGACACAGATACAGAGACTCCATATTCATATGGTAACACATTCAACCTGGACACATAGTAGACTAAGGACAAACGAGACCATGGAATGTGATCCTAGCTGTTCTATTTCAGGGTAGGTTTTATGTTTCTTCCCCAGGGGAATCATATATTTGTTTCTGAGTAATTCCTGATTCTCACACATATGAACAAAATAATACCTCTCCCCCGCCCCTTGCTTTGAATCAATAGTCTTTTGTCGGAGGCCACCTGGCCACTAGGTGGTAATACATGCTAATGCAATAATTCCATATTCCCATCACACAGATTTATTAAGAGGGTTAAAACATTGTTCCCCGGTCTCCCACACACTTCTCTTATCTTCCTGCTACCACAATAAAATTCCCCCAAAGCATGCGGTTGGTGAGAGCAGTCTTTGTCAGTGTGTCATGGTGTGTCGTCGTATGATAAAAAGGAACAAAGTGTTCCTGGTGTTTCATCCCGCTCCGTGTCTCTCCTCATGCCCATATCAAAGGCTGGCTCTAGAGAAATACTGTCTGCTTTGGAACTTCCAAATGTTATCAAGAGCCAGGCAGGTTGTTTCCCAATTTAATGCTCTCATTTAGACAATGGTTCATTTGCATAAATTCCGAGTAAAGAACAGGGTAAGAAAGTCAGCGTGAGCAAGTGAGCGTGGGAAATACTTCCTGCTAAATACTTTTTTTACAGAGCAATTTCTATTATATTAAATAATGCAAAACAGCCCATTTCAAAAAGTTACATCAGTATCACGTCACGGTAGAATCTCACCTTCTCTGTGGACTGTGCCGTGCCAAAAAAGATGGGCACAAAAGCTAGCCAGACAATGCATGTGGTGTACATGGTGAAGCCGATGGGCTTGGCCTCGTTAAAGGTCTCCGGTACCCCTCTGCTCTTGACTGCGTAGACAGTGCAGGTCACCATGAGGACAATGCTGTAGCTCAGGCAGCAGATTAGCGACAGGTCGGACATGTCACACTTGAGGACGCCCCGGGCCATCTCCGGGTTGGGAGGCCTCTGCTCCTCGTAGTCTATGATGGTATGGGGTGGTATCACAGCGAACCAGACAAACACCCCTAGCAGCTTCATAAACACATAGAGACACACACTATGAATCAGGGCTCTCAAATGAATATGCGTTTTTATATATGTTGATCTGTTCTGCATGTCTATAATTTGATGTATAATTTAATTGCAATTACACAAAACAATATACCTTTACATTCAAATCGCAACAACATTTATTCTTCTTCTATAAAAGTTGTTTTGAG